>NC_057800.1:401274150-401574150 GCF_018294505.1 Triticum aestivum | reverse complement strand
CGCTCCTATCATCGGGAGAGGGCAATCTCCATCAACATCTTCACAAGCACCATCTAATCTCCAAACCCTAATTCATCTCTTGTATCCAATTCTTGTCTCAAAGTCCGGGATTGGTGCTAGTAGGTTGCTAGTAGTGTTGATTACTCCGTGTAGTTGATGCTAGTTGGTTTATTTGGTGGAAGATCATATGTTCAGATCCTTTATGCATATTATTACCCCTCTGATTATGAACATGAATATGCTTTGTGAGTAATTACGTTTGTTCCTGAGGACAAGGGAGAAGTCTTTCTATTAGTAGTCATGTGAATTTGGTATTCATTTGATATTTTGATAAGATATATGTTGTCTAGCCTCTAGTGGTTTTATGTGAACGTCGACTACATAACACTTCACCATTATTTGGGCCTAGAGGAAGGCATTGGGAAGTAATAAGTAGATGATGGGTTGCTAGAGTGAAAGAAGCTTAAACCCTAGTTTATGCGTTGCTTCGTAAGGGGCTGATTTGGATCCATATGTTTCATGCTATGGTTAGGTTTACCTTAATACTTTTGTTGTAGTTGCGGATGCTTGCAATAGAGGTTAATCATAAGTGGGATGCTTGTTCAAGTAAGAACAGCACCCAAGCACAGGTCCACCCACATATCAAATTATCAAAGAATCGAACGCGAATCATATGAACGTGATGAAAACTAGCTTGACGATATTCCCATGTGTCCTCGGGAGCGCTTTTCCTATTATAAGAGTTTGTTCCGGCTTGTCCTTTGCTACAAAAAGGATTGGGCCACCTTGCTGCACCTTATTTAATTTTGTTACTTGTTGCTCGTTACAATTTACCTTATTACAAAACTATCTGTTACCACTTATTTCAGTACTTGCAGAGAATACCTTGCTGAAAGCCGCTTATCATTTCCTTCTGCTCCTCGTTGGGTTCGACACTCTTACTTATTGAAAGGACTACGATAGATCCCCTATACTTGTGGGTCATCAAGACTCTTTTCTGGCGCCGTTGCCGGGGAGTGTAGCGCCTTTGGTAAGTGGAATTTGGTAAGTAAAAATTTATATAGTGTGCTGAAATTTACCGTGACTTGTTACTATGGAAAGTAATTCTCTGAGGGGCTTGTTCGGGGTATCTTTACCCTGTCCAGTAGAGCAAAGATTTGCTCCTCAACTTACTGAACCTATTAATGAAACTCCTTTTGAATTTCCTGTGGCTATGATGGAAAAACTGCTAGCTAATCCTTTTACAGGAGATGGAACAAAACATCCTGATGAGCACTTAATATATGTGGATGAAGTTTGTGGATTATTTAAGCTTGCAGGTATACCCGATGATGTTGCTAAGAAGAAGGTCTTCCCTTTATCTTTGAAGGGAGACGCATTGATATGGTATAGGCTATGTGATGATATGAGATCATGGGACTATAAAAGATTGAAGCTGGAATTTCATCAAAAGTATTACCCTATGCATCTTGTTCATCGTGATCGCAATTATATATATAATTTCTGGCCTCGCGAAGGAGAAAGCATCGCTCAAGCTTGGAGGAGGCTTAAATCAATGTTATATTCATTCCCCAATCATGAGCTCCAAAGGGAAATAATTATGCAAAGTTTTTATGCTCGGCTTTCTGAAAACAATCACAACATGCTCGATACTTCTTGTGCTAGCTCTTTTATGATGAAGACTATTGAATTCAGATGGAATTTATTGGATAGAATTAAACGCAACTCTGAAGATTGGGACCTCGACGAAGGTAAGGAGTCAGGTATGACACCTACGTTTGATTGTGTTAAATCTTTTATGGATACCGATATTTTCCGTAAGTTTAGCACTAAATATGGACTTGATTCTGAGATAGTAGCTTCTTTCTGTGAATCTTTTGCTACCTATGTTGATCTCCCTAAGGAGAAGTGGTTTAAATATCATCCTCCCATAGAAGTAAAAGTAGCTGCACCTATTAAAGTTGAAGAAAAGACTGTCACCTATAATGATCCTATTGTTCCTACTTCTTATATTGAGAAACCACCTTTCCCTATTAGAATAAAGGATCATGCTAAAGCTTCAACTGTTGTTCGTAAAAGCAACATTAGAACTTATACACCTCCTGAGCAAGTTAAAGTAGAACCTAATATTGCTATTATTAAAGATCTCTTGTCTGATAATATTGATGGGCATGTTATTCAGTTCGAAGGTGAAACTGCTAGAATTGCTAAACCGTGTGATAAGTATAAACATAGACCTGTGGTAGGCATGCCTGTTATTTCTGTTAAAATAGGAGATCATTGTTATCATGGCTTATGTGATATGGGTGCTAGTGCTAGTGTTATACCTCATGACTTATACAAAGAAATTAAGAATGAAATTGCACCTATTGAGTTAGAAGATATTGATGTTACTATTAAACTTGCTAATAGAGATACTATTGCACCAATTGGAATTGTTAGAGATGTTGAAGTCTTGTGTGGGAAAACGAAATATCCTGCTGACTTTCTTGTTCTTACTTCTCCACAAGATAGCTTTTGTCCCATTATATTTGGTAGACCCTTCTTAGATACTGTCAATGCTACCATAGAATGCACTAAGAATATTGTTACTATTGGTTTGGATGATATGGTTCATGAGTTTAATTTCTCTAAATTTAGTAAACGACATCGTGAGGAAGAATTACCTAGTAAGGATGAAATTATTGGTCTTGCTTCTATTGCCGTACCTCCTAGTGATCCTTTAGAACACTATTTGCTAGACCATGAAAATGATATGTTCATGAATGAAAGAAGGGAAATAGATGAAGTATTCTTTAAATAGGAACCTATTCTGCAACACAATTTCCCTGTTGAAATTTTAGGAGATCCTCCTCCACCCAAGGGTGATCCCGTGTTTGAGCTTAAACCGTTGCCTGATAATCTTAAATATGCTTATATTGATGAAAAGAAGATATATCCTGTTATTATTAGTGCTAACCTTTCAGAGCATGAAGAAGAAAGATTATTGAAAACTCTGAAGAAGAATCGTGCTTCTATTGGATATACTTTTGATGATCTTAAGGGCATTAGTCCCACTCTATGTCAACATAAAATAAATTTGGAAGCAGATGCCAAACCAGTTCGTGATCCTCAACGACGTCTGAATCCTAAAATGAAAAAAGTGGTAAGAAAAGAAATAATTAAGCTTCTGGAGGCATGTATAATTTATCCCGTTGCTCATAGTGAGTGGGTAAGTCCTGTCCATTGTGTCCCTAAGAAGGGAGGTATTACTGTTGTTCCTAATGATAAAGATGAATTGATTCCACAAAGAATTATCACAGGTTATAGGATGGTAATTGATTTCCGCAAATTAAATAAAGCTACTAAGAAAGATCATTACCCCTTATCTTTTATTGATCAAATGCTAGAAAGATTATGCAAACATACACATTATTGCTTTCTAGATGGTTATTCTGGTTTCTCTCAAATACCTGTGTCGGCTAGAGATCAATCAAAGACTACTTTTACATGCCCTTTTGGTACTTTTGCTAATAGACGTATGCCTTTTGGTTTATGTAATGCACCTACTACCTTTCAAAGATGCATGATGGCTATATTCTCTGACTTTTGTGAAAAGATTTGTGAGGTTTTCATGGATGACTTTTCGGTCTATGGTTCTTCTTTTGACAATTGCTTGAGCAATCTTGATCGAGTTTTGCAGAGATGTGAAGAAACTAATCTTGTCTTGAATTGGGAAAAGTGCCACTTTATGGTTAATGAAGGTATTGTCTTGGGGCACAAAGTTTATGAAAGAGGTATTGAAGTTGATAAAGCCAAGGTTGATTCTATTGAAAAGATGCCATGTCCCAAGGACATCAAAGGTATAAGAAGTTTCCTTGGTCATGCCGGATTTTATAGGAGGTTCATTAAGGACTTCTCAAAAATTTCTTGGCCTCTGACTAATTTATTGCAAAAAGATTGTAGCACCCCGGTTATGACTTTCCCAATATGTATTCCAACTCTTGCCGTTTCCGGCCTTAAGTTATTTTATTTTCTTGGGTTCGGGTTTTTGTCTCCTTGTGTTGTTGTCGTTGTCATGCATCTCATATCATGTCATCATGTGCATTGCATTTGCATACGTGTTCGTCTCATGCATTCGAGCATTTTCCCCGTTGTCCGTTTTGCATTCTGGCGCTTCGTTCTCCTGCGGTGGTCATTTCTACCTTTCTTTCGTGTGTGGGGACTAAACATTTCCGGATTGGACCGAGACTTGCCAAGCGGCCTTGGTTTACTACCGGTAGACCGCCTGTCAAGTTTTGTTCCATTTGGACTTCGTTTGATACTCCAACGGTTAACCGAGGGACCGAAAAGGCCTCGTGTGTGTTGCAGCCCAACACCCCTCCAAGTTGGCCCAAAACCCACCCAAACCCTCTCCTTCATCTAGAGCGTTCGATCACGATCGCGTGGCCGAAAACCGCACCTCATTTGGACTCTCCTAGCTCCCTCTATGCCTATATATATATCTTCCCCATTCGAAATCTCGGGAGAAACCCTAACCCTCCTCCTCCTCCAGCCGCCGGACAAAATCCAGACGGCCGGACATTGTCTGCCCACCGCCGCCGACCTATCAGATCTTGCCACGTGGCGCCCGCGCGCCCACTTAGCCGCCGCAGCGCTCGGGGCCCCCGAGGCCCACATCGCCCCGCCGCCTCACGCCCGCACGCCGCCGCCACCCTCCTCGCGTCCGGCCGCCCGAGGCCATCGGCGCCGCCGCCCGCCATCGACGCCGGTCGGATGCGAGCCCGCCGGACCAACCCCGCCGCCTCCTGACCGGCGACGCGCCGCTCGGGACCCCCACCGACGACCTCTCCTCCGACCCCGCCGGCCCCGGCCTCTCCCTCCTCGTCTCCGACCTTTGGCGACACCCCACGGTTACTCCGGCGAACAGGTCTCCGGTGAACCTCGAAACTCATGAGATCCGGATCTGGATCTAGATCCAAAACGATGGTTGACTTTCTCCTGAAACCCTAATCCATATGCCCATGTTCATCATGCCGTTACTTTGCATCCGTAGCTCCGTTTTGGGAATATAGCATATCAAAATGTTGATCTGAGAGAGCACATCATTTCATTTCATTGCATAATTTTCATTTGAGTTCATCTTGATGCCCGAAATGCTGTTGGAAGAGTGCTACTTGAGATAATTGTCAGATCTGCTACTCCATTTAGATATTTGTCATTTTTGCCATAATTATTGTGTGCATGATATGCCCATGAGCTCTACATATGTTTTGTTAAGGGTTTTGCCATCTTTCCAGAGGTGCAACCCATGTATTTTTGTGATGTGTGTGGTGACTAGCACAAGCTTGCAAAGTGAGGCACTTGCTAATGCTGATTTCAGGGACTTAGCATTTCCACTAAGTCCTTGAGCTGTTTATTTCATATGGCCATATGTTCATGTTGTTTCCTAGTGATCTGTGTCTCTTTCAAGGATGATCAGTAAGGAGGTTTTGTTAATCTTGTAGTGCTCTATCCATCCATGTCTTTGTTTGCAATTATGGAGCACCCTAGCTTGAGTCAATCGAGCTCTACTTTTGCTACTTCGTGAATCTGGGCAGATTGTCTACTTGTTAGCGATTTTGCCAAGGATGTTATAGTTTATCCGTGCGTGCTATGCTATTGTTCTTGCCATGTCTAGCTTTCATTTTGTGTATTCTTGATGGATGTATGCTTAGCTTGTCATGACATGCCCCGTAGTGAGTGCATCGAGCTCGTAAACATGCCTACTTGATATCTGTTTCAGCATGCTCCAGTTTTCACTAAGTCTGTGATCTGATTATGTTTTTGCCATGTTCACATGCTTGCAATTGTATTTTATGATCCCTTTTGGCTCAAGGTCACTAAGGGACTTTTGTTAAGCTCTTTGAGTTGCTTCATTAAATACTTTACTTTGCCATGTTCAGGTCCTGTAGCATGTAGTTTTGTTGCTCCGAAGAGTGCTACCTGATCTGAAATTCCAGACAAGTGTTAATTTCACTAAGTCTGAAATCTGTTTGCCATATGCATTTTTGCCATGCTTTTTTGAACCTGTTAATGGATGAATTGGCCGTAGCTCAGTGCAAGACTTTTGTTAAGCATCATGAATGCATCCCTGCCATGTATTTTGATGCCATGTTTGGGTGCTCTAGCACGTTCATCTTGTTGCATTTAGATGACTACTTGTTGTAAATCGTAGAACGTGGTCATATTTGAATTGCTTGCCATTTCGAAACCGTTACTCCGATTCCGGCGTTCTTTATATCGTTTTCAAGCGATTTCATCTCATCTTTCCAGTGGCACACTTGGAATCCCAAGTTGACGCCAGGTTCATGCATTCCTTGTCAAATCTTGCATATGCATCCCGCATCGCATCCCGCATAGCATACCATCCTTGCATCATATTGTTTGATCCTTGCACGTGGTTGATTGTGCTCCGTTTGCTTGTTTGTCTTGTTTGGGTAGAGCCGGGAGACGAGGTCGCTAACGAGGAGCCTATTGAGTTTGCTTTCGAGGATCCAGTCAACTCTGACAACTTTGCAGGCAAGATGATCATACCCTCGAAATCACTACTATCTTTGCTTTGCTAGATGCTCGCTCTTTTGCTATGCCAATGCTACGATGCCTACCACTTGCTTTCAAGCCTCCCAAATTGCCATGTCAAACCTCTAACCCGCCATGTCCTAGCAAACCGTTGATTGGCTATGTTACCGCTTTGCTCAGCCCCTCTTATAGCGTTGCTAGTTGCAGGTGAAGATTGGAAACCGTTCCTTGTTGGAACATTTATTTACTTGTTGGGATATCATTATATTATCTTGTTATCTTAATGCATCTATACACTTGGTAAAGGGTGGAAGGCTCGGCCTCTCGCCTAGTGTTTTGTTCTACTCTTGCCGCCCTAGCTTCCGTCATATCGGTGTTATGTTCCCGGATTTTGCGTTCCTTACGCGGTTGGGTTATAATGGGAACCCCTTGATAGTTCGCCTTGATTAAAGCTTTTCCAGCAATGCCCAACCTTGGTCTTACCATTTGCAACCTATCCTCTTTTTCCCTTGGGTTTCCGGAGCCCGAGGGTCATCTTATTTTAACCCCCCCGGGCCAGTGCTCCTCTAAGTGTTGGTCCAACCGAGTGATGTCCGGGGCTACCAGGGGTAACTCTGGGCTGGCCTACCCGACGTCTGGCTCATCTGAGTGTGCCCTGAGAATGATATATGTGCAGCTCCTATTGGGATTTGTTGGCACATTTGGGCAGTGTTGCTGGTCTTGTTTTAACCTGTCGAAGTGTCTTGAAGAACCGAGATACCGAGTCTGATCGGAACGTCTCGGGAGGAGGTCTATTCCTTCGTTTTGTCATGGGCTAAGTTGGGACTCCCCTGCAGGGATTTGAACTTTCGAAAGCCATGCCCGCGGTTATGGGCAGATGGGAATTTGTGAATGTACGGTTGTAGATAACTTGAACCTTAACTTATTTAAAATGAATCAACCATGTGAGTTATCGTGATGGACTCTTCTCGACGGAGTCCGGGAAGTGGACACGGTGTTGGAGTAATGTTTGCGCAGGTTGCTCTCTAGTTTCTCGCTCGCGCTTTTCTTTCTCTTCTCGCTCTCTTTTGCGAACAGGATAGCCACCATATATGCTAGTCGCTTGCTGCAGCTCCACCATATTTACCTTGCCTTACCTATAAGATTAAATAGTCTTGATCGCGACGGTGCGAGATTGCTGAGTCCCTATGGCTCACAGATTACTATGACACCAGATGCAGGGCCTGATGATTCCGCTCCAGGTGACGTGCTTGAGCTCAAGTGGGAGTTCGACATGGACTCTCAACGATACTACGTGTCTTTCCCTGATGATCAGTAGTGGTGCCCAGTTGGGGGTGATCGGGACCGTGTCGCATGTTGGGTTATCTTTTATTTTGGCGCCGTAGTCGGGCCATGAGTGTTTGAATGATGTAATGTTATTTTTGTACTTGATTGACATGGCGAGTGTAAGCCAACTATGTTATCTCCCCTTTTACTATCTATATATTACATGGGATGTTGTGATGATTGCCTAACTTGCGACATATGCCTTCAATGCGATTATGTCTCTAAGTCGTTCCTCGACACGTGGGAGCTATAGTCGCATCGAGGGGGTTACAAGTTGGTAATCAGAGCCTTCCCCGACCTTAGGAGCCCCATTGCTTGATCGTTTTTAGCGGCCGAGTTGTGTTTAGAAAAAAATGTTTTGAGTCATTTAGGAATTATATATCGGAGAGTTTAGGAATTCTTTTTACTTCCCAGTCTCCTCATCGCTCGGGTAAGGCATCCTGACATAGAGTTTTGACTCTTCTCTTCTCAAATTTCACTAAAAAAAAATTTTAGGATCACGCGGGTATCTTGGAATCGTTCCGATGGTTTTATGATGAGAACATTGTGTTGGTGCCTCCTGTCAGGGGTTTTGTGGAAGTGTCCCGGGGAGTTGAGCTCTGAGGTGTTGTCGTCATAATTTTATCGTTGCAGTTCTGGAATACCTGAGTTTAGTACGCCGACATCGAAAATCTCTTTTATGCAGTTCATTGGTGAGATAACCTCGACGCCACCCAGTACTGGGGTGGGAGTTCGGGAGTATCGCCATAACTTGCATAACGGATGCTTTTCGAAGGTTGAGGTAGATGGTTTCCGAAGTTTTCTCGGTTATGTGTTGAAGGATGGATACAGCTGGATGTAGGATTTGCTAGATTTGGGTGAGATATTATGCTTCCCCTGTATCCCCAACACCTGATTGCATAAACCGGAAAGGTTCGAGAGTTTCATAGGTGGGAATTCTTGTAGCTCTAGTTCTTCTTCCACAGATATTTGGTTTGAGATTGGGATTTCTTACCGAGTATACGTTCTTGATCCGTACCTTGTTGATTTATTTCTCTACCTAAATTCTAAGTGGCTTCTCAATTTATGGATATGTGACCATTTCAAGAGGAATGCATTCGTTCATTTTGTTCGGATGTGAAGACTATATGTTGTAATTTTCATTCCGTTGGATTCTGCTTCATTTATCTGTCTATGTGCTAACAGTGGTCAACCTCTTCAGGATGGCTCTCGCTAAGAGCACCAGTCAGAATCAGAATCAAGATCCGCCACCACCTCCACCTCCTCCGGAGGCATGGCAAGCGGTGATGGCCGCAACCAATGCAAACACACAGTTGATCATGCAAATTCTTCAAGAGCGCAATCAAGGCAACCAAGGGAACCAAGGCAACAATCAGAATCACTTTGCTACACTCAACCAGTTCCTTGCTAACGGGCCAAAGACTTTCAGCAATTGTTTTGAGGCAACCGATGCTGACGATTGGCTTGTGGATCTGTGCAAGCATTTTGAGTGCAGTAACGTCAGGCCTGAGGACTTCATCAAGTTCGCTTCCTTCCAACTCAAAGATCAAGCTGCAGAATGGTTCCAGCAGTACAAGGATTCCAGAGGTGGACGTGCGATTACCTGGGATGAATTTCGTCAAGATTTCAGAGCTCACCATATCCTTCAGAGCGTGGTTGAAAGCAAGCGTGAGGAATTCTGCAACCTGAAGCAAGGCTCTTTGTCTGTCTATGACTACAACAAGTTGTTTCAGAAGCTCGCCCGCTTTGCCAAGCAGGACGTACCTGATGAGAAGAGCATGATATACCAGTTCAGGGGTGGTCTCAGAGAAGAAATTCAGCTAGCTCTTGTTCTCTTCGAGCCCTTGAGATACGATGAGTTCTACAACATGGCACTGAAGCAAGAGGCCGCTCAACTGAGGTGTGATGCTTCCAAGAAGCGAGCCAGAGACACTACTCCTTCTTCCTCTACTCAAGTGGCCAAGCAGCAGAAGTATTGGCTTCCTCCTCCTCCGTTCCGTCAGCCGTATCAGCAGAAGAGCAAAGGTGGCAGTGGATCTTCCCACCCACCCAACCCTGGCTTTTAGAACAAGACTTCGTCTCAAGCTTCAAGATCAAGTGCTCCGTATCACCGTCCGCTTTCAGAGGCCACGTGCAACAAGTGCCAACAGAAGGGTCACTATGCCAACAAGTGTCTCAATCAGAGGCGTCTTCCTCCTCCTCCCGTGAGCTCAGCAAGTACAGCTATCGTCAAGCATAACACCAAGTCCGCCAAGGTCAACTTGATGAATGCAGCTCAGGCAGAGGACTCGTCAGATGTGATTATGGGTAACCTTCCTGTTAACGATATTCCTGCCAAAGTTCTTTTTGACACTGGTGCATCGCATTGTTTCATCTCGAGACCATTTGTTTCTAAGCATGAGTTGCCTTTACAAGATTTGCCTAGACAGTTATCTGTTGTTTCTCCGGGTAAATTCATGAATGCAAGCGTTATGGCCCCGGATGTTACTATCACGTTGGGCGATTACAAGTTTCTCTCTTCTCCGGTGGTTCTTGGTAACTCGGATATTGATCTTATTCTCGGAATGGATTGGCTTTCTAAGCACAAGGCACATCTTGACTGTGCAGCCAGGCAGATTCAATTGACTCATTCGTCTGAGGATGTAATTGTCTTTGCCGCTCGAGATGATACCATCCGTCTGTTTTCTCTCAATGAGAAGGGTGAACTGGATGCCATCTCGCAAATTCCAGTCATTTGCGAATATCAAGACGTCTTTCCAGAAGAGCTTCCAGGAATGCCTCCGCACCGGCCAGTTGAATTCATTATTGATCTTAAGCCTGGCACGGAAACTGTGTGCAAGCGTCCTTACAAGCTCGGACCTGAAGAGTTGAAGGAGTTGAAGAAGCAACTCGATATTCAAGAGAGAATGGGTCTCATCCGGCCTAGTTCTTCTCCATGGGGTTGTGGTGTTCTTTTTGTGAAGAAGAAGGATGGAACGGACCGACTTTGTGTTGATTACCGTCCATTGAACAAGAAGATTATCAAGAACAAATACCCACTTCCCAACATCAATGAGCTGTTCGAATAACTCAAAGGTGCCCAAGTATTCTCCAAGCTTGATCTATGTATGGGTTATCATCAGATTCGAATCCGTGAGCAAGATATTCCCAAGACGGCTTTCAGGACAAGCTATGGTTCATATGAATACACTGTCATGTCTTTTGGCCTCGTCAACGCTCCTCCGACTTTCTCTCACATGATGAACTTCATCTTCAACGCCTACACCAATGACTTTGTTTTGGTCTATCTCGACGACATTCTAGTTTTCTCGAAGAACAAGGAAGATCATGCCAAGCACTTGCGTTTGGTACTCGATAAGTTGAGGGAACACAAGTTCTACGCCAAGTTCTCCAAGTGCGAATTTTGGCTCGATGAGGTTCTTTATCTTGGTCATATCATCTCTGCCAAGGGCATTGCGGTGAATCCTGAGAAGGTGTCTGCAATTATGAATTGGGAACCTCCTCAGAACGTGAAGCAACTCCGTAGCTTCCTCGGTCTCGCAAGCTATTGCCGAAGATTCGTTAAAAACTTTTCTAAGATCGCGAAGCCTCTCTCAAATCTTCTCCAGAAGCACGTCAAGTACGTTTGGTCTCCGGAGTGTGACAATGCTTTCAACACTTTGAAAGAAAGATTGATCACTGCTCCAGTTCTGACTCCGCCTGATGAATCCAAACCGTATGAGGTCTTTTGTGATGCCTCTCTCCAAGGTCTTGGCGCAGTGTTGATGCAAGAGAATAAAGTTGTTGCTTATACCTCTCGCCAGTTAAAGCCCAACGAGAAGAACTACCCAACTCATGACCTCGAGTTGGCAGCAGTTGTGCATGCTCTTTTGACTTGGAGACATCTCTTATTGGGAAGAAAAGTGGACATTTTCACTGACCACAAGAGTCTCAAGTACATCTTCACTCGTCCTAATCTCAACCTCAGGAAGACTCAATGGGTCGAAATGATTCAAGAGTATAATGCGAGTATCGAGTATACTCCAGGCAAGGCCAATGTGATTGCTGACGCATTGAGCAGGAAAGCTTATTGCAACAGTCTGATTCTCAAGCCTTATCAACCGGAGCTTTGTGAAGCTTTCCGCAAACTTAATCTGCAAGTTGTTCCTCAAGGTTTCCTCACCAACCTTCAAGTCTCTCCTACCATGGAAGACCAGATTCGCCAAGCCCAGCTTCTTGATGCTATGGTGAAAAAGGTGAAGATTGGGATTGCCAAGAGTCAACCCAAGTACAAGTGCTACCGCCTTGATGACAAGGATACTCTCTTCTTCGAGGATCGTATTGTTGTGCCCAAAGGTGACCTTCGTAAAGTGATCATGAACGAGGCTCACAATTCTCTCCTCTCCATCCACCATGGGAGCACGAAGATGTATCAGGACCTCAAGCAGACTTATTGGTGGACTCGAATGAAGCGCGAGATTGCTCAATTCGTGAATGAATGTGATGTCTGCAGAAGAGTGAAGGCAGAACACCAAAGACCAGCTGGTCTCCTCCAACCTCTTGCCATTCCAGAATGGAAGTTTGACCACATTGAGATGGACTTTGTGACTGGGTTTCCAAAGTCCAAGCGTGGCAATGATGCTATATTCGTTGTCATCGACAAACTCACTAAAGTGGCTCATTTTCTGCCTATCAAAGAGTTGATCACTGCAGCTCAATTGGCGGAACTCTATACCTCTCGAATTGTCTCTCTGCATGGTATTCCACAAGTGATCTCTTCAGACCGTGGCAGCATCTTTACCTCCAAGTTTTGGGATTCTTTTCAGAAGGCCATGGGAACCAACATCCGTTTCAACACAACTTTCCATCCTCAAACTAGTGGTCAAATCGAGCGTGTCAACCAGATTCTTGAAGATATGCTCAGGGCTTGTGTGATCTCCTTCGGCATGAAGTGGGAGGATTGTCTTCCTTATGCTGAATTCTCCTACAACAATAGTTTTCAAGCAAGTTCGGGCAAGGCCCCATTTGAAATTCTATATGGCAGGAAGTGCCGTACCCCTCTCAACTGGTCCGAAACCGGTGAATGTCAGCTTCTCGGAAATGACTTAATCACAGAGGCATAGGAGATGTGCAAAGTCATTCGAGATAACCTCAAAGCAGCCCAATCCCGCCAGAAGAGCTACTATGATAGTAAGCATCGTGATTTGGCTTTCGAGATCGGAGATCATGTTTACCTCCGCGTCTCTCCTATGAAAGGTACTCGTTGCTTCGGTACCAAAGGGAAGCTTGCCCCTAGATACGTGGGACCTTTCAAGATTGTTAGCAAGAGAGGCGATCTCACCTATCAACTCGAGCTTCCTTCAAACTTTGCAAATGTTCATGACGTGTTCCATGTCTCCCAGCTCCGAAAGTGCTTCAAGACTCCTGACCGCACCATCAACTTCGAGGACATTGAGCTCCAAGAAGATCTCTCCTATCGTGAGCACCCAGTTGCTATCCTTGAAGAGACTGAACGCAAGACTCGCAACAAGTCAATCAAATTCCTCAAAGTCAAGTGGTCACACCATTCCGACCGTGAAGCTACCTGGGAACGCGAGGATCACCTCCGTTCTGAGTACCCGGCGTTATTTCAGTCCTAGATCTCGGGACGAGATCCTTTCGTAGTGGTGGAGTGTTGTAACACCCCGGTTATGACTTTCCCAATATGTATTCCAACTCTTGCCTTTTCCGACCTTAAGTTATTTTATTTTCTCGGGTTCGGGTTTTTGTATCCGTGTGTTGTTGTCATTGTCATGCATCTCATATCATGTCATCATGTGCATTGCATTTGCATACGTGTTTGTCTCATGCATTTGAGCATTTTCCCCGTTGTCCGTTTTGCATTCCGGCGCTTCGTTCTCCTCCGGTGGTCATTTCTACCTTTCTTTCGTGTGTTGGGACTAAACATTTCCGGATTGGACCGAGACTTGCCAAGCGGCCTTGGTTTACTACCGGTAGACCGCCTGTCAAGTTTCGTACCATTCGGACTTCGTTTGATACTCCAACGGTTAACCGAGGGACCGAAAAGGCCTCGTGTGTGTTGCAGCCCAACACCCCTCCAAGTTGGCCCAAAACCCACCTAAACCCTCTCCATCATCTAGAGCGTTCGATCACGATTGCGTGGCCGAAAACCGCACCTCATTTGGACTCTCCTAGCTCCCTCTATGCCTATATATATCTTCCCCATTCGAAATCTCGGGAGAAACCCTAACCCTCCTCCTCCTCTAGCCGCCGGACAAAATCTGGACAGCCGGACATTGTCCGCCCACCGCCGCCGACCTATCAGGTCTTGCCACGTGGCGCCTGTGCGCCCACTTCGCCGTCGCAGCGTCGCCGGCCCGCGAGGCCCGCTCGGGGCCCCCGAGGCCCGCATCGCCTCGCCGCCTCACGCCCGCAAGCCGCCGCCACCCTCCTCGCGTCCGGCCGCCCGAGGCCATCGGTGCCGCCGCCCGCCATTGACGCCGGTCGGCTGCGAGCCCGCCGGAATGACCCCGCCGCCTCCCGACCGGCGCCAAGCCGCCCGGGACCCCCGCCGACGACCTCTCCTCCGACCCCGCCGGCCCCGGCCTCTCCCTCCTCGTCTCCGACCTCCGGCGACGCCCCGCGGTTACTCCGGCGAACAGGTCTCCGGCGAACCTCGAAACGCGTGAGATCCGGATCTGGATCTAGATCCAAAACGACGGTTGACTTTCTCCGGAAACCCTAATCCATATGCCCATGTTCATCGTGTCGCAACTTTGCTTCCGTATCTCCGTTTTGGGCATATAGCATATCAAAATGTTCATCTCAGAGAGCACATCATTTTATTCCATAGCATCATTTTCATTTGAGTTCATCTTGATGCCCGAAATGCTGTTGGAAGAGTGCTACTTGAGATAATTGTCAAATCTGCTACTCCATTTAGATATTGTTAATTTTTGCCATGATTATTGTGTGCATGATATGCCCATGAGCTCTACATATGTTTTGTTAAGGGTTTTGCCATCTTTCCAGAGGTGCATCCCATGTATTTTTGTAATGTGTGTGGTGACTAGCACAAGCTTGCAAAGTGAGGCACTTCCTAATGCTGATTTCAGGGACTTAGCATTTCCACTAAGTCCTTGAGCTGTTTATTTCATATGGCCATATGTTCATGTTGTTTCCTAGTGATCCGTGCCTCTTTCGAGGATGATCAGTAAGGAGGTTTTGTTAATCTTGTAGTGCTCTATACATCCATGTCTTTGTTTGCAATTATGGAGCACCCTAGCTTGAGTCAATTGAGCTCTACTTTTTCTACTTCGTGAATCTGGGCAGATTGTCTACTTGTTAGCGATTTTGCCAAGGATGTTGTAGTTGATCAGTGCATGCTATGCTATTATTCTTGCCAGGTCTAGCTTGCATTTTGTGTATTCTTGATGGATGTATGCTTAGCTTGTCATGACATTCCCCGTAGTGAGTGCATCGAGCTTGTAAACATGCCTACTTGATATCTGTTTTAGCATGCTCCAGTTTTCACTAAGTCTGTGATCTGATTATGTTTTTGCCATGTTCACATGCTTGCAATTGTATTTTATGATCCCTTTTGGCTCAAGGTCACTAAGGGACTTTTGTTAAGCTCTTTGAGTTGCTTCATTCCATGCTTTACTTTTCCATGTTCAGGTCCTGTAGCATGTAGTTTTGTTGCTCCGAAGAGTGCTACCTGATCTGAAATTCCAGACAAGTGTTAATTTCGCTAAGTCTGAAATCTGTTTGCCATATGCATTTTTGCCATGCTTGTTTGAACCTGTTAATGGATGAATTGGCCGTAGCTCAGTGCAAGACTTTTGCTAAGCATCATGAATGCATCCCTGCCACGTATTTTGATGCCATGTTTGGGTGCTGTAGCACGTTCATCTTGTTGCATTTAGATGACTACTTGCTGTAAATCGTAGAACGTGGTCATATTTGAATTGCTTGCCATTTCCAAACCGTTACTCCGATTCCGGCGTTCTTTATATCGTTTTCAAGAGATTTCATCTCATCTATCTAGTGGCACACTTGGAATCCCAAGTTGACGCCAGGTTCATGCATTCCTTGTCAAATCTTGCATATGCATCCTGCATCGCATCCCGCATAGCATACCATCCTTGCATCATATTGTTTGATCCTTGCACGTGGTTGATTGTGCTCTGTTTGCTTGTTTGTCTTGTTTGGGTAGAGCCGGGAGACGAGGTCGCTAACGAGGAGCCTATTGAGTTTGCTTTCAAGGATCCAGTCAACTCTGAAAACTTTGCAGGCAAGATGATCATACCCTCGAAATCACTACTATCTTTGCTTTGCTAGATGCTCGCTCTTTTGCTATGCCAATGCTACGATGCCTACCACTTGCTTTCAAGCCTCCCAAATTGCCATGTCAAACCTCTAACCCACCATGTCCTAGCAAACCGTTGATTGGCTATGTTACCGCTTTGCTCAGCCCCTCTTATAGCGTTGCTAGTTGCAGGTGAAGATTGGAGACCGTTCCTTGTTGGAACATTTATTTACTTGTTGGGATATCATTATATTATCTTGTTATCTTAATGCATCTATACACTTGGTAAAGGGTGGAAGGCTCGGCCTCTCGCCTAGTGTTTTTTTCCACTCTTGCCGCCCTAGCTTCCGTCATATCGGTGTTATGTTTCCGGATTTTGCGTTCCTTACGCGGTTGGGTTATAATGGGAACCCCTTGATAGTTCGCCTTGATTAAAGCTTTTCTAGCAATGCCCAACCTCGGTCTTACCATTTTCCACCTAGCCTTTTTTTCCCTTGGGTTTTCGGAGCCCGAGGGTCATCTTATTTTAAACACCCCCCGCCCCCATGCCAGTGCTCCTCTGAGTGTTGGTCCAACCGAGCGATGTCCGGGGCTACCAGGGGCAACTCTGGGCTGGCCTAGCCAACGTCTGGCTCATCTGAGTGTGCCCTGAGAACGAGATATGTGCTGCTCCTATCGGGATTTGTCGGCATATTCGGGCGGTGTTGCTAGTCTTGTTTTAACCTGTCGAAGTGTCTTAAAGAACCGAGATACCGAGTCTGATCGGAACGTCTCGGGAGGAGGTCTATTCCTTCATTGACCGTGAGAGCTTGTCATGGGCTAAGTTGGGACTCCCCTGCAGGGATTTGAACTTTCGAAAGCCGTGCCCGCGGTTATGGGCAGATGGGAATTTGTTAATGTCCGGTTGTAGATAACTTGAACCTTAACTTATTTAAAATGAATCAACCGTGTGAGTTACCGTGATGGACTCTTCTCGGCGGAGTCCGGGAAGTGGACACGGTGTTGGAGTAATGTTTGCGCAGGTTGCTCTCTAGTTTCTCGCTCGTGCTTTGCTTTCTCTTCTCGCTCTCTTTTGCGAACAGGATAGCCACCATATATGCTAGTCACTTGCTGCAGCTCCACCATATTTACCTTGCCTTACCTATAAGATTAAATAGTCTTGATCGCGACGGTGCGAGATTGCTGAGTCCCTATGGCTCAAAGATTACTATTACACCAGATGTAGGGCCTGATGATTCCGCTCCAGGTGACGCGCTTGAGCTCAAGTGGGAGTTCGACGAGGACTCTCAACGATACTACGTGTCTTTCCCTGATGATCAGTAGTGGTGCCCAGTTGGGGGTGATCGGGACCGTGTCGCATGTTGGGTTATCTTTTATTTTGGCGCCGTAGTCGGGCCATGAGTGTTTGAATGATGTAATGTTATTTATGTACTTGATTGACGTGGCGAGTGTAAGCCAACTATGTTATCTCCCCTTTTACTATCTATATATTACATGGGATGTTGTGATGATTGCCTAACTTGCGACATATGCCTTCAATGCGATTATGTCTCTAAGTCGTGCCTCGACACGTGGGAGCTATAGTCGCATCGAGGGTGTTACAAAGATATACCATTTGTCTTTGGTGATGATTGTGTAGAAGCATTTGAAATACTTAAGAAAGCATTAGTCTCTGCACCTATTGTTCAGCCACCTGATTGGAATTGACCCTTTGAAATTATGTGCGATGCTAGTGATTATGCTGTAGGTGTTGTTCTAGGGCAAAGAGTTGATAAGAAATTAAATGTTATTCATTATGCTAGTAAGACTCTAGACAATTCTCAAAGAAATTATGCTACTACTGAAAAAGAGCTTTTAGCAGTTGTATTTGCTTGTGATAAGTTCAGACCTTATATTGTTGACTCTAAAGTAACTATTCACACTGATCATGCTGCTATTAAATACCTTATGGAAAAGAAAGATGCTAAACCTAGACTTATGAGATGGGTTCTCTTGCTACAAGAATTTGATTTGCCTATTGTTGATAGAAAGGGAGCTGAGAACCCCGTTGCAGACAACTTATCTAGGTTAGAAAATATTCTTGATGACCCACTACCTATTAATGATGACTTTCCTGATGAACAATTAAATGTTATAAGTACTTCTCATAGTACTCCATGGTATGCTGATTATGCTAATTATATTGTTGCTAAGTTTATACCACCTAGCTTCACAAACCAGCAAAAGAAAAAATTCTTCTATGACTTGAGACATTACTTTTGGGATGACCCACATCTTTATAAAGGAGTGGATGGTGTTATTAGACGTTGTGTACCTGAGCATGAACATGAACAGATCCTACTCAAGTGTCATTCCGAGTCTTATGGAGGACACCACGCTGGAGATA
This sequence comes from Triticum aestivum, assembly GCF_018294505.1. Classification (NCBI taxonomy): domain Eukaryota; kingdom Viridiplantae; phylum Streptophyta; class Magnoliopsida; order Poales; family Poaceae; genus Triticum; species Triticum aestivum. Next base: position 401,555,611 of record NC_057800.1, on the reverse strand, counting down.
GAACTGCACATAAGGTATTGCAATCTGGTTTTTATTGGCCTACTCTCTTCAAGGATGCCCGTAAGTTTGTCTTGTCATGTGATGAATGTCAAAGAATTGGTAATATTAGTAGACGTCAAGAAATGCCTATGAATTATTCTCTTGTTATTGAACCATTTGACGTTTGGGGCTTTTATTATATGGGACCTTTTCTTGCCTCTAATGGATATACACATATTTTAGTTGCTGCTGATTACGTTACTAAGTGGGTAGAAGCTATTCCAACTAGTAGTGCTGATCATAACACTTCTATCAAAATGCTTAAGGAAGTTATTTTTCCAAGGTTTGGTGTCCCTAGATATTTAATGACTAATGGTTGTTCACACTTTATTCATGGTGCTTTCCGTAAAATGCTTGCTAAATATGATGTTAATCATAGAATTGCATCTCCTTATCACCCACAGTCTAGTGGTCAAGTAGAGTTGAGCAATAGAGAGCTCAAATTAATTTTGCAAAAGACTGTTAATAGGTCTAGAAAGAATTGGTATAAGAAACTTGATGATGCATTATGGGCATATAGAACTGCATACAAAAATCCTATGGGTATGTCTCCATATAAAATGGTATATGGAAAAGCATGTCACTTACCTCTCGAACTAGAACATAAGGCATATTGGGCTGTTAAGGAGCTCAACTATGATTTCAAACTTGCCGGTGAGAAGAGGTTATTTGATATTAGCTCACTTGATGAATGGAGAACCCAAGCATATGGAAATGCCAAGTTATTTAAAGAAAAGGTTAAAAGATGGCATGACAAAAGGATACAAAAGCGTGAGTTTAATGTAGGTGATTATGTATTGCTATACAACTCTTGTTTAAGATTTTTTGTAGGAAAACTTCTCTCTAAATGGGAAGGCCCCTACGTTATCGAGGAGGTCTATCGTTCCGGTGCAATAAAAATCAACAACTTCGAAGGCACAAATCCGAAGGTGGTAAACGGTCAAAGAATCAAACATTACATCTCAGGTAATCCCATAAGTGTTGAAACCAATATTATTGAAACCGTAACCCCGGAGGAATACATAAGGGACACTTTCCGGAACGCTTCAAACTCCGAAAGGGAATAGGTATGTGGTACGGTAAGTAAACCGACTCCAAAACAATTTCTAAGGCAATATTTCTCCGTTTCGGAATATTTAGAAAAATAGAAAAATAAGTAGCAGTCCGGGAAGGACACGAGGGCCCTACGAGGGTGGTGGGCGTGCCCCCCTACCTCGTGAGCACCTCGTGTGCCTTCCGGACTTCGTTTTATTGTACGATACGTATTTTGGTTGGTAAAAATTCATTATATATTCTCCCGAAGGCTTTGACTCCCGTATGACGCAAATCTCCTCTGTTCTTGTTTTGAGCTGTTTTCTGTTAGGGTTTTCAAGGCTAGGCATCATGTCGTCCCCCTCCTCCAACAATGGTGACAACGATGCTTGGCTAATGAGGATAGATCTGAAGGGGGAAGAACCCACGAAGGTCAACAAGGATGAAAGGATCAAGAAGGCCACGGAGGATCAAGCTCTGGCAGCAAAAGACATCCTTCAACTTGATCATAACCTTCTTACCCCAACTGAGATCGAAGCTTTCAAGATGATTGAGTTAGCTCGTATACAGAATAAGTATCTCACACAAGAAAATATTTTGTTGAAGGAGCATATTGTCGCACTCAAGGGCATTATCCGCAAGCTGGAGGACCTCTTACGCTCGATGTGCGATTATCCATCACCACCACCTTCTTCACCGACCAAGGAGATATAATCACATGGGTATGGGCACTCCCCTTGGCAACTGCCAATCTTGGGGGAGGTGCCCCGGTATCGTATCACAATCACATCTCCTATCTTTATTGTTTTTCTTAGTTTGATCCTATTAGTAGTATCTTGATCTAGTAGAATAAAGTTTATGGCATGATCTAGTTTTGAGTTTTGTTTTATGATCTCTCTATGTAATCGAGTCCGTGAGTTATATATAATAAAGATTAGTGTTGAGTCAAGGCCCTGATTATTTTGCCATGATCTTGGGTGAATAAAAGAAAAGAGAAAAAGAATAAAAAGAAACAACAAGTTCATATTGATCTTATTGAGAGTAATGACTTCACATAGAAAGAGTATGATGATTAAAAGTTTTTGGGAATTGGCAGACATAGCTTTGGTCATTGTTGCAATTAATAGGAAGTAATAAGGAAAGAGAGGTTTTCACATATAGATATATTATCATTGACATCTTGTATGATTGTAAGCACTCATCAAAATATGACATGCTAAAGAGTTGATATTGCACAAGGAAGACAACGTAATGAGTTATGTCTTTCTTATATCTGAGATAAAGTATGTTGTCATGGTTCCTCTAACTTGTTGAGCTTGCCTTTCCCCCTCTTGCTAGCCAAATTCTCAGCACCAAGTAGAAATACTACTTGTGCTTCCAAATATCCCTAAACCAGTTTTGCCATGAGAGTCCATCATATCTACCTATGGATTGAGTAAGATCCTTCAAGTAAGTTGTCATCGGTGCAAAGCAATAAAAATTTCTCTAAATATTTATGATTGATTGGTGTGGGAGAAATAAGCTTTATACGATCTTGTGATGTGGAAGTAATAAAAGTGACGGACTGCATAATAAAGGTTCACATCACAAGGGGCAATATAAAGTGACGTTCTTTCGCATTGAGATTTTATATATCCAACCATAAAAGCGCATGGCAACCTCTGCTTCCCTCTGCGAAGGGCCTATCCTTTATTATTATCTTCTACCTTATGCAAGAGTCATGGTGATCTTCACCTTTCCTTTTTCATTTTATCCTTTGGCAAGCTCAGCACGTTGGAAATAACATGATATATATATCTAATTGGATGTAGGGGAGCATGAACCGTTTGTTGACATTGCTTGAGGTAAAAGGTTGTGGGGCAAAACTATAAGCCCCTATCTTTCTCTGTGTTCGATTAAAACTCTGTAACGACAAGTATCGCATGAGTGTTAGCAATTATGGAGGACTAAATGATAGTTGAGTATGTGGACTTGCTTTTTAGCTCTGACATAGACTCTTTCCGATGTTATGGTAAATTGCAATTGCTTCAGTGACTGAGATTATAGTTTGTTGGAACCCAATAAGGTTTATGATTTATACTTTTGCATTGTGAATAGATCATCACTTGAACATAAGTAATCATATGACAAAACCTATATATGTTGCTGTTATAAGAATAATCATGATGCCTGCATGTCCGTATTTTATTTTTATAGAGGCCTCTACCTCTAAACATGAGGACATATTTATTGTTATCGGCTTTTTGCTTGAGGACAAGCGAGGTCTAAGCTTGGGGGAGTTGATACGTCCATTTTGCATCATGCTTTTATATCGATATTTATCACATTATGGACTGTTATTTCACTTTATATCACAATACTTATGGCTATCCTCTCTTATTTTACAAGGTTTACATAAGGAGGGAGAATGCCAGCACCTGGAATTCTGGGCTGGAAAAGGAGCAAATATTAGAGACCTATTCTGCGCAACTCCAAAAGTCCTGAAACTCCACGGAACGTCTTAAAAGAAATAAAGAAAAATCCATGCCAAAGATGAAGGCCAGGGGGCCCACACCCTTCTCACGAGGGTGGGGGGCGCCCCCCCTAGGGCGCGCCCCCCTACCTCGTGGGCTCCCTGGTGGGTCTCCGACGTCCATCTTCTCCTATATGAAGTCTTTCGATGAGAAAAAAATAGGAAGCAACCTTTCGGGACGAGACTCTGCTGCCACGAGGCGGAACCAATCTAGAGCTCCAGCAGAGCTATTCTGCCAGGGAAACTTCACTCCGGGAGGGGGAAATCATCACCATCGTCATCACCAACGCTCCTCTCATCAGGAGAGGGCAATCTCCATCAACATCTTCACCAGCACCATCTCATCTCCAAACCCTAATTCATCTCTTGTATCCAATTCTTGTCTCAAAGTTCGGGATTGGTGCTAGTAGGTTGCTAGTAGTGTTGATTACTCCTTGTAGTGGATGCTAGTTGGTTTATTTGGTGGAAGATCATATGTTCAGATCCTTTATGCATATTATAACCCCTATGATTATGAACATGAATATGCTTTGTGAGTAATTACGTTTGTTCCTGAGGACAAGGGAGAAGTCTTGCTATTAGTAGTCATGTGAATTTGGTATTCGTTTGATATTTTGATAAGATGTATGTTGTCTAGCCTCTAGTGGTGTTATGTGAACATCGACTACATAACACATCACCATTATTTGGGACTAGAGGAAGGCATTGGGAAGTAATAAGTAGATGATGGGTTGCTAGAGTGACAAAATCTTAAACCCAAGTTTATGCGTTGCTTCGTAAGGGGCTGATTTGGATCCATATGTTTCATGCTATGGTTAGGTTTACCTTAATACTTTTGTTGTAGTTGCGGATGCTTGCAATAGAGGTTAATCATAAGTGGGATGCTTGTTCAAGTAAGAACAGCACCCAAGCACCGGTCCACCCACATATCAAATTATCAAAGTATCGAACGCGAATCATATGAACGTGATGAAAACTAGCCTTACGATATTCCCATGTGTCCTCGAGAGCGCTTTTCCTATTATAAGAGTTTGTTCCGGCTTGTCCTTTTCTACGAAAAGGATTGTGCCACCTTGCTGCACCTTATTTACTATTGTTACTTGTTGCTCGTTACAATTTACCTTATTACAAAACTATCTGTTACCACTTATTTTAGTACTTGCCTTGCTGAAAACCGCTTTATCATTTCCTTCTACTCCTCATTGGGTTCGACACTCTTACTTATCGAAAGGACTACGATAGATCCCCTATACTTGTGGGTCATTAGCATGCGCCCTATATACGGATGAGCGCAGAAGTACCAAGGGCTATATAGTCGCCCCACCGTCAAACTCCTATGGCTAAGTGAAAGTGTTAAAGCAATATAGTCTGATTGCCTCGTTCGTTGTGCTATCACCTCCTTAATGGACGAAGACATTGGATCAAGTGTGGATATACTTTTCTGCGAACACCCCCGCATTATATGCATGGGGGCGGAAGCTGACGACTGCAAACTTTCAGGTTATACACATATATACATCAACGGCCGCACAGGAGGCATCACGGTACTTTCGGGAAAAAGTATAAATACAGCCTTGATAATTCAATAAACATTGTTTCTACAATGGGAGTACATGTTACTAGAACATAATATTCTTCGAGCACTACGCCTCTATCGAACGAGCGCCTTCTAGAACTTCTTCAAAGTAGTGCTCGGCAGCGACTCGGCCTACGGCCGAACCCTGTGTCGCAACAATGGTGGCCTCCATCTCCGCCTAGTATGTCTTAACACGGGCAAAGGCCATCCGCGCACCCTCTATGCACGCCGATCTCTTTACAGCATCGATGCATGGCACAACACCAAGGAATTGTTGCACTAAACTAAAGTAGCTATTCGGCCTTGGCCCTCCCGGCCACAGATGATCTACAACGGACCTCATGGCAAGTCCGGACAACCTATGGAGCTCGGCCCACTCGGCCATTCGCTCATTCAACAGCAGTGGACGGATTGGAGCATGAAAATGTGACAAGAACAACTTCTCCACTTCGCGATCTTTCTGATCCTAGAAGTACTCGGCCGCATCAGTAGCACTTGCAGCCAAATCCACATAAGCGTCCGCAGAACTCCATAGTCGGTCAAGAGGAGCATACTTCGGATCTCCGAATTTAGTCCGCAACAAGAAGGGCTTCCCACACACAATATCTGCAGCTTGATGCAGCTCCTCCTTCGTCGCTCTAATTTTGGAGCAGGCTTCCTTGGCAGCTACCAGGGCCTTCTCTAGGTCTATCGCCCTCGCTCGGCTTTCTTCTTCAAGAAGCTGGTAACGGTCAGCGGCATCTTTTAATTCTACATCCATTTTGGCTATTCTTTCCTTGCTCTCGCACTGCGCGGCCTGTTCGGCCCTTAACTCTCTGGCCGCCTTTAGAGCGGCCGCATTGCTACTCCTTGCTTGCTCCTTGGCTCAGGCCAGCTCCGCCCAAAGGGTCTCCACGGTGGCAGCTCCATCTGCATTCACAACATATTAAAGATACTGACATCATGCTCCTCTTATTATGTGACAATCACCAGAGAAATCACTCACCCTGTGCCTCATCAAGCCGCTGGTTGACAAGCACGATATCGACATCGGCCGCATCAAGTTGCCGCTTTGGCTCGATAAACCCATCAGTTCGGCTAGCCACTATAGCCTCAGCCACCTGCACATAAAGGCAGTCGGGTTATTACCCAGGAATATAATCCTCGGGTTGCCTCCATTCTCGACGACAACCAGAGTCTCAGGGGCTACTATCTGCATAGGGCACACCTAACATGTGCGGTACTATCAAAAACATGCACTATTTCACGTACCTCAAAGCCCTTCAGCAGACTCATAAAGGCTTCATGCAAACCGCTTTCAGCGGATGAAATCCTTTCAATTACCGTACCCATTAGCGTATGATGCGCTTCCGAGACGGCCGCTTGCCCCAGAAGAGCTGTCAGCACGTCCGATCGCAAACTGTACGGTTCCGGACCCTTGCTGTCGCTCTCCTTAGAAGCCGGATTCTGGGGATTTCGGGAAGCCAAAGGGTTATCCTCTAGCCTTGGCGGATCCGGAGATATCCTCCACGACGACACTTCAGGGTCGCCCGCCTCCGGAGGCGGGGTGTCAGGGGGAGGCGTTTCGCTCTCCATCATCTCCGGAAGGAGATCCCCCGAAGAAAAACTCTGTCGAGAAGGGCTATGATCTGGACTACAATTTATAAGCATCGTTTATTTTCTTCGGAAGTAAGGTAGGATATTTTCACTATTATGTACTTTTCGATTACTTACATCTCGGTAGAGGGCTGATCCCCGCGCGGACATTGTGCGGCAAGAATACCCTCCGAGGCAGGACCATCTGACGAAGATTTCTTCTCCCGTTTGGAAACCTTAGTTTCCGGATCTTCAGAGGTAGTCCTCTTCCTTCCTCGGGGAGAGAGAATGTCATATTCTTCCCCTTGGTTATCCTCCCCCGCGGAGGAGCTCATTCCCTCTATTGGAATAAGAAGCGAGTGAGGCCCGCTTTTGCCCTCTTTATTCCCCCTTCATCTTCCTTTGAGGGCACTAGATAAGGTGTCGGCTCGAGCATCTTTTCCAGCACCAGATTGTCCAAGCCCTCAGGAATGGGGGCCGGACACCTGATCATCTTCGCCTTTGTTATCTAGTCCTGGCCAAAGAGAGACTCTTTAGAATGATGCCATGATAAATAAAAGGACGACGGGTTCGGCCATGGGATTACTTACTTGGGTAGAAGGGTGGTTGCAGCTCAAACCCACATCCTCGGAGGTGTCCAAACACTTATTTGGGGTCGGAAGAACGATTTGTACATCCCTTCAAGCATCATGCCGAGGAAATGCTGAATAGCTCGCGGTCCTTCCGCGTTGAATTCCCACATACAGAGGGGCCGACGTTTGCAAGGCTGGACTTGACGAACTAGCATAACTTGCATTACCATAACCATACTGAAATCTCTCTCAAAGAGATCTCAGATACGGCTCTGCAGTATCGGCACGTCCTTTGCTGGACCCCAGCTCAGCCGCCTGCTGATCCATGACATCAGTTGCGGTGGGGGGCCCGAGCGAAAGGTGGGGGCGGCTACCCACTTGGCACTTTGAGGAGCTGTGATGTAAAACCACTCCCAGTGCCACAATCCGGACACCTCTGGGAAGGAACCCGCTGGCCATGGAGCATTAGCGATTTTGCTTATTAAATCACATCCGCACTCTGCGTGCCGCCCCTCGATCATCTTTGGCTTCACATTGAAGGTCTTGAGCCACAGGCCGAAGTGAGGGGTAATGCGGAGGAAGGCCTCACATACGACAATAAATGATGAGATGTGAAGAAGGGAGTCTGGGGCTAGATCATGGAAATCCAGCCCATAATAGAACATAAGACCCCTGACAAAGGGATCCAGAGCGAGGCCTAGTCCTCGGAGGAAGTGGGAGATGAACATGACACTCTCGGTGGGTTCGGGAGTAGGGACGACCTGCCCTCGGGCAGGCAGCCTTTGTGAAATTTCGGCGGTAGATATCTGGCCTCTCTCAGCTTCTTGATGTCCTCTTCTGTTATAGAGGAGGGCATCCACCGACCTTGAAGGTTGGATCCGGACATAGCTGAAGGCCTGAAGTGCCTGATTTGAGCTTTGGGTGTTAGAACTCGAGGCGGGGGAAGGACTCGTTTGAGCACGAGAGGGATAAAGAAAAGGCCTTGTCCTCGTTATAAAGGGGGTGAATATCAAGCGTCCTCCTCGTGGCCGTTTGGGACTTCCCTAAGATCTGGGAGTCATACCAACAGGCACGGTTGGTTACCCACATCTGTATTAATGAGAATCCTGTGATAAGGGAACACGATCTCTGCTTTGACAAGGCGTGTCAAGAAAACCGCCTCGCGATATGTGCGGTGCTGGTTGAGAAAAACGGCTTGAATAATGACCGGGCCGTGGCGTGATGTCATGCTGTCAAAACATGTCAGCAGATTAGATTTGTGGAAATATTATTCTTTCTACAGTGGTATGTGGAACTTATTTTTCAGGGCCGGACACTATTCTTGTGTTCAAACTCTTTCATGGAGTATTCGGAGGAGGAACCCGCCTTGCAATGCCGAAGACAATACTGCGCGCGAGACTCATCGTCGTTGAAGCCTGGTTCAGGGGCTACTGAGGGAGTCCTGGATTAGGGGGTCTCTGGACAGCCGAACTATATCCTTTGGCCGGACTGTTGGACTATGAAGATACAAGATTGAAGACTTCATCTCGTGTCCGGATGGGACTCTCCTTGGCATGGAAGGCAAGCTAGGCAATATGGATATGTATATCTCCTCCCTTGTAACCGACCTTGTGTAACCCTAGCCCCCTCCGGTTTCTATATAAACCGGAGGGTTTAGTCCGTAGGAAAACATATAATCATACCATAGGCTAGCTTCTAGGGTTTAGCCTCTACGATCTCGTGGTAGATCAACTCTTGTAATACTTATATCATCAAGAACAATCAAGCAGGACATAGGGTATTGCCTCCATCAAGAGGGCCCGAACCTGGGTAAACATCGTGTTCCCTGCCTCCTGTTACCATCCGCCTTAGACGCATAGTTCGGGACCCCCTACCCGAGATCCACCGGTTTTGACACCAACAGTATTGTTCAGGTTAAGACATGGAAGGATATGACATTTTGAAGGAGTTGGCAGCTTCACGACACCACTGGATTACAGATCGAGAACTCATAAGTATCAATGGTTATTGTTCTATCAATGTATCCCATTTCAGATTGGCAAATAAAGAGACGGTTTAAACAATAGTAAAATGATATGGCATTGTTCATAGCTAAGACATTGCAAAATATGACATTGTGTTGTAGTGGGTAGGTTCACCACACCACTGGATTACTGATCAAGAACAGAAGCATACATGCAGTGCAAAAGAACATCACTTGCTCTGTATAGTTTAATTTACATGGTATGAAGTAGGAACTTGGTTGTACAACTGAAAACTTAAATTGAGAAGGACAAACTTTTCTTTATGAACTACATAATAAACTTTAAACATGCAATTTGATGCAAGCACCAAAAATAAACAGCTATTGCGGTCATGCCTAACCAAATATACACAACAAAGTTTGAAGGCTTGAGAAGGATAAACTTACATTAGTGGTGAAGACAGGCTCTATAAAGCCCTTGTCCATGCTGATGGGGGGGGGTAATTCAAGAAGTTTACCACATAATCTTCTTCATAAGCATTGCCTTTATTCTATATTTTGTGAAGAGTAAATATAGATGTGATAATATAAGAAAAAATGGAGAATATTCAAGATAAGATGAAGAGTGATGCTACATAACCAAGTAGCTATAAATGCAAGTACAGCGATACAGGCAAAAGGTACAGTCAAGAGCAATGCAGAGCTAAACTTCTTCAGTACCATCGGTGTTATCCAACCTTATGGTAAGAGTAAATATAGATCTGATGTGTAGAAAATGGAGGGCAAAGGAAAATAAGCTGCAGAGTGATGGTACACGAACAACTAGCTGTCAATATAAGTACACTGATAAAGGACAGCAGGTACTTACAAGAACAATGCAGAGCTAAAAAATTGCAATAGCATTAGATATATTCTACACTAATGTGACCATTCATACAAATCAGATAATTTGGAGCGAACAATTGATAAGCAAGCTATCATGCATACTACTATCACACAATGAACCAGGTATGAATGCAAGTATAGTGATACAGGACAATGGGTACTAACAAGAGCAAAGCAGCAGGCAGCATATTTGTGATATCATGTCGTCCTTTTCAAACCGGAATTCTTCTTCGAGCAGATTTCTTGCAAAAGAGATCCGTAAGGCACATGCGGAAAAGTAGAAGTTCGAATTGTCATGTGATATCATAGACAATACCTCATCCTGGGAACGAGACCACTGCATAACAATGTTTTTCCATTCAATGCGTTCTAAATTTAGCACAGGTGACTTCACCGGAAATTCATTTATAGACTTGCCATCAAAGTGTGATTTCCTTAGGTAACACCGATACTGCTGCAATGCTTCCTTGAAAAGTGCAAGCAAGCTTTGCTTGTCATGACTATCCAGATTGACCCTCGCCTACTTACAACAATGTAATGTAAATCATTGATGTATTCAATCAGCAGAAAACAGGAAAATAATCACCATGAAAAATAACACTTACACGTAAGTGGGGTAGGAAGATGTGAAAATGGTGTTTGTCTTCACTATAATCTTTCCATGATGGGAATATATGCACGTAGTCCCTAACAACATTGAAAGCATTGTCTTTTAAACTGGGAATAACTGGAATGGGGTTCCAATCTATAGGAATTGGCCATCTCTGCGGTTGGGATACGTCTTCAGTCGGTGGACTTCCTGTACTTTTTTCTAGAGTGGGATTTTTCTATGGTGCGACTGGTGCTATGGCAAGTGAAATCAGCATACCTTTTGCTGGAGTGCAGGTCCTATGTGGTGTGGCTAGTGGTGTGGTGATACGTCTCCAACGTATCTATAATTTTTGATTGCTCCATGCTATATTATCTTATGTTTTGGACATTATTGGGCTTTATTATTCACTTTTATATTATTTTTGGGACTAAGCTATTAATCGGCGGCCCAGCCCAGAATTGTTATCTTTTGCCTATTTTAGGGTTTCGAAGAAAAGGAATATCAAACGGAGTCCAAACGGAATGAAACCTTTGGGAACGTGATTTTTAGAACGAACAAGATCCAGGAGACTTGGACCCTACGTCAAGCAACAAATTGGGAAGCCACGAGGTAGGGGGGCGCGCCTACCCCCCAGGCGCGCCCTCCCCCCTCATGGGCCCCCTGTTGCTCTACGGACGTACTCCTTCCTCCTATATATACCTATGTACCCCCTAACGATCAGATACGGAGCCAAAACCCTAATTCCACTACCGTGCATTTATGTATCCACGAGATCCCATCTTGGGGCCTATTCCAGAGCTCCGCCGGAGGGGCATCAACCACGCAGGGCTTCTACATCAACACCATAGCCCTTCCGGTGAAGTGTGAGTAGTTTACCTCAGACCTTCGGGTCCATAGTTATTAGCTAGATGGCTTCTTCTCTCTTTTTGGATCTCAATACAAAGTTCTCCCCCTCTCTTGTGGAGATCTATTCGATGTAATCTTATTTTGCGGTGTGTTTGTTGAGACCGATGAATTGTGGGTTTATGATCAAGTTTATCAATGAACAATATTTGAATCTTTTCTGAATTCTTTTATGTATGATAGGTTATCTTTGCAAGTCTCTTCGAATTATCAGTTTGGTTTGGGCTACTAGACTGATCTTTCTTGCAATGGGAGAACTGCTTAGCTTTGGTTTCAATCTTGCGGTGTCCTTTCCTAGTGACAGTAGGGGCAGCAAGGCACGTATTGCATTATTTCCATCGAGGATAAAAAGATGGGGTTTTTACCATATTGCTTGAATTGATCCCTCTACATCATGTCATCTTACTTAAAGCGTTACTCTGTTCTCTTGAACTTAATACTCTAGATGCATGCTGGATAGCAGTCGATGTGTGGAGTAATAGTAGTAGATGCAGGAAGGAGTCGGTCTACTTGTCTCGAACGTGATGCATATATACATGATCATACCTAGATATTCTTATAACTATGCTCAATTCTGTCAATTGCTCAATAGTAATTTGTTCACCCACCGTAAAATACTTATGCTCTTGAGAGAAGCCACTAGTGAAACCTATGGCCCCCAGGTCTATCTTCATCATATTAATCTTCCAACACTTAGTTATTTCCTTTGCTTTTTACTTTGCTTTTATTTTACTTTGCATCTTTATCATAAAAATACCAAAAAAATCTTATCTTATCATATCTATCTGTCACAGCCCTAGAGTTTGCTTGTAACTAGTGGCTTTCCATCCATGCATCATGTTTAAATTTCATGAAACTTGAAATGGGGATTGTTGAAACCCTAGCACCAAATGAATTCAACTAGGTTCAATAAAAAAATACTATCAATGATCCCAATTGCCCTTTAGAAAAGTTCATGATTTTTGTTAAAGGTGAAAACCTCTGCCAAAAGTCATGCCAGTGGACTCACTCTCCACTGTTGAGTTTTTCCCCAGTTACCAGAATCATTCCCAACATTTGCATTTTGTTCCCAGCTTGCACCTTAGTAGTTGATGTTCAGGATCATCTTCAAAAGTGGACTTACCATGGGTCCCATCCATTTCCGATGATAAGCAAAATCATCCATTGCGTTGTCTTCAACAAGGGAGTCCACATCATCCTTTCTAGTCCGAGTATGTCATTCTCTTGAACTCCTTCAAATGATCGATTGTGATTGCCTTAGGCTGGTATAAAGAGTTTCAATGATCTTTGTATCAAAAGTAATTCTTTTTGTCACTTAAGGGAATATTTCTACGAGTCACTTTTCCCTAAGGTGTCCCGTTATGGTATCATGGCAATTATCTCCTCGCTACTTTGAAACCGTGCACCATCTTACCCTAGCATGGAATTGTTGCCTATCCAATTGAACCTTTGCCATTTACCTCTTTCCATTGCTCCTGATGTGTGTGCTATGTCTCAACTCAAGAGATGTTCTTACATCTCATTCCGTGAACTGATCTTGAGTGCTTGATCTTCGAGGAGATCGACTCCTGTAGGGTTTTCCTTTCTTTCTGTCGTCATCATGTTGGATGGACTTCTCGGAGAAAGACGACGAGACAAAGATGGTGATTGAATCAACGCCTTTATGAAGTGCACCCTGGATCGTGAAGATTATGTTACTTTGTGTCCCCCCTTCATCTTACCCTACACTTGAATCTCGGGGCGAGATTCTTGTTTAGTGGGGGTGAGTTGTCACAGCCCTAGAGTTTGCTTGTAACTAGTGGCTTTGCATCCATGCATCATGTTTAAATTTCATGAAACTTGAAATGGGGATTGTTGAAACCCTAGCACCAAATGAATTCAACTAGGTTCAATAAAAAAATACTATCAATGATTCCAATTGCCCTTTAGAAAAGTTCATGATTTTTGTTAAAGGTGAAAACCTCTGCCAAAAGTCATGCACATATTTCTAGGCCATTCTGGATTTTTGAATTAAATCTTATTGTATTTGAATTTGGGCACTTAAATACTATAAAATATTTAAAATGTCCAAATAATCCCAAACCAAAATGTTCCATGTTTGATATATTCTAAACATTGGGCATGCACAGTTTGGTGATTTTTGAAAGTGTCTAGATATTTTTAGTAATGCCACAAACTTACATAACAAAATAAAAATAGAAATAAAAGAAAGAGAGAGAGAGAGAAGGACCACCTGGCCTGGCGCTGAGCCGGCCCAGCTTGCTGGCCCAGCCCACCTGGCGCCTTCTGTCGTCTTCCTCCCCGAGCCAGTAGGCAGGGCGTGTGGCCGCCGTGGGCGCACACACGCGCGCCACCTCCTGCTTCCGCCGCTGCCCTGGTGCGCCTGGAGACGCCACGACACCCCCCCCGGACCCTCTGCACCTCTTCCCTCTCTCGCTGGATCTCCTCCCCCTCCGCTGCATCTTTCCGCGGTGCCACCGAATAGAGAGCCGCCGCCGTTCGCTGCCACCACGCCCACCATGCTCCTCTCGCCTGCCCGTGTAGTCCACGAGCTCTGCCGTCATCCGCTATGCCGTTCCTGCCGATCCACGCGACTAGAAGGCCCTCAGAGTGCCGCCATCGATGTCATCTTCATCCTCGGGTCCCGAGGATCGCCACCATGATTCCGCCGCCGTCTGAGCTTCCCCGAGCACGCTGGCCATCCCTACGGCACCGCAGTGAGCCCCCGAGCATTTTCCCCCTCTCCCCGCGGTCAACCCCTCCCTCTAGCCTCCTCCTCCACCGGAGCCGAGACGCTCTGCCGCATGAGCTCGTCGCCGGCGTGGCCCCGGTGACCAACGGCCCCGTGTGTGCGTTCGTTGTGCTCGTCACATCGCGTAGAGGCTCTTGAGCGCATTAGTTCGTGCGTTTGCACACTGCAGTCGCGTTTCCGTGCACCCCCGAGCTCCGGCCACCGCCGCGCTGCTCGTCGGCGTCATCTCCGGCCACCCCCGCACACACTGCCTGCTCCATTAGCTGCGCGCGAGCTCTAGCTAGCCATAAAGACCAACCGCGGATCAAACCGCTGCCTGTAGCTCAACTCCGGCGAGCCACCGCCGTTGGTTTGGTCGTCGCCGGCCGAACTCCGGTGAAGTCGACGTGGCGCCATCATTAGGGGCTAATAACTCAGCTAATTAACCCTCTCTCACACTGACAGTTGGGTCCCACTTCCTAACTAAAAACAGTTTATTTTTCTGTTAAAGTTTAACTAATCCCAGTGGTCCCACGAGTCAGCTTTGACCAAGCTGACGTGGCCGTTGACCAGGCCCACACGTCAGCGACTCTAGCTAGCATCGTGACACTGACCAGTGGACCCCACTGGTCAGGTTTGACCTGGTCAGCCACAGTTGACCCGCTGACGTCATAGTGACGCAATGCCGATGCAATAACTCTTTTTCTGGATTTTTTTCTTATACAGGAAAATTCCAGAAAATAGTGCAAACTTCAAAAATTCATAGTAATTCAACCGTAACTCCAAATCAAACAAATTATATATGAAAAATTATAAGAAAAATTCAATCTATCCATCTGTACTGGTTTCATGCATGTTAGAACACTTTAACCTTGCTGTTTAGGTGAAACAAGTTAATGCACTAATATGATTTCATGAAATGGGTTTGCATTTGAATCCTTGGTTCAAATGGACTCATTCCAATCTGTTCTAGCTTGCATTAGCCCAAAACACATTCATGTTGCCATGTCATAGCATGCATCATATTGTTGCATTACATTGATTATGTTCCCTCTTGTTTGCCGGTGTTTGTTCCCCCCCTTAGTAGACGTTGATCGAGCGATGAATTCGATGACACCGATGAAGAGCTATACTATCTTCAGAAGTGCCAGGCAAGCAAAACACCCTTGTTCATTCTGATACAATCCCACTCTCTCGCTCCTGCTCTCTTTTACTGCATTAGGACAACAACGATTCAACTGTTACATGTCGCGGTAGTTGAACCCCTTTCCTCTGCATGACCTGTCATTGCCACAGTAAATAGATGAAACCCACTAGCATGAGTAGGAGTTGTTTGAGCCCTGATGTGCCTACCCATTCATGCTTATTTGTCATGCCTGCTACTGCTTAGAGTTGAGTCAGGTATGATTCATCGGGGATGAATTGGAATAGTGATGAACATGTCCTACTGTGTGTGAGCTAAGTGTGTGAACATGATTTGGTAAAGGTAGCGGTGAGAGGCCATGTAGGAGTACATGGTGGGTTGTCTCATTGAAACCGTCCTTAGGAACTGAGTTCTGTGTTTGTGATCCATGAAACAGTTACTACCACGCATTGGGCCTGAAACCAATGGACCCTCTCGGCTTCTTGATCACCCTTGTCCTCTGTCCAGGAGTTGCAACTAGTTTCTGGTGTTTGTAGGTTATGTGTTGGCGGTCGTGCGTAGCGCTGACCCTAGGGGTGGGCTATGTTGCGGTAGATACACCGTGGCACGGTGTACCGGGCGCCCGTTTGGTGTCTCGGGAACCCTGTTCACATCGTTCGGGCCGTATGTGGAAACCTCGGCCGGACTCCCTGCGGATGGAACCTGGATAGGCGATAAACCTGGACTAGAGACTTGAGTGTTTAGGTAGGCCGTGGCCGACACCCTCGTTGGGCTTCCGCTTGAAGGTTGCCGAGTACATGTCGTGTAAACGGCGGTAAGTGGTGAGAGCGTGTGTGAAGAAGTACACCCCTGCAGGGTTAACATCATCTATTCGAATAGCCGTGTCCGCGGTAATGGACTTCTGGGTTGCCTATAACAGTTCATAGACAAGTGAAAGTGGATACTTTAAAATGCGCAAGATAAGTGTGAGTGCTATGGATGGCCTTCTCGTAGGGAGACGGGAGCGGATCCATAGTGGTGTATTGAATGGTGAATATGTGGACTCGTGTGCGCCACCTCAAAAGAGTTGCTTGCAGTCATAGTTCAGGTTAGCCACTAAGTCAAAGCTGGCTTGCTGCAGTTAAACTCCACCACCCCCCCCCTTGTTGATACCGATGCATATGTAGCTAGTTCTGATGTAAGTCTTGCTGGGTACATTTGTACTCACGTTTGCCTATTTTATGTTTTGCAGAGAGACGTCAGTCTCGCTAGTAGTTCCGCGTGGACTTCGACGTTTAGCTTGATACCTCAGCTACGATCTTGTGCCCTTGGCAGGATCTGGTAGATAGTCAGGCTTCTCAGCCTTCTTCATTTGTAGTTGTCTATACTCAGACAAGTTAAGCTTCCGCATGTGCTTGTTGCTTGTATGCTCTGTGTGTTGGGTCATAAGACCCATGTTTGTAATATCTCGCTCCTCGGAGCCTAATGAATAAATACTTTGAGTCGTAGAGTTATGTTGTGATGCCATGTTGTATTTACACATATCGAGCATATTGTGTGTATGATTGAAATGCTTGGTATGTGTGGGATCCGACAATCTAGTTGTTTATCCTTGGCAGCCTCTCTTATAGGGAAATGTAGTCCAGTGCTTCCTTGAGCCATAGTAGTCTGCTACAGCCCGGTTCACCGGAGTCCTGCTAGCCCAGCACTACTTCTCAGATCACTTCACTGGCCGGCATGTGTTTCACTTCGTTCCTGTGTCTGTCCCTTCGAGGAAATGTCACGCAGTGATATCCGGAGTCTTGCCTAGCCTGCTACAGCCCGGGTTCCCGGAGTCCTGTTAGCCCAGTGCTACAGCCCGGATTCACACGCTGCTGACCGACATGCTCGATGTGATTCATGTATGCCTGTCCCCATAGGTTAGTGCCGCTTTGGGTTCACGATTAGCCATGTCGGCCCGGGTTCTCTGTCATATGGATGCTAGCGACATTATCATATACATGAGCCAAAAGGCGCAAACGGTCCCGGGCCATGGTAAGGCGACACCCGTGGGAATACCGTGCATGAGGCCGCAAAGTGATATGAGGTGTTACCGGCTAGATCGATGTGACTTGGAATCGGGGTCCTGACAACTTTGGTATCAGAGCCTGACTGCCTGTAGGATTACCAAGCCAAACTGGTCGAAGTTGAGTCTAGAAATGCTTTAGTTATGTAAGGGAATTGATTGTGGAAGGGAACGTAAGGCTCTGTTTACTCCTTTACCCTATGCCTTCTGATCTGAGTCAAACTCTTCTTTTCTACGGGGATTAAGAACTAGGCCTTCTCATCTATCTATCAGGATGACGTGTTACTAATCCATAGACTTATAGAATTGATAGTTTCAAGCCTCAGTTCCATTCCTACTACCTCCATATGTTGTCAGTTGATCTCGAAACATTGATATTGTTGTTGAGTGGCTATGCCACCATTTTTGCAGGTTGTCTCAAATCTTTTTGAGCATTTACAACCGTTATGTTGTCCGAGTCATCCCAGGTTTCTAAGTAGTCTGATGCATTTGCAAACTCCTTCCTCATGTTCCTGATGTCCTTTTGGGCCAGTTTAATCACACTAATCGGTGAGTTGAGGTACTCTGTTGCCTCGACATATATGTTGGAGCTATTGCTATGACCCTAGGTGTTTTAGGGAGTCACCTAGTGATCTAGCCATGTTTTGTATTCCCAGTGTGTGATTCTGGGCATTATTCTCAAAAGCATCCCATGATGCCATGTAGTGGTAGGTATTCTATTCATGGGTTCTTGAACCCGAGATTCACCCTACTTACCTCATGTTGATAGTATTTGATAGTTCCTTTAGGATATTAGTAACCCTTGCGATAGTCCTCGAGGTCTGTGGTATATCGTTCTTCCAATACCATGAGCCAATATGGCAGTAGTTATTTGAACCAAAAGATCACAATCAGAGTACTCTTGAGGAGTTCTCCATTCATAATTGTGACTCTGCCAGTCCTACCTCTCTGCATGGGTTATCCAGAAGAAACATGTCGAACTTGGTTCGACGTACTAATCTATGCATCCACAACTCAGAAAGTTATATGTTCCTCGAGTTGTTCATCTTCAGTTGTATCCCGACCATCTTCTATCAATTGATAGTCAAGAGTATGTGTGCATTTGTGCTCATCGATGCCTATTATTCTTGTGGTCCGTCAAGCCATTCTATTCCGGAATGACTAGGAGAAACAAACTCCAGTACCTCATCCATCTCTGGGATTGGGTCAAAGCAGTTGTATTCCGCAGATCAGAATGCCAATCCAGCTTCTGTTCTGTTCTACCTTGGAGTGTTGCCTCCTTATGTCAGGAGAGTCATGAGAATTGCACCTTCTCTTATGAATTCTTGACGCAGTGATACTTCTTGCCATCATTGTTCATTCCTCGGTTCCTGTGTTATTGTAACCGGAATACCGGCAAGTGAGTCGTGATGTGTGAAATCAATACTCCTAGCAACCGCGTTGCTTGGTAGTTAATGGGCATTAACATCATCCTTAGCGTGTTGGTTATTGAATCACCATCCTAGGACTGATCGTGCTACCTAGCCCATTTTTGTTGGGTCACCCTTCGATCAATGAGTTAGGATTGTGTCAATCCCTCACTCTTTTGATCATATCATCTTGCCCTGAAAAAGCAAGGTTGATCTCGAGCTTAGTAACATATCGGTGGTTCATGATTTTCCGAATATCTTCTCGGAAGTATTACCTGGTTGTCACCTGACCGTTATGTTGAGCTCGTGATCAAGCTGGTTTCTTGTAAACCACCCCTTCTCCAAGAATCTGTGTTGGATACCCCTGAGCTAGTTGGTTAAGCTGAACAACAACTTGGAGAGTTGGAAGATAAAAGGCTTTGCCGAATTTGGTTCTTCCTGAAGGGATATCTTTGTGTTGTGTATGTGTTGAAGAAATATGTTATCTTCACCAATTGGTCCTCGTGATCAGATGTTGGATCTATTGTCTTGTCAAAACTTTGACTTGAGTATGGGCTATCGTCAAATCAAATCAGAACCAACGATGTTCGTAATGTTGTCTTACCCGTGGTTGATCCCTCGAGCATACACCATTACCTCTTTTGGTCGGACCAATACTATCATCGTGTTCACATGATGGTGGAAGTCCAGCGATATGGAAATTCCGATGAGTTGTTGTTGAGCCCATCAACAGCATTTTGTCTCCCCCATGATTCATGTTGAACATCAACCTAGTGTTGAAAACTTGTAAGCAATGCCTTCGTGTCCCGTTCATGAAGCATATGTTGGATGGAAGAAGTGACTTCCTCGAATTCATGTGCACTTGGTGCAAGTTGCCGCCGTGAGTTTCAGAAAGATTGTTTTGTTTCCCTTGGAATCATCCCAAATCAGTCATGCATACGTGCGAAGTATTCTATGGTTTGGTAGATTAATTACTCCAGTCCATATGTGTTCCTAGCACACCAAGCCACTGATTGACTTGTTCAAGGAAAAGAAGTCTATGCTTGGGATCTAATCCATGGACTTGCGTAAGACTTCAAAATCCTTGATGATGGTTCCCCACCTGAACTCGATAGTGTGTTATTATAAGACTACTACGTGGTCATGCTCGTCTTGGATAGCATGTTCACAGGGTTGTAGCAGAACCAGCTCATGTTTTGGAGCTTGCTATCGCAGTTCATTCCCTGAGAATCTCGCAACGTCATCTCGTCAAATTGTGTTGCAAACTCTCATTTTCCTTCTAGGCTGGATGGGTCTGGAATATCCTAACACCAACCAGATCTGAATCTCAGGTAGATATGATGGTTGGAACGTACTCCAAGAACTATAATGTTGGTCTCTCTGTAACCGGTAACGTGGATGTCGTGGCCAACACACCTAGCCGGAAAGCCTATTATTGTAGTATCTTGATTGAGGAAGTTGGTCACCTCCCCATAAGGATTTCGTAGGATTTACTCCAGAAGTTGTTCCTTATGGATCTAGTGTATTCCGAAGTCCGACCACTACTTGGTGGCTATGCCGATGCTTTAAAGCATGACCGTGGTAACCAGTACATCAAGGAGAACATTAGAAGCGGAGAGCTAAATGTCTCTCGGTCGATCATCCAGATTTCATTCCCTTGTCCTCGCCAAGGTGAAATCTGAGAAAGTGTTATCTTCCTTTGCACCCGCATTGTCCATATCTATTCGTCATGGTAGTAAGATGTGTTGCCAGGATCCTCAGCACCGATGTTGGTAAGACCTTGATGAGTATGGAGATGCTCAAGTTCTTGAGAGCACGCGCAAGCACTAGGTTTTATCATTGGCGTTAACTGGGATTTGCTTCCAGCTTCCTAGGTTATGTTAGAACCTTTTCAACCAGTGGACTCACTCTCCACTGTTGAGTTTTTCCCCAGTTACCAGAATCATTCCCAACATTTGCATTTTGTTCCCAGCTTGCACCTTAGTAGTTAATGTTCAGGATCATCTTCAAAAGTGGACTTACCATGGGTCCCATCCATTTCCGATGATAAGCAAAATCATCCATTGCGTTGTCTTCAACAAGGGAGTCCACATCATCCTTTCTAGTCCGAGTATGTCATTCTCTTGAACTCCTTCAAATGATCGATTGTGATTGCCTTAGGCTGGTATAAAGAGTTTCAATGATCTTTGTATCAAAAGTAATTCTTTTTGTCACTTAAGGGAATATTTCTACGAGTCACTTTTCCCTAAGGTGTCCCGTTATGGTATCATGGCAATTATCTCCTCGCTACTTTGAAACCGTGCACCATCTTACCCTAGCGTGGAATTGTTGCCTATCCAATTGAACCTTTGTCATTTACCTCTTTCCATTGCTCCTGATGTGTGTGCTATGTCTCAACTCAAGAGATGTTCTTACGTCTCATTCCGTGAACTGATCTTGAGTGCTTGATCTTCGAGGAGATCGACTCCTGTAGGGTTTTCCTTTCTTTCTGTCGTCATCATGTTGGATGGACTTCTCGGAGCAAGACGACGAGACAAAGATGGTGATTGAATCAACGCCTTTGTGAAGTGCACCCTGGATCGTGAAGATTATGTTACTTTGTGTCCCCCCTTCATCTTACCCTACACTTGAATCTCGGGGCGAGATTCTTGTTTAGTGGGGGTGAGTTGTCACAGCCCTAGAGTTTGCTTGTAACTAGTGGCTTTGCATCCATGCATCATGTTTAAATTTCATGAAACTTGAAATGGGGATTGTTGAAACCCTAGCACCAAATGAATTCAACTAGGTTCAATAAAAAAAATACTATCAATGATCCCAATTGCCCTTTAGAAAAGTTCATGATTTTTGTTAAAGGTGAAAACCTCTGCCAAAAGTCATGCACATATTTCTAGGCCATTCTGGATTTTTGAATTAAATCTTATTGTATTTGAATTTGGGCACTTAAATACTATAAAATATTTAAAATGTCCAAATAATCCCAAACCAAAATGTTCCATGTTTGATATATTCTAAACATTGGGCATGCACAGTTTGGTGATTTTTGAAAGTGTCTAGATATTTTTAGTAATGCCACAAACTTACAGAACAAAATAAAAATAGAAATAAAAGAAAGAGAGAGAGAGAAGGACCACCTGGCCTGGCGCTGAGCCGGCCCAGCTCGCTGGCCCAGCCCACCTGGCGCCTTCTGTCGTCTTCCTCCCCGAGCCAGTAGGCAGGGCGTGTGGCCGCCGTGGGCGCACACACGCGCGCCACCTCCTGCTTCCGCCGCTGCTCTGGCGCGCCTGGAGACGCCACGACACCCCCCCGGACCCTCTGCACCTCTTCCCTCTCTTGCTGGATCTCCTCCCCCTCCTCTGCATCTTTCTGCGGTGCCACCGAACAGAGAGCCGTCGCCGTTCGCTGCCACCACGCCCACCATGCTCCTCTCGCCTCCCCATGTAGTCCACGAGCTCTGCCGTCATCCGCTACGCCCTTCCCGCCGATCCACGCGACTGGAAGGCCCTCGGAGTGCCGCCATCGATGTCATCTTCATCCTCGGGTCCCGAGGATCGCCGCCGTGATTCCGCCGCCGTCTGAGCTTCCCCGAGCACGCTGGCCATCCCTACGGCACCGCAGTGAGCCCCCGAGCATTTTCCCCCTCTCCCCGCGGTCAACCCCTCCCTCTAGCCGCCTCCTCCACCAGAGCCGAGACGCTCTGCCGCATGAGCTCGTCGCCGGCGTGGCCCCGGTGACCAACGGCCCCGTGTGTGCATTTGTTGTGCTCGTCATATCGCGTAGAGGCTCTTGAGCACATTAGTTCGTGCGTTTGCACACTGCAGTCGCGTTTCCGTGCACCCCCGAGCTCCGGCCGCCGCCGCGCTGCTCGCCGGCGTCATCTCCGGCCACCCCCGCACACACTGCTTGCTCCATTAGATGCGCGCGAGCTCCAGCTAGCCATAGAGACCAACCGCGGATCAAACCGCTGCCTATAGCTCAACTCCGGCGAGCCACCGCCGTTGGTTTGGTCGTCGCCGGCCAAACTCCGGTGAAGTCGACGTGGCGCCATCATTAGGGGCTAATGACTCAGGTAATTAACCCTCTGTCACACTGACAGTTGGGTCCCACTTCCTAACTAAAAACAGTTTATTTTTCTGTTAAAGTTTAACTATCCCAGTGGGCCCACGAGTCAGCTTTGACCAAGCTGACGTGGCCATTGACCAGGCCCACACGTCAGCGACTCTAGCTAGCATCGTGACACTGACCAGTGGACCCCACTGGTCAGGTTTGACCTGGTCAGCCACAGTTGACCCGTTGACGTCATAGTGACGCAATGCTGACGCAATAACTCTTTTTCTGGGCTTTTTCTTATACAGGAAAATTCCAGAAAATAGTGCAAACTTCAAAAATTCATAGTAATTCAACCGTAATTCCAAATCAAACAAATTATATATGAAAAATTATCAGAAAAATTCAATCTATCCATCTGTACTGGTTTCATGCATGTTAGAACACTTTAACCTTGCTGTTTAGGTGAAACAAGTTAATGCACTAATATGATTTCATGAAATGGGTTTGCATTTGAATCATTGGTTCAAATGGACTCATTCCAATCTGTTCTAGCTTGCATTAGCCCAAAACACATTCATGTTGCCATGTCATAGCATGCATCATATTGTTGCATTGCATTGATTATGTTCCCTCTTGTTTGCCGGTGTTTGTTCCCCCCCCTTAGTAGACGTTGATCCAGCGATGAATTCGATGACACCGATGAAGAGCTATACTATCTTCAGAAGTGCCAGGCAAGCAAAACACCCTTGTTCATTCCGATACAATCCCACTCTCTCGCTCCTGCTCTCTTTTACTGCATTAGGACAACAACGATTCAACTGTTACATGTCGCGGTAGTTGAACCCCTTTCCTCTGCATGACCTGTCATTGCCACAGTAAATAGATGAAACCCACTAGCATGAGTAGGAGTTGTTTGAGCCCTGATGTGCCTACTCATTCATGCTTATTTGTCATGCCTGCTACTGCTTAGAGTTGAGTCAGGTCTGATTCATCGGGGATGAATTGGAACAGTGATGAACATGTCCTACTGTGTGTGAGCTAAGTGTGTGAACATGATTTGGTAAAGGTAGCGGTGAGAGGCCATGTAGGAGTACATGGTGGGTTGTCTCATTGAAACCGTCCTTAGGAACTGAGTTCTGTGTTTGTGATCCATGAAACAGTTACTACCACGCATTGGGCCTGAAACCAATGGACCCTCTCGGCTTCTTGATCACCCTTGTCCTCTGTCCAGGAGTTGCAACTAGTTTCTGGTGTTTGTAGGTTATGTGTTGGCGGCCGTGCGTAGCGCTGACCCTAGGGGTGGGCTATGTTGCGGTAGATACACCGTGGCACGGTGTACCGGGCGCCCGTTTGGTGTCTCGGGAACCCTGTTCACATCGTTCGGGCCGTATGTGGAAACCTCGGCCGGACTCCCTGTGGATGGAACCTGGATAGGCGATAAACCTGGACTAGAGACTTGAGTGTTTAGGTAGGCCGTGGCCGACACCCTCGTTGGGCTTCCGCTTGAAGGTTGCCGAGTACATGTCGTGTAAACGGCGGTAAGTGGTGAGAGCGTGTGTGAAGAAGTACACCCCTGCAGGGTTAACATCATCTATTCGAATAGCCGTGTCCGCGGTAATGGACTTCTGGGTTGCCTATAACAGTTCATAGACAAGTGAAAGTGGATACTTTAAAATGCGCAAGATAAGTGTGAGTGCTATGGATGACCTTCTCGTAGGGAGACGGGAGCGGATCCATAGTGGTGTATTGAATGGTGAATATGTGGACTCGTGTGCGCCACCTAAAAATAGTTGCTTGCAGTCGTAGTTCAGGTTAGCCACTGAGTCAAAGCTGGCTTGCTGCAGTTAAACTCCACCACCCCCCCCCTTGTTGATACCGATGCATATGTAGCTAGTTCTGATGTAAGTCTTGCTGGGTACATTTGTACTCACGTTTGCCTACTTTATGTTTTGCAGAGAGACGTCAGTCTCGCTAGTAGTTCCGCGTGGACTTCAACGTTTAGCTTGATACCTCAGCTACGATCTTGTGCCCTTGGCAGGATCTGGTAGATAGTCAGGCTTCTCAGCCTTCTTCATTTGTAGTTGTCTGTACTCAGACAAGTTAAGCTTCCGCATGTGCTTGTTGCTTGTATGCTCTGTGTGTTGGGTCATAAGACCCATGTTTGTAATATCTCGCTCCTCGGAGCCTAATGAATAAATACTTTGAGTCGTAGAGTTATGTTGTGATGCCATGTTGTATTTACACATATCGAGCATATTGTGTGTATGATTGAAATGCTTGGTATGTGTGGGATCCGACAATCTAGTTGTTATCCTTGGCAGCCTCTCTTATGGGGAAATGTAGTCCAGTGCTTCCTTGAGCCATAGTAGTCCGCTATAGCCCGGTTCACCGGAGTCCTGCTAGCCCAGCACTACTGCTCAGATCACTTCACTGGCCGGCATGTGTTTCACTTCGTTCCTGTGTCTGTCCCTTCGGGGAAATGTCACGCGGTGACATCCGGAGTCCTGCCTAGCCTACTATAGCCCGGGTTCCCGGAGTCCTGTTAGCCCAGTGCTACAGCCCGGATTCACACGCTGCTGACCGACATGCTCGATGTGATTCATTTATGCCTGTCCCCATAGGTTAGTGCCGCTTTGGGTTCACGATTAGCCATGTCGGCCCGGGTTCTCTGTCATATGGATGCTAGCGACATTATCATATACATGAGCCAAAAGGCGCAAATGGTCCCGGGCCATGGTAAGGCGACACCCGTGGGAATACCGTGCGTGAGGCCGCAAAGTGATATGAGGTGTTACCGGCTAGATCTATGTGACTTGGAATCGGGGTCCTGACACTATCAGATCTCACTCTCGTAAGTGACCGTGTAGGGATTGACAACCCCTTATCGCGTTGGTTGTGAGGATTTATTTGTTTTGTGTAGGTGCAAAGGACTTGCGCGTAGCCTCCTACTGGATTGATATCTTGGTTCTCAAAAATTGAGGGCAATACTTACGCTACTTTGCTACATCACCCTTTCCTCTTCAAGGGAAAAACAACGCAGTGCTCAAGAGGTAGCAAGAAGGATTTCTGGCGCCGTTGCCGAGGAGGTCTATGCAAATGTCAACATACCAAGTACCCATCACAATCCCTTATCTCCCGCATTACATTATTTGCCATTTGCCTCTTGTTTTCCTCTCCCCCACTTCACCCTTGCCATTTTATTCGCCCTCTCTCTCTCTATCCTCCCTCTCTTTCTCTATTTGCCTTTTTCCCATTTGCTTTGATATCTTACTTGGCTCATTTGCTCATGTGGTTGGAATAGTTGTTTATTTATTACTAAATAGAGAACCTAAGATCTATGGATCCTCATCCGCATGCTAATCTTTTTAAGAGATCCGATTATGATGAACCAATTGCTAATGAGTTTTGTGCACTAGATTATCTTTATGAAGTTTTGCTTGAAATTCGTGAATCTGGAAATTGTGATGAAGTACTTTATGGAGTGATTCATGATAGATCTTTCAATAAAAATCATGATTGCAATGATTTTACTATAAATTCTCTTGATGTCAATAATATGCAAAACCCTAAGCTTGGGGATGCTAGTTTTGCTATGTCTATTATTTGTTGTAATGATCATGATTGGGGTGATTCTCCTTTTGATGTTGAAAATTTATTTAAGCCCCATGATGAATATGAGATTGATATAGTGTTTGCAATATTATTGAAAGTGGTTTTGGAAGAGTGTCAACTTTATATCCCACATATTTGGAGAATGTTCAATCTTATGAAATTTTTGATAAAAGTGGGTCTGGAGAGATCATGAATTTAGTTCATGTTAATCCCACTATTTTGGAAGAATGTCAACTTTGCATGCATGTGGATCATGTTGAAAATATTTTATGTGATAGCTATTTTGTTGAATTTGCTTATGATCCTACATGTAATTATTATGAGAGAGGAAAATATGGTGGTAGAAATTTTCATGTTACTAAATTACCTCTCGTTATGTTGAGATTGCTATTGTTTCTTTCCGCTTCCTTGCATATGCTAGTTTTTGCTTGCCTTGATAATTTGTTTGACTATAAGATGCCTATGCATAGGAAGTATTTTAGACTTAGATGTGTTTGTCACGTTTTTTATGATGCTCTCTATGTGCTTCAATTATTGTCTTTCATGTGAGCATCAATGAAGAATTATGCCTAGCTATAAGGCTTTAAAGAAAAGCGCTTATTGGGAGGCAACCCAATATTTATCCTTGCTTTTTAGTAATAAATAATTTATCTAGCCTCTGTTTTGGTTGTGTTTTTTGTGTTTAATTAGTGTTTGTGCCAAGTAGAACCGTTGGGAAGACTTGGGAAAAGTCTTGTTAATCTTGCTGTAAAAAACAGAAACTTTAGCGCTCACGAGAACTGCAGCCATTTTTATTTCGAAAGAGATATTTAGTTAATTCTTTTTGAAGATGATTAATAGATAAATTCCTCATGTCCAGCAATTTATTTTATAATTTTTAGGGTTCCAGATCTTGCGCTAGCTACTGATTACTACAGACTGTTCTGTTTTTGACAGATTCTGTTTTTCGTGTGTTGTTTGCTTATTTTGATGAATCTATGGCTAGTAAAATAGTTTATAAACCATAGAGAAGTTTGAATACAGTAGGTTTAACACCAATATAAATAAAGAATGAGTTCATTACAGTACCTTGAAGTGGTCTTTTGTTTTCTTTCGCTAACGGAGCTCACGAGATTTTCTACTTTAAGTTTTGTGTTGTGAAGTTTTCAAGTTTTGGGTAAGGATTTGATGGATTATGGAACAAGGAGTGGCAAGAGCCTAAGATTTAAAAGCCAAAGCTTGGGTATGCCCCAGAAGGCATCCCCTCTTTCGTCTACTTCTATCAGTAACTTTACTTGGAGCTATATTTTTATTCACCACATGATATGTGTTTTGCTTGGAGCATCTTGTATGATTTGAGTCTTTGCTTTTTAGTTTACCACAATCATATTTGCTGTACACACCTTTTGAGAGACACACACATGATTCAGAAATTGTTAAAATACTCTATGTGCTTCACTTATATCTTTTGAGTTATACAGTTTTCCTCTAGTACTTTACTTATATCTTTTAGAGCACGGTGGTGGATTTATTTCATAGAAACTATTCATCTCTCATGCTTCACTTAGATTATTTTGAGAGTCTTAAATAGCATGGTAATTTTCTTAAATAATCCTAATATGCTAGGTATATAATATTAATAAAAACTTTCTTATGATTGTTTTGAATACTAAGAGAAGTTTGATGCTTGATGATTGTTTTGAGATATGGAGATGGTGATATGAGAGTCATGCTAGTTGAGTAGTTGTGAATTTGAGAAATACTTGTGTTAAAGTTTGTGATTCCCGTAGCATGCACGTATGGTGAACCGTTATGTGATGAAGTCGGAGCATGATTTATTTATTGATTGTCTTCCTTATGAGTGGCGGTCGGGGACGAGCGGTGGTCTTTTCCTACCAATCTATCCCCCTAGGAGCATGCGCGTAATACTTTGCTTTGATAACTTGTAGATTTTTGCAATAAGTATATGAGTTCTTTATGAGTAATGTTGAGTCGATGGATCATATGCACTCTAACCCTTCCACCATTGCTAGCCTCTCTAATACCGCACACCTTTCGCTGGTATCATACACCCACCATATAGCTTCCTCAAAGCAGCCACCATACCTACCTATCATGGAATTTCCATAGCCATTCTGAGATATATTGCCATGAAACTTTCCACCGTTCTGTTTACTATGACACACTCCATCATTGTCATATTGCTTTGCATGATCATGTAGTTCACATTGTATTTGTGGTAAAGCCACCGTTCATAATTCTTTCATACATGTCACTCTTGATTCATTGCATATCCCGGTACACCACCGGAGGCATTCACATAGAGTCATATTTTGTTCTAAGTATCGAGTTGTAATTTTTGAGTTGTAAGTAAATAAAAGTGTGATGATCATCATTTTTAGAGCATTGTCCCAAGTGAGGAAAGGATGATGGAGACTATGATTTCCCCACAAGTCGGGATGAGACTCCGGACAAAAAATAATAATAAAAAAGAGGCCAAAGAAGCCCAAAAAATGAGAGAAAAAGAGAGATGGGACAATGCTACTATCCTTTTACCACACTTGTGCTTCAAAGTAGCACCATGATCCTCATGATAGAGTCCTATGATATCACTTTCATATACTAGTGGGAATTTTTCATTATAGAACTTGGCTTGTATATTCCAATGATGGGCTTCCTCAAAATGCCCTAGGTCTTCGTGAGCAAGCAAGTTGGATGCACACCCACTTAGTTTCTTTTTGAGCTTTCATATACTTATAGCTCTAGTGCATCCGTTGCATGGTAATCCCTACTCACTCACATTGATATCTATTGATGGGCATCTCCATAGCCCGTTGATATGCCTAGTTGATGTGAGACTATCTTCCCTTTTTTGTCTCCTCCACAACCACCATTCTATTCCACCTATAGTGCTATGTCCATGGCTCACGCTCATGTATTGCGTGAAAATTGAAAAAGTTTGAGAATATCAAAAGTATGAAACAATTGCTTGGCATATCATCAGGGTTGTGCATGATTTAAATACTTTGTGTGGTGAAGATAGAGCATAGCCAGACTATATGATTTTGTGGGGATAACTTTCATTGGCCATGTTATTTCGAAGAGACATAATTGCTTAGTTAGTATACTTGAAGTATTATTATTTCTATGTGAATATTAAACTTTTGTCTGCAATCTTTCGGATCTGAATATTCATTCCACAATTAATAAGAATTACATTGAAAATATGCCAAGTAGCATTCCACATCAAAAATTCTGTTTTTATCATTTACCTACTCGAGGACATTATTGATTGCTCCATGCTATATTATCTTCTGTTTTGGACATTATTGGGCTTTATTATTCACTTTTATATTATTTTTGGGACTACCTATTAATCGGAGGCCCATCCTAGAATTGATGTTTTTTTTGCCTATTTTAGGGTTTCGAAGAAAAGGAATGTCAAACGGAGTCCAAACGGAATGAAACCTTCGGGAACGTGATTTTTGGAACGAATAAGATCCAGGAGACTTGGACCCTACGTCAAGCAACCAACAGGGAAGCCACCAGGTAGGGGCCGCGCCTACCCCCCCCCCCCCCCAAGGCGCGCTCTCCACCCTCGTGGTGCCCCTGTTGCTCCACCGATGTACTCCTTCCTCCTATATATACCTACGTACTCCCAAATGATCAGATACGGAGCCAAAACCCTAATTCCACCCCCGTAACTTTCTGTATCCACGAGATCCCATGTTGGGGCCTGTTCCGGAGCTCCGTTGGAGGGGGCATCGATCACGGAGGGCTTCTACATCAACACCATAGCCCTTCTGATGAAGTGTGAGTAGTTTACCTCAGACCTTCGGGTCCATAGTTATTAGCTAGATGGCTTCTTCTCTCTTTTTGGATCTCAATACAAAGTTCTCCCCCTCTCTTGTGGAGATCTATTCGATGTAATCTTCTTTTGCGGTGTGTTTGTTGAGACCGATGAATTATGGGTTTATGATCAAGTTTATCTATGAACAATATTTGAATCTTTTCTGAATTCTTTTATGTATGATTGGTTATGTTTGCAAGTATCTTCGAATTATCAGTTTGGTTTGGCCTACTAGATTGATCTTTCTTGCAATGGGAGAAGTGCTTAGCTTTGGGTTCAATCTTGCAGTGTCCTTTCCTAGTGACAGTAGGGGCAGCAAGGCACGTATTGTATTGTTGCCATCGAGGATAACAAGATGGGGTTTTTATCATATTGCATGAATTTATCCCTCTACATCATGTCATCTTGCTTAAAGCGTTACTCTGTTCTCTTGAACTTAGTACTCTAGATGCATGGTGGATAGCGGTCGATGTGTGGAGTAATAGTAGTAGATGCAGGAAGGAGTCGGTCTACTTGTCTCGGACGTGATGCCTATATACATGATCATACCTAGATATTCTCATAACTATGCTCAATTCTGTCAATTGCTCAAAAGTAATTTGTTCACCCACCATAAAATACTTATGATCTTGAGAGAAGCCACTAGTGAAACCTATTCCCCCCGGGTCTATCTTCATCATATTAATCTTCCAACACTTAGTTATTTCCTTTGCTTTTTTACTTTGCTTTTATTTTACTTTGCATCTTTATCATAAAAATACCAAAAAATATTATCTTATCATATCTATCAGATCTCACTCTCGTAAGTGACCGTGTAGGGATTGACAACCCCTTATCGCGTTGGTTGCGAGGATTTATTTGTTTTGTGTAGGTGCGAGGGACTTGCGCGTAGCCTCCTACTAGATTGATACCTTGGTTCTCAAAAACTGAGGGAAATACTTACGCTACTTTGCTGCATCACCCTTTCCTCTTCAAGGGAAAACCAAAGCAGTGCTCAAGAGGTAGCATGTGGCTAGTGAAGTATGGGTACAGTCTGGTGGAGTCGGTCCTATGTTTTGTGTCACTGGTTGTAGAGCCAATATAAGTGGGGTGTTGTCTGATTTCTCCAGCACCACCTTGTTTTTCAAGGACTTTGCTGATGCTCCTTCAGGTTCGGAAATCACCCTCTTCCTTTTTGATGTCAGATGCACAAGAACATCATTTGAGTGAAAAAATATTGTATGATGACAGATGGAATATGTATTGATAATGAATGGGCATGGCATCCTGACATATATGATGAGTAAACTAAGCAGATGGCGGTGCAACAAAGTAGAAGAAATGCAAGACACCTTATTGAGGATACGTGCAATCAATAAAACCTTGACAAATTAGAACAGGCACCTTGATGGGTGAATAGGACAGGCCATCTGCCTTTGACTCCTCGAGGTCAGAATAGTCATTAGGATCATATTCTAAACAAGAATCTACAGGTTGGGAGCGTATGAGTTTCATTGCATCCAGAATGGCACTCAATGCCTTGGTGCCAATTTTATAAGTAGTTGTAGTGTTCCACAATATTCTTCTAATGTGCGGATTCTGATATTCACCGTGATTACGTATAATATCTTTGAACCATGAAAACATAAATAGTAGTGAGATTATCTTTGTAATGCAGAGGATGTTCTAATATAGGGGTGTCCTGTACACCTCTTGTGTGCTATCATTGGATTCTAATGAGAGGCCCCATGTGTGCCGTAATATGGTGTGTGCATGAATATAATCTGGCACAAGTACTCAAAAAATAGGCTCCAGAAGTAAGGATAGTTGGCAGATGATAGGTTCATAATATACTGTATAGAGCACACAACAAGTAGGCAGATCATAGTGTACATAAAAGGGGTACACCATAACCAGGATCACGTACATGCCAGCTCTATCAGCTGTTGACTGCAGGTGTCCCTACTCCCCTTCTTGACAAGGAACATCTTGTATGTACTAAATACAGAATAACAAAGGAGGAACATGTTAAAGAACAGAAGAGGAAGCATATTCTTGAGGTTTCGCTTCTTTGCATACAATGTTGGTTGCCCACTCATGATGAATCACAACGCCCAAAGAAATGCAATTCCATGTTGTCTCTCTATATGTGGCCACATGCATTTGGAAAATCAAGTGGGAGCATTACACTACTAGGGAAAACCTTATACACAGAAATTTAGCAGTAGTTGGTGGCAAAAACGGGTGCTAGTGCTAAGTAGCAGTAGCGCGCGCGTGAAAACCGCGCTACAGATACAATAGTAGCAGTAGCGCGTGCACATGAAAAAGTGCTACGACTAATATTCCCATTGACAAAACGATAGGCTACGCATAGCAGTAGCGGTCTTGAGAGAAGCGCGCTACCGCTGGGACATAAGTAGCAGCACGTTTCGCGTGGAGAGCGCTACTGCTAATGGAAATAAAATGAAATGAAAAACAAATGGAAAAGTAAATGAAAAATAAAGAGATAGAAAAAATAGAAAGGAAAAAATAAAATGTAGAGCAAAATGAATGAAAAAGTGAAAAAAAGGAGAAAGGCGTAGTAGTAGCATTTGTTTGTAAGAGGCGCTATAGCTAACGTAGCTGCAGCGCGTTTCCTAGACCCCCGCTGTAGAAACAGAAAGCTATAGCAGTAGTGTGTTTTGTGAAAATCGCTATAACTAACTTAGCTATAGCGCGTTTCGTGAAAAGCGCTACCGCTAAGTTTGACTTAACCAAAAAACCGTTTCGCCCCGGCCACCACTTCTCCCCCAAATCCCTCGACCCACCCCGCCGTCGTCTGCCCGATTCGCCGTCGCCCCACTTCGCCGCCGTCTCCTGCCGGCGTCGACGCGCACGGAGCCACCAGAGTTGTGCCTCGTCGACGCCACCGGAGCCGCCCCCAATGCCACCGGAGCCGCGCGGCCACATCAACGCCACTGGAGCCGAAGTCGACGCCAGCGAATCCTCCCTCGACGTCACCGGAGACGCCCCCCGCCTCCCTCGCCACCACCGGAGCCATCCTTTGTAAGCCCCCACCCCTCCTCTCTCTCTCTAAATTAGTTAGGTTAATTTAGTTAAGAAAATAATTTAGTTAGGTTAATTTAGTTAGGAAAAGAATTTAGATATGGCCTTGACAGAGACGCCCCTGCCTCCCTCGCCGTAGGAAAAAAATGTATATGCTTAACTAGGGCAGTAGGGTTAGGGTTGTAGTGTGTAATTACAAATGTTAGGAAAATAAGGTTTAACTAGATGTTAACTAGGGTGGTAGGATTTAGTTTAGAGAAAAAAATCAATATAAAAATATAAATTTCTATTAGTGTTGCCAGTCTAGTAGGTTCTTAATTTTTAGTGAATTTTTATTAGGACAAAAATTTAGGACATAATTTGAGTTCTAGGTTCATAATTTGAGTTCTAGGGTTCATCCATCTATATTTTGTTTTTGAATTGAGTTTCAGAGAGCATGAGATTTGTGTAGATTTTCTTGAAGTGTCAAACACTAGGAGATGCAAATTTGAAGTGGTCATGATATATGAAAAATCCTCAGCTGTGTTTGCTCATTGATCATAATCGACATTGAAGTGGTTCGATTGTGCCCAAGTGGCCTTTTGTTGTTTCCAGGGAATGAAGCCGAGTGGCCTATGTTGTGCCGGAATGTTGATTCATTTCTGTTCCGGCAAAATTCAGGTTCTCGATTTGTTCACTTTTTAGCAAAGGTCATGCCGAAATTTTCCATGAATTTCGGCATGACTTGTGCTACAAACTAGGACATATCGAGTGCCCGGGATTTGCCGCACCGGGAAGGAGTCAATGTTCCTGCAAAACAATAGGCCTTTTTATGTCATTATTCATTTTATTAAGTCTAGAATTAATTGACTAGATTTAATCGTAGGAAGACAGGGTTCTGGTGATTGCGATGACGTCTATCGGGCGGCAGACAAATTTTTTAGCCTTGCTGACACGCAGACCGGTGCTGAGACTGGGACCGGCGCTGAGACTTAGACCGGCATCGAGACCGGCGCTGCCTTGGGGAGCGGAGCCGGTGTAGAACTGAAAGCAAAGAGGCAACGGCCTCCTAACAAACTCAGGACTACTGTACTGGTGGTCATGGAGGTGGACGACGGCAATTTTGAGCCAAAGGTGCCCGAGGAAGCGCGTCGATGCTACGGCAATCAAATAGGCTGCATCGTACGGACAACCGCCACCATCAACGATGAGAAACTACAGAAGATAGAAAATATGAGGAGCTCCCTCCTAAAGAAGTTTCACCAGATATTCTTGTTCCCGGGCCAGAATGAGAAGGATTATGAAGATCCAGATGAGGGCCTGGCAATGAAGAAGATAAACGAACACGCCATGACCAAGTTTAGCGACGCGTTGGCCGCCTGGAAAAATTGAGTGAAAGCAAAGATCATCGACATGAAGGAACCCTACTCCGAGATTGTAAAGGATAATCCGACAATCACGGAAGAGCAGTTTGAAATATTCAAGGAGGCTTGCGAGGCCGAAGCTGCCAAAAAAAGTCTCAGTACATGAAGGGGCTTCAAGAGAGGAACATTGGGAGCCACCACCTCGGAAGCCATGGTTACAACGGAAAGAGGTCCAAATGGGCCAAGGAGGACGCGGAAGCCGCGAGTCTGGGCATCCCAGACCCCTTGGCGGATTTCACCGTCCCAAAGGAGCGTGACGTCCTCAGGGCCCGGCACCGTTGGGACCCAGTGAAGAAGGTTTACGAGACAAAACCGGTCATTACAGAGTTCATGAGTGTCGGTGTCAAAACCGGCGGATGTCGGGTAGGGGGTCCCGAACTGGGCGTCTAAGGTGGATGGTAACAGGAGGCATGGGACACGATGTTTTATCCAAGTTCGGGCCCTCTTGATGGAGGTAAAACCCTACGTCCTGCTTGATTAATATTGATAATATGGGTAGTACAAGAGTAGATATACCACGAGATCAGAGAGGCTAAACCCTAGAAGCTAGCCTATGGTATGATTGTATGTTGTCCTATGGACTAAAACCCTCCGGTTTATATAGACACCGGAGGGGGATAGGTTTACACAAGGTCGGTTACAAGGGAGGAGATACACATATCCGTATTGTCTAGCTTGCCTTCCATGCCAAGTAGAGTCCCATCCGGACACGAGACGAAGTCTTCAATCTTGTATCTTCATAGTCCAACAGTCCGGCCAGAGGATATAATACGGCTGTCCGGAGGCCCCCTAATCCAGGACTCCCTCAGTAGCCCCCGAACCAGGCTTCAATGACAATGAGTTCGGCGCGCAGTGTTGTCTTCGGCATTGCAAGGCAGGTTCTTCTCCAATTTTCAAGTGTTCGTAAGCAGTGTCCGGCTCCATAAACGTTGAACCTCTTGGCTTCGGTGCCCAATAAGGGCTTTATCCCACGTGTCGAATGAATACGAGGCGCCAGGGCGTTTTCACATTCGCCCCCCTAGCCATATAAATAAATTGTCTATTAAAGGGATGGGGATTCTTAGATCCGATCCATACCATCCTCCCCCAGCAAGAATCCATCAGAGCGCGTTTCGGAAAGATCCATTCCAGCATGGCTGACCTCCGCAGCTCCTCCTCCCACCCCCGTAGCCCTAAGCCCGGTGATTGGGAGAGGTGTTCAGTCCCGCACAGTCGATTAGTCGAACTGCAAACTAAGGGATTTCTCCCTCCGGCGTATATGGTGCCCGTTCGAGCGGGGCTTGCCACCTACAATTGCGGGGAGCAAGCGGAGAGCTTTCCCTGTCCCTCCATGGGGGAACGGGTTTGCCTTGTTCCTTATTTACTAAGGGGACTCGGATTTCCGATTCATTCCTTTCTCCGCGGGCTCCTGGAGTTCTACGGCCTCCAATTACACAATCTCACCCCTGCCTCCATTCTACATATCGCCGGCTATGTTGCTCTCTGCGAGTTGTTCCTGGGCTGCAAGGCTCACTTCGAGCTGTGGAAAAGGCTATTTTGCCTCGTCCCTAGCATACAGAGGAGATCACTTTATCAAGTGGGCGGAGCCGAAATATGGCGCATCGCCGATACCGGATACCTGTCCAATACCCCGAAGAAGTCGTCCGAAGATTGGCCTTCAGAATGGTTTTATATGGAGGACGTTCCCCTTCCGGACCCTGTTCGGCGGGGTCTTCCTGAGTTTAACAATGCTCCTCTAAAGAAGCGCCGAAGTTGGCGCCCACGGAGCCCCCAGGCGAAAGACAATGGAGAAGTCCTCTATCTGATGAACCGGATCAAAGCACTGGCTCAATCAGGATTGACAACAATTGAAGTTATGTCGATTTTCATAATGCGGGGAGTACAACCACTTCAATATCGTGGGCACCCCTTGTGGTGTTATAACGGGGCGGATGACGCCACCCGCTGCGGGCGTAAGGGTCCGGACAATGCTGCCGCTCTAGCGAAAATTCTGTTCGAACTGTTCAAGGGCAAGGAAGAGGAGTTCACCCGCATCAAGCCACGGGATGGATTCTCCATGTACAATCCTCCAAGCTGGGTAAGTTATATCTCCCTGCTCCCATTTTTCCCGCATTCTTTGTCGTAAGTATTCACCTTGCCACTTTGTGGCAGGAACTGCAAAAAGCCATAAAGGAGGTCAGCAGCCCTTCTCCACAACCAGAGGACCCTGACCGGGCCCTCGACTCCGGACTTGAAGAAGATTCGGTTATATTCGTGGAGCTGATAGACCGGCAGTTCTATCAGTTAAGCTGTGACGATGCCATGGTGGCCATTATGGCCGACTATCTCGGACTGCTCCCTGCATCGCAAGTAAGAAAAACGAAAAATCCCAACTCCAAAACTAGGATCCCCTTATAGGCACTTCATCCACCATATACACATGGCATCTTTTATAGGGAAGGCATTCGGGACACCCTGCCAAACCCGCACCAACTTGCCAACAAGAGGCACCGAGGCCGGGTAGGCCAAAAAGGAAGGTGGTCAGGACAGAGACGCTGGTGCAAAGGTATAAGAAAAACCCCCTCTCCGTGGTTGTCGTCTTTCTCAAGATGTAATGACTCCCGCGTTTCTTTAACAGAAAAAACGCTCGCCCGAATATGTCCGGCGATGTTGCCAATCACACTTCCACCAGCCGGGCGCCAGGACCGGACATGGAGGCAGAAGCCGATATGGGGAAGGCGCCGGATAATCCCCCTACAGAGGATGCGGATATATTATCCGTTACAAACTCAGAAGTGGAAAGCGCCATGAATCATAGGCGCCGCCGGGCCGTACTCCGTGACGCCTGTTTCTCACCAGAGGCGTTTGACGCCTTCAATTCTGGAGAGGCGTACCTCCGTGCTGCTCAAGATGGTCTAGCCAGAGCCACGGATCAGTAAGTAAAGGATGTACGGGTGAGTAAATCTGACGATTTATGTGTATCAGTAGCCCCTGAGACTTGAAACAGTTAGCAAAACTGATTTAAGGATCATCTTTATTGTGCAGGTTCTTACAGAGAAGAATACTAGGCTGTCACAGGAGCTGGAGGAATGCAAGACCCAACTGCAGGCTGCTGTGGCCGCATTGCAGGAATCAAAAAAATCACCTGTTGGTAACATTTACTTTAAAGAATGATAGTTACCATATAACATGCGGCATGGGTGAAGATCTAACAACAGATGTTGCAGATGAATCCGAAGAAAATCCGGAGGACCAACATGTTATGCGACAGCTAGAGGCTGGCAAACGCGTGCGGACTGAGGTTAGGCGGGAGAAAAACAATCTCCAAGATGCCAATATTAAGCTGAGCGTGGAACTAAAAGACATTCGGGGCCAGCTTGCAGACTTCGAGAAGGAGAATAAGCGGCCTCGGCGCGGCATTTTCAGTAAGTGCTTGAACGAATCCTTTTAAAGGAGTTCGGCGAAGAAGCCGACTAACAGCGTTATGTCTGTAGGTATGTTGACGGGTTGTCCTGCAGAGGAAATGCCTAGGTCTGCGAGTGATCTTCTGTCCGAGCTGTCATATATGCATGAACAAGTTCGGCAGGTGATGCAGGGTGTTGCCTAGGCCTTGTGGTCGTCCGTCTCCCTGCCAGAGGGCGTTGCCGAGCTTGCGGAGAAGCTCAAGGGAGCATGGCGGCGCTTCCGATTATGGAAGATATCAACCTGCCGATAGGGTGCCAGAGAAGCCTGGGCCATGGTGAAGACGCGGTATACCAAGGCAGACCCAAATCACATGGCCGAAGTCGGACCTGTGGGGCCCGATGGGAAAGAGATCCCCGTTAGCTTAGTTTATGGGCAAGTAGAATTAGCCGCAAAGTATTCTCAACAGGATTGTAAGCTAGACCGCCTGTTGGATGGTATAGAAGAGGAATTTAGTCAGTCTGCATGACTATGTAATTAAAGTGACATGTATAATGCCTTCTAGCCGGATTGTAGATCATTTGTCGTTGCGGACCTTTTTGCTTCAACCTCCGGCCCAATAGTCCGGAGTGTATCCGGATACCCGCTCAGTTATATAAGAACCGGGGTATGCGTGTAGACCAGGCGTAAGGGTCATTAGTGCTTTATCAGACAAGTGCCCAACTAGTTATGTTATATTACATGGGTAGTAAGAAACATCTTTTAGGGAGAATAGTTCCGTTAAGGGTTCCTTTCCCTGGGTAAGCATGCCCTAAAGTGCATGTCCGGACTGCGATAGGAAACGCAGGAAAACCTTCTGGGGGGAGATATGGACAATAAATAAAAATCATCTTTTGTTCACCGACCGAATATTCCCTTAAGAACGCTAGCTTTCGGCTTCACCCAGTCTGAGGTACACATCCGGCTGACCCGGCAGTAACAATCACAGAGGTGCTCCCCTTATGCCCTAGCCGAATTAACGGGAACGTAGGGCATAAATACAAGAGCCAGGCAACCTAGCTTGCCCAAAACTTAAGTCATATCGATGCATATAATGGTGAAAAAAGGTACATGCGGAAGTATAACTCATGTGTGGAGCATGAGGCCCGGATAAATAATTTAAGCTTCTGTGAAAGAAGCCCCCAGGTATGAAGAGTGCGGCTAGCGCATCTGTAATGTGCAAGCGAGGCACAAGGTGACCCTTGAAGGCCTAGAGAAATAATAAAAGAAAGAAAGAAAGAAAGAGAAACAAAACAGATAATGTATATGCAGAAAATGGACAAAGGGAGGGGAGTAACATAGAGTCCGGTGCTAGGCGTAGAATCTTTGGAGCTTGGCCGCGTTCCATGGGTTCGGCTCGAGTCTACTAGTCGATGCATCCCGCAGTCGGTACGCTCCACCGGTCAGAACTTGGTCAATAATGAAGGGACCTTCCCATTTGGGCTTGAGCTTGTTATTTTTCTTATCCGGCAGGCGTAGAACTAGTTCGCCAACGTTATAAGTTTTGGCCCGTACTTCTCTGCTTTGGTATCTGCGAGCCTGCTGCTGATAAAATGCGGAATGGGCTTTTCCTATGTCGCGCTCCTCCTCCAGGGTGTCTAAACTGTCCTGTCGATCGAGCTCGGCTTCTCTTTCTTCGTACATGCACACTCGAGGTGAGTCATAAATTATGTCATAGGGCAAGACTGCCTCTGCGCCGTACACCATAAAGAAGGGTGTATATCCGGTACTACGATTCGGCGTGGTCCGCAGCCCCCAGAGTACGGAGTCGAGCTCCTCTACCCAGTGCGTGTTAGACTCCATTAAGGAGCGCACTAATCTGGGTTTAATGCCGCTCATTATAAGACTGTTTGCTCGCTCGACTTGACCGTTGGTTTGTGGGTGATAGACTGAAGCATAATCGAGCTTGACGCCCATTTTGCTGCACTAGAGTTTTACCTCGTCGGCCGTGATGTTCGTGCCATTATCAGTGATGATGCTGTGGGGGACGCCATAACGGTGCACAACCCCGGATATGAAGTCTATCACCGGTTCGGATTCGGCTGTTTTAACAGGTTTGGCCTCTATCCATTTGGTGAATTTGTCCACCATGACCAATAAGTATTTTTTCTTGTGGGTTCCCCCTTTAAGTGGTCCAACCATATCAAGCCCCCCAGACCGCAAAGGGCCATGTAATGGGGATTGTTTGGAGGGCGGTGGGTGGCATGTGGCTTTGATTTGCAAAGAGATGGCAACCGGCGCAGCGTTGGACCAAGTCCTGTGCATCTGCCCGGGCGGTTGGCCAATGAAATCCTGTATGGAAGGCCTTGCTTACAAGAGCCCGGGCTGCGGCGTGATGACCGCTGAGTCCGGCGTGAATTTCTTCCAAAAGATTTTGCCCTTCCTCTTTGGAGATGCACCTTTGAAGGACTCCGGTGGTCCCTTTTTTGTACAATTCTCCCTCATGGACCCTGTAGGCCTTGGATCGCCGCACTATGCAGCGTGCCTCATTTTGGTCCTCCGGAAGTTCCTGTCTAGTTAGGTAGGCCAGGACTAGTTCTATCCATGGGGCAATAATGGTCATTATTTCGTGGGCTGAAGGTGTTATTTCGGTGGCGGAGTCTCCGATTGTGTCACAGAGTTCGGTATCGGGTATTTTGGCCGGGTCCGGACTGTTGTTACCGGTGTCCCCTTCCCATACTACGGATGGCTTGAACAGCCTTTCCAAAAATATGTTGGGAGGCCGCATCACGTTTTGCGCTGATGCGGGCAAGGATATCCGCCGCCTGATTGTTTTCCTGAGCCACATGGTGAAATTCGAGCCCCTTGAACCGAGCTGACATTTTTAGGACGGCGTTTCGATAGGCCACCATTTTCGGATCCTTGGCGTCAAAGACTCCATTTATTTGGGATATTGCAAGGTTTGAATCCCCACGCACCTCCAGGTGTTGAATGCCCATGGAGACTGCCATCCGAAGACCATGCAACAGAGCTTCGTATTCGGCTGCATTGTTGGAGTCTGTATACAATATTTGCAATACGTACTGAATGGTATCTTCGGTTGGGGACATCAGGACGACGCCAGCTCCTAGACCATCTAGCATTTTAGAACTGTCGAATTGCATGATCCAATTGGAGTATGCGCCGTACTCTTTAGGTAGTTCGGCCTCCGTCCATTCGGCGACGAAGTTGGCCAATACTTGCAACTTAATGGTTCGTCGAGGTTTGTATGTTATGTCGAATGGGAGGAGCTCAATGGCCCATTTGGCAATCCGGCCCGTAGCGTCGCGGTTGTTTATAATATCATTGAGTGGCACTTCTGAGGCTACTGTAATCGAACACTCTTGAAAGTAGTGTGGCAGCTTCCGCGATGCCATAAATACCGCATATGCTATCTTTTGGTAATGTGGGTATCGTGATTTGCATGGAGTGAGGACAGTGGATACATAGTATACCGGCTTTTGAAGAGGGAATTTATGTCCGTCCGCTTGCCGTTCGACAACGAGCACCGTGCTTACAACTTGATGAGTTGCCGCAATGTACAACAGCATTGGTTCGCCGATGTTTGGTGCGGCCAGGATTGGGTTGGTTGCCAAGATGGCCTTTATTTCTTCCAATCCGGCTATGGCCGCGTCCGTCCACTCGAAGTGTTTGGTGCGCCGAAGGAGGCGATAAAGGGGTAAAGCCTTTTCTCCTAAGCGGGAGATAAAGCGGCTAAGAGCCGCCACACATCCAGTTAACTTCTGGATTTTTGAGGTCTGTCGGGGTAGCCAACTGTGACAAAGCTCGGATTTTGGCCGGATTAGCTTCAATACCTCTGCTGGAGACAATGAAAGCCAGGAGCTTTCCGGCTAGTACACCGAAAACGCATTTTTCCGGATTGAGCTTGATGTCGTACGTTCGGAGGTTGTCGAATGTGAGCCTCAAGTCGTCTATCAGAGAGTCGACGTGTTTGGTTTTGACGACCACATCATCTACATATGCCTCTACTATTTTGCCGATTTGTTTCTCCAGACATGTCTGAATCATGCGCTGATATCTTGCGCCGGTGTTTTTGAGCCCAAAAGGCATTGTGTTAAAACAGAAGGGACCGTATGGTGTGATGAATGCCGTTGCGGCTTGGTCAGACTCCGCCATATTGATTTGGTGGTAACGGAGTATGCGTCGAGGAAAGACAATGACTCGTGTCCTGCGGTAGCATCAATGATTTGATCGATGTGTGGGAGGGGGAAGGGATCCTTTGGGCAAGCTTTATTGAGGTCTTTGAATCGACACAAAGGCGCCAGGATTTGTCCTTCTTTGGTACCATCACCAGGTTTGCTAGCCAGTCCGGGTGTTTTATTTCTCTGATGCATCCGGCCTCCAATAACTTGGCTAGTTCCTCTCCCATGGCTTGTTTCTTAGGTTTGGAGAAATGCCGAAGAGCTTGCTTGACCGGCTTGAATCCCTTTAGGATATTGAGGCTATGCTCGGCCAGCCTGCGTGGGATTCCTAGCATGTCTGAGGGATGCCAGGCGAATATGTCCTAGTTCTCGCGGAGGAACTCTTGTAGTACGGCGTCCACAGCGGGGTTTAACTGTGCCCCGATGGAGGTTGTTTTTGTAGGGTCCGTTGGGTGGACTTGGAATTTGACTATTTCATCTACTGGTTTAAAAGAGGTGGACTTGGATCTCTTGTCGAGTATCACGTCGTCCCTATCCACTGTGGAGCGTAGCGTGGTTAATTCCTCGGCCGAGAGGGCTTCGGATAATGCCTCGAGGGCCAATGCAGCTGTTTTGTTTTCGGCGTGGAGTGCTATGTCCGGATCGCTGGCGAGAGTGATGATTCCGTTGGGCCCGGGCATTTTGAGCTTCATGTACCCATAATGGGGTACGGCTTGGAAGATTGTGAACGCCTCCCGTCCTAAGAGAGCGTGATAACCACTGCTGAACGGGGCCACTTGGAATGTAATTTCTTCGGACCTGTAATTATCCGGCGTGCCGAATATCACATCTAGTGTGATTTTCCCAGCACAGCGTGC
This sequence comes from Triticum aestivum, assembly GCF_018294505.1. NCBI lineage: Eukaryota > Viridiplantae > Streptophyta > Magnoliopsida > Poales > Poaceae > Triticum > Triticum aestivum. The sequence continues at coordinate 401,512,300 of NC_057800.1, read as the reverse complement.
TTCCCGACTGGGGATGATTCCTCTAAAGGTTGTGCTACTTTGCTCAATGTGGTTCCATTCTATTTCCATCTTTTGAAGAGTTTCCTCATAGATGAGGTTTAATCTGCTGCCGCCGTCCATGAGTACTTTGGTGAGTTGAAAGCCGTCCACGATTGGACTGAGGACCAGTGCGGCTGGTGCTCGGGCTGTAAGGAATTTAGGTTCGTCACTGGCATTGAAGGTAATAGCCGTGTCACTCCATGGATTTATTGCTGCTACGTGGCAGACTTCGGCCATGCTGCGGAGTGTTTGCTTGTGCCTATTATTTGACGCGAAGGTCTCAAAGACTGTTAACACTGTATTGTTATCCACGGGATGGTGCTCTGTGGTATATGGGAGAAGAAGATCCTCACCACTTTTGGCCACTTGCCGGAGTATCCAACATGCTCTAAGGCTGTGCGTTGGTATTGTATCCGTTGTACTATGAATTTTGCAGGGTCCATTGAGCCATCCCTCCAGTACGGTTCCATGCCCTATAGAGGGTTTTTGCTTTTTGGTAGTTGACACGGGTGTATTGTGATAATGCACCCTTTTATTTCGGACTAGGTTTGTATTCAGGGCACTTTCCATCTTACAATACTTTCGTACTATGGATGCCAAGTCAGCGAGGCGTGTTATCTCACAGCGATTTATGGCGTTAAGGATTCCCTTGTCCATGCAATTATTGCAGAAAAATAGGATTGCGTCTTCCTCGCGATAGTCCTTAACCTTGTTCATCGCAAGGAGGAATCTGGCCCAATAGTGATGTACTGTTTCCTGGGGCTCTTGCCTGATGTGGGAAAGATCGCTTATGTTTTGGTGGGTGGGTAGAATTGAATCCGAACCCTTACCCGATCTGGGATCCAGGGGCCGAGGAGTTTCCAATTTTGGAAGTTCCGGTTCCGGGGTGTTACCCGATAATCCTGGCCGCTGCCTGACTCTAAGTTCAGGGATTGGATGTTGTCCTCCCGCGAACGGGCGTCCGGCTCGGAGAGATCGGGAATCCAGACATAGTTGGTCCTCAAGATAGAGGAAAGGTCGCCGCATTGTTCCTCCACCACTGCAATATGACGGGTGACCGGTGGAGAGTTAATCTCCCTTTGATCGGGTTTAAGCCCAATCCGATCATAGTCAGTAGCGACTCCCAAGGCGGCGATGTGATCCAAGAGCTCGATTAAGGAGGCGAGCTCCATTGGATCCATCTATTCGGCTACTGCCGATTTGACGTGGAGGATGTTCTAGATGACCCGAGAAGTTTGGCCGACAGCCAAAGCTCCCCCAACAGTAGTACCGTCTTTAAAGACGAGATGAGACATCCTTCCTTCTGGCGACGGCACAGAGGAACTCTCAATGAAAGCACCAATGTCGGTGTCAAAACCGGCGGATCTCGGGTAGGGGGTCCCGAACTGTGCGTCTAAGGCGGATGGTAACAGGAGGCAGGGGACACGATGTTTTACCCAGGTTCGGGCCCTCTTGATGGAGGTAAAACCCTACATCCTGCTTGATTAATATTGATAATATGGGTAGTACAAGAGTAGATCTACCACGAGATCAGAGAGGCTAAACCCTAGAAGCTAGCCTATGGTATGATTGTATGTTGTCCTACAGACTAAAACCCTCCAGTTTATATAGACACCGGAGGGGGCTAGGGTTACACAAGGTCGGTTACAAAGAAGGAGATAGACATATCCGTATTGCCTAGCTTGCCTTCCACGCCAAGTAGAGCCCCATCCGGACACGAGACGAAGTCTTCAATCTTGTATCTTCATAGTCCAACAGTCCGGCCAGAGGATATAATCCGGGTGTCCGGAGACCCCCTAATCCAGGACTACCTCAATGAGACTGCTGGTAATTTTAGTTTCTGATCAATTCGACTGCACACATTAGTCCTATTTGTAAACGATCCTTGTGCCTTTTGCAAAGAGAGCAACACCGGATTGCGGCCGAAAGTGACTCGCCGTCTGAGGCATTGGTGAGGCCTAAGTGGGACACTCCATTCAACCGGGCGTTGAACATATTGAAACGACAACCGGTGGATACTCGACCGTCGTATGGACGCGTGCACGGTGTCGTAGACGGCGCCATGTGGAAGAAGTACTACCGTGAGACCACGGAGGAGAGAAAGGAAAGACGGAGGTTAACTATCGACAAGAAGGTTGAGATTGCGGTTGAGAAGAAATCATCTCAGACAGTCGCAATAGCGGTAGCTGCCGCAAAATAGGTGGTTGCGGATTTGTCTACTTCCTTGGTGACGGGCATTTTCACTTGGACAAGGCAAAATCCATAAAAAATGCAGAGGACTTTCCCCTTGCTGACTTCTTGGGGAGCAGCTCGACTAGCGTTGCACCAGCACCTGCTCCCGCACCGGCTCCCGCACCTGCTCCCGCACCGGACGTGCTCGGTGGTGCTTCGTCTCTGGCTGAGCTCGACGCCCTCACGGTATCTGTCACACCGGGCCCCTTCAATATAAATGTATAATCTCCCGTTTTCGTTGCCTTTCGGATGTCTCACGTCACAGACTTTTCTTTGCAGGCCGACGAAACCCCGTGCACCATATTGTACACCATCGGCGACCAGAAGGTGGACATGGGGAAGGCGACGATAATGGAGCCGAAGGAACCATTATTCCACAGCTGGCCGATCCCCCCGAACGTCTTCAAGGTTTCCGTGGCCAGTGTCAAACCGAGCCATGAGAATTTGCCTCCTCCAATACTAGTGGGGGATGACGACAAGACACCGTGGTGGCTTGGTGATTGTTGCAATGGGTGGGTCCTGTTGTGGCCAGAGTCTGCTTCGTCTGGAGGCGGTCGGGAGCACACCCACGAGCATGCAGCCTCAGCAAGGTATGAACATCAACACCCCACCTACCCAATTAGCGTCGGGTGTCGGGTTGGGTGATAGCAGACGGGGTAAGGAGGAGGCTCCATTAGTCGCTGATGACGTCGCGATGGATGAGGATGAGGACGACGTTGGCGCTGAACAGTATGTCTATACGTGCGCCTCCTCAAGGTTTGAGCGTCATGAGTCGGTGCCTGAATTGCCGTCTCAACGTATTATGGACGACCTTCCGGTAGTAAAGAAGTCTAGGAAGAGAGCGTGGAAAGGCAAAAAAAGCTGATTCTATGATCCAGCTGCCTCAGCAGCCTCGGCTTCAGGACTGTATAGATACCCCCGATGCGGATAAATGGCATATCCCTGGTCAACCAATCCTACCTGCAACAACGCTACGGGTCAGATTTGGCGATCTAAGGAGACTTCATGACGATGTGCTGCGGGTAGAGAAAGGCCTCATCGCCTCGAAAGATCCAGGATACCCACTCTACGTGGTTAGCATTCCACGGTAAATGTCATACGTCGACAGTTTTCCCGCGGATAAGTTCTTCCTCCGATTCGACTACATATTCGACATGTTTCACGTGAAGAAGCCGGATTTTACGTTTGTCTGCATTTATGCCTTGCACATGAACTACATCATCGGGGTTGAGCAGATATCTCATATCTGTGTCGCTGAGCCGTACTACATGCACGAGGGCTTCTTGGGAGTCTGTGCAAAGCACCGTGAATACGCGAGGGATTACATCGTCAATTTCATGCTCGCCAATAAGGACAAGGAGGCGATTCTCGTGCCTTATCATCACATTTAAGTCATCCACGCTGCTATCCTTCCTTCGATTTCAATCATTCATTTGCACTGTGGAGCCTAATTAATTTGAGGTGTACTTATTGTACGCAGCGGCGGGCGTGCCGTCCTCATCATCCTCTACCCCCGATTCTCCCACGCTCTTTACTTGGACTCGTCGAAGAACATCCACAAAAAGGATTACACCCACATCAAGGATGTTCTCGACAGTGCTATGTTTTACTACCAAGCAAGGGGTGGAGAGGTCAGGGACAAGAAGAGAAGGGGCGGCAGGGCCGCCTTCGGCCATAAGACCGACTTCTGCTGCATCCAACAACCGAACGATTCTCTTAATGATGGATTCATCCTACACCACATGCTGGAGTACAGACGGGATCACCAGAACCTTCACATGTCACCTAGATCCGGCGATGCCCATATTCTGCAATGGGCAAAGGACATAGGAGATATCGAGGATCATCGACTTCGAGTTGAGTTCTATAACATCCAGCGCGAACTTGCCCAAATCATCATGAAGGAGGTCGTCGGAAAAACAGGGATGTTCTGCGGAGAAGGACAAATGTCGCGGGAAGACGTCCAAACATGGATAGCCTCTCAGCATCTCGACATGAAGCCTTTCACAAAGCTCGAGGACTATCTCCGTGACTTGGATGGATGGAATGACATGTTGGAGTGATTGTCGATATATGACAATGTGTCCGTTTAGTCCATACTTTCTGTATGATAAAACTTTGAGTTATGCACGGTGAAACTTTATCTGTGATGTAATTAAACCATCCTCCTCCTCGACTAGCGAAAATCACTCTAGTTAGGGCATTTTGGGGTACGATGAACTTTGTTATTTATGCTTATGATATGTTGTTTCTATTTTTGCCAAGTCTGTCTCTTTCTGTTGCTCAGCTATATTTGTTGCATATCATTGACTCATGTGACTATGCAGGTGCATAGATCATAGATGGCGAAGATGTGCTACGCCAGGAGTATATATACGACAAGTGGCCGGAGTGTCAGGCCCAGGTGTACCGGTTTCTGGTTTCCGAGCGACACACAATAGTTAGTTTAGGTTCACGCTAATGCGAGAGAGGGATACGAACTCATGTACTCAAAGTGATAGCTCTTCTCGCGTATATCATTGTTTAGATGGATGACGATGTATTTGTAAGTAATCGAGACTTGTATCGCTATTTTCGAGATGATGACGAGAGACCACTTTGTGTTGGATGATGATTATGATGATGACATGATTTGATGAGACTAATTGTATGTATATGCTATGATTACATTTGTATGTGTATGATATGCTGAAAATTATTGTATAAAGCCTATTCAAATACAAAACAAATATGCAGGAAAAAAACTAATACAACTAGTAGTAGCGAGGGGGGGGGGAATTTAGCAGTAGCGCCGCCTTACCAGTAGCGCTTCCCAGTAAACAGCGCTGCAGATAATATCAGCAGCGCCCTTTTCTAAAGAGCGCTACAGCTATTCATGTATAGCAGTAGCATGGGGCAACAGGCGCTACTGCTATACGTTAGCTGTAGCGCCTTATTAGTAGTGCTGATCCCCGCGCTACTAAGAGGCCCAAAACCCGTGCTGCTGCTAGGCTTTTCCCTAGTAGTGTTACCTGACCAATTAAATGTGTGTCTGTTAACTAATATTAGTATCATATCACAATTCGTATTTGAAGATGTAAGCTTTGGACTTATGATTGGTGTGTTGTTTAGCTTCAAGAGTGGACTGCTGCTAGTGCGACACAAAGCAGCTACACGGATCATAGTGTAGATATAACGGGAAAACCGTAAGCATCACAAGTAAAATCAGCAAAGTGGAACCTGCTGGAAAATATAGGCTACTATTGCCGGTACGGCTAGAAAGGCTTCGGATACCAGCTCTCTTCAACTGAAGGTGTGGTACTGTTAATATCAGTGTAACTCTCAGAGGCGACACAGCTCCCCACATTTCCTTGCTAATCTTATAGGATTCAAGTGGGCATGCCGGTACAATTCCTATTCCTTCATTTATAAAATCCTACGAATCAAAGAGGCCTGAAGAGTTGAAAGTGTCCATAACAACCGACTGAATAGACCTCTACACTGCAAATGTCCATGATCCTCTTCACTGCAAGGAACATACTGTACTACTACCATACTCCCTCTGTTCCAAAATATAAGTCTTTGTGGGGATTTCCACTATGGATCACATACAGATGTATACAGATACATATTATAGTGTAGATTCACTCATTTTGCGCCATATGTAGTCCATGGTGGAATCTATACAAAGACTTGTATTTAGGAACAGAGAGAGTACTTATTAAAGAAGAACAGAAGAGGAACATGCTAAAGAAGAGCAAGCAGATTTTGGATAATAAAATGTTCGTTGCGAAGTGCCCACACATGATGAACCAGAGCACATTAAGAATGCAACTCCCTGCTGTCTCTCTGTATGTGGTGCACGTGCTTTTCGAATGTAAAGTAGGAACATTAGCTGACCAATTAAACATTATCTATTTTGGTAATATCAGCATCATATCAGATTCGTATTTGAGCAACAAGTTTAGAATTATGAGTGGCACGTTGTTTATCTTGATGGATTCAGGAGCAGTGCTAACTAGCTACGATGATGGTACTTAATATAAATGAATGTCCGCATGCAAGTCGCATGACTTTTGTCATTTGGGTCAGTCGACCATTTTAGGCGGTTGGATGAAGATCCTACGTCTCCTAACCCTTGTCTTCCTCGTCTCTGATTCTTCCCATACAGAACACTACACGGGCCGCCGGCCAAACAATCAACCCCGACCCCCCGCCCTCCCCTGAACCGCCCCAACCGCCTGTGTGCCTCCGCCACCCCCACCCCCACCCCCGCCCGCACCCATGTCGAGCTTTCTTCATTCGGCGAGGCCCCACCACCGCCAGGCCACCGCCCCCCACAACCACCATCCCCACCCGAGCCCCTTCATTCGCACCGGCGAACTCCGGCGAGCCCTCAAAAATCGACTGACCCAATTTTGAAATTTAGTCTACTTTCATTTAACTAGTGTGGAATATAAAAGGGGAAAACCATAAGCATTGTGAGTATGGTGTTGAGCACGCCATGGAGGATCTGAAGGTGCAAACCAGACAAAGGCAACTTCACAATCAATGTTTGCTTTCAACTAACAAGTAAGTGATGGACAAGAAATCAGAGTAAAGCAGTGGCAATCTATTTTCTCACTTTGATAAATAAGTTGAGCAGATACGAAAGAGTACCGTCTCTGGTGCGGCGCCTTGTATGCATCCACTGAGAATTTGACGGTGCTGCGGTAGCGATGGCTGTCGGCGGCATGGAAGCAGATCTAGGAGGGTAGACGGTGGCGGCGTGGGAAATATCCCAGCGCGGTGGACGAGACGGTCATAGGAGCGGCACCGGCAAGGTGGACGATGGTGGGGATGAAGCGAGAGCACGGGATGCAAGGATCCCGGTCTGAAGCCGTGGATTAGAGAGGTCGATCTCTTGTAATGCACGATGACGTAGGGGTGTCTGCTCCGGTATGGTGGAGGAGGACGGCGGTGGATGGGGTGGCGGACGGAGGAGGCTGGGGTGGAGAGGGTGTTTTGGCGCCCACGGAGTACGAATGGGGAAATGGAGGGACAGAGGAAGGGGAACCATGTGTTCAGGGCGCGCTTGTCTCAAATGTGAGGAAATTTACAAACATAGCCCCCGTTTAAAATTTCCTACATCACAGCAATATTAGTCGATTGGGGATAGGACGGTAATCTCGCATACACCAAATATTTACCGACGAGAGTTTGTTTTGGTGCCCACCGTGTATGAATCGACGAGGGAGTCGATTTCGGACGAGGAGACACTATGTTTTGGCGCCCACCATGTATGAATCCGGGTGAGAGGCGGTTATGCCACGTTTGAGTGAAATTACAAATCTACCCCTATCGAAACCTATAGAAATTGAGCCGATAGGCTTTGTGCGTCAGGGATAGGCAGTAATTTCCATCTTGCAGATTTTTGTTTCGGGTGGTTACTGCGACTTTTCCCGCTTCGTTCAAATTTTTGCAGAGCGAGAGTTCATGTTTACCATGCCAACTCAATTCGAATCCAGTTTGTATTCTATTTTTGTTTGGGCGGGATCCATTTTCGATTGGAATAAAATTCTATATACATCATTTTTTATATATACTTTCAAATGCACAACAAAGAATTCTGCTCCTTTATATATATAATGTGATTTACAAATACAATGATCTCAAAATCATACGGTTGAATTCCAAAAATTTAAACCAAATTATGTTCTACTAAAATGTATGGATTAGTAATATCTACATATTAAATAACATAGATGCGCGTGAATTCATATGAGTATGCATATTTGATAGATCAACTTTGGTTTGAGTATGAATTACATGTATCATCATCTCAAATTCAAATATTTGAATCCCTTTTATGTTGACATCTTCTATACACGCAACTAAATATTTGAATCTCCTTTCACTCCCATCTCTCTCGCATGCTCCTTCATGCAGCTATCACTCTCTTTTCTCCAGCTCACCCGCACGCTCACTTCATGTTTCTCCTATTTTCGCAAACATGGTCTCTCGATGTCTCCCTTGAGAAGTGTCACACTCTCCCTATCATTATACATTACACGGTTTTCATTATCTCTCACATCTCTACCGTTCTCTGGTATCACTTGGTACCTAAGCTTTCTTTTGCACCGCCACACACACACACACACTCACTCGTCTTTCACTTTGTCTTTCTGTCTATAGGGTTCTCTCACACACCCTATATCTCTCTAGATATGACTCATACCACTAAAATTACTCTCTCCCATAGACACAACATTTGTTGTGGTCTCCTTTCCGTCTCCATCCCATTTATAAAACTGACATTATTCATTTGTTTACTGATCAGAAAAACTCCCCCCTTTCTCTCCCTCTCTCTCTCACACACACACACAACTCCTGCTTCCACTTCCCTTCCCGACCACCGTCTCTCTCTCTCTCTCTCTCACACAAAACTCTCACTTTCGCACCCTCGACTCGTATTTCTCTCACAAAGATTGATCGACTAGCCTCCAGATTGGTTTATACACCCACACACTCGTGCTTCCACTATTGCGTACATGTCTCTCTCACGCTCCTTGTATCTATGTAGATTTTTCGTCCCTTCTTGAGACACGCCCTCTCGATCGTGCAAACACACACTTTCGCCTCATTTTAGGCTCATACTCCCGCACACACTCTTTGTGTCTTTGTCACACACGCAATCCGTCCTGCTCCTCTCTCCCTCTCTCTCACACACACAGCACACACACACACATGCGCTTTTTGCAACAACTAGCAAGATGCCCATGCGCTGCATAGAACATAAAGATGCATTTGTATGAGTAGTTTATCTTGTGGGAGAAAAGGATGAACGAGGGAAGGCCTTATTTGATAATGTGGAGAGGGGTGTGGGTATCTTTTTGCAAAATTGCCATAGTTTCTTTCCTATCCATCGGATATAAATCGGACGACGTATATTGCAGGATGGCAGGTACACCATCATCACCAACTCTGTTTTTATAAGAGTAGAAATTAGAGATATACCACTTCTCGAATCTTGAAACCAACCACATTCCTCCCTTATCTCGTCAAAACCGCCAAAGGAATATATTTTGAGTGAAACATAACATATTTTTAGTGATATACGTATTTTAAAACTAGACTCTTTTTTCTATCAAATCGGTGAATATGTATTAATCTACTTTGATTGTGTGGCAACGCATTGGCACATTGCTAGTTATTACTACTGTGTAATTTTCTGGACACCATACAAACGGTGGAGTACATATACGAAGAGAAGAGGTGCACGCACGCAGTCGGTCTCTCACTGTCTCGCACACATGAGAGTTACGTAAAGGCACCGTAAACAAATAAACCCTAAAACCCTAGGTGCACAATTGCTACATGCGCGGGTACCGGGTATGTGGTGGAGCACACCTTTGTAGGAATAGTCAGCTCGTGTGATAATTTGATCGGTAGGAGTTGATGGTCGGGACCACAGGTGAACGACCTGGAGGCGGTGGCTCGCTAGGCGCCACTGATCGAGTAGCCACGTTTAAAATATCATTTTTTAGCGGGGTAAGAGTTCCGATTTTCAATGGCGCGTTATAAGTACTAAGTAGTTTTTAGAACGATTGGTATGGAGCGAAAATGGAATTCATAACAACTACTTTCGTCCTGGTTTACTAGTCCCCATCATATTTTGGGTCAAAGTTTGTCCACGAATTTTACTTGTAAAATGTGAATGGAAAACGAGATTTTGTTATACCCAAACAAAAAAGGACTGGAGGGAGTGATTGCTCTGATACAGATGCGGCCTCTCATAGCACAGGCATTGAACCCGCGCGCCGGCCAAGAGGGCCCCACTCGCTGCAGGCCAGACTAAACACGCCTCCTCGCCGCATGCAACCGGCTTCATACTGCCCCGCCTATCTCCATTGAATCCGTGCGTGTGCCAGCAACATGTCCTTCCACGAGTCGACCGGCATTTTAGAACACAACATCGACTGTCTCCTCTCGTCCGCTCGCTATTTAAACAAGGCCAGACGCCTGTCAAGAACCGTACCACACCGTTGCTCCCCATATCCTCCTTCCACCATTTTCTCCACACTCTCCATAGCATCCGGTGAGCAGGAAGACGAGTTCTCTAGCATAAAAGCCGGCTGGGTGCCCCGACAAGCCAGGAAACTCGCTGGCCCACCTCCCTTCCCACCCCAGGCCGTCAGTACCATGGGCGAGGCTACACGCGGGCAAGCGGAGGAGCAAGCCGCCGCTCCAAGCTAGCCGCTGGTGCATCAACTCGACGCTCCAAGACTGCTCTCCAAGGAGTGGCCAGTTGCTGCACGCCGGCACACGGGAGACCATGGTGTCCAGTGGACCATGGTTGGCTGCGCCATCCGACACAAATGTTGGCAGAACCGCGGCATGCTGGCGGAGGTCGCCAACACGTTTGCGGCCACCGCCAACACCTAGGAATAGTAGACCACTGGAGCCGCCGCCGCTCTGAACCCATGAATGCTACGACCACCGTGTCGCCGGCATAGACACCCGGTGTGTTGCCCCTCAAAACATCGTGGACCCCAGCCGCGGCTGGCATTAGAAATTGTACCTGCTTCCAGAAGTTTTTCACGATTAGTCAAAAAATGACCAAAATATAATTAATTACGCATCGTCTTGACTTGTTGTGCTTGCACTGGTAGTAGGAACTAGAGCTTTTTCTTTATTTATAACTCTCCTCACATTTTTTGGCTTTGAAGTGAATCATGGTTGTGGACATTATCTGTGAATGTGCAGATATATGTGAACATCAGTTTGATGTGGAAGTTGAACTTGGAATGTTGGGCTTGCGCGTGAACTATACCATGTCCAATGCTTCGTCTGTTATTGTTTGGAAAGTAATTGCTGTTATTAATGACCCAAAAAATTATTTTGTGCCATATTAGTAGATGCACGGACATCACAACAGGCATGCTGACTGGATAAACATTCGAACCTAACTGTCATGAATGAAAATTTGTATTGACAACAATTTTAGATAGCAGGAGACGCCTAGCCTGCTCTGCCTCTGCTAGCATCTTTCTGGCTTCTTACATCTCTTCTTTGGCTTGGGTGAAGAGATCATCTGATTGCTCTTTTCGCTTCTTCAGGAACTCAGCTCCATTCTCAAGGGCTGCTGCACACTTCCTTTCAGCCTTTAATAGAGCCATGAGGACACGAACAGTTGATGACTCCACCTGGCTTGTGTGTAATCCAGCATCATGTGGGAATTTGCACCTCGTGTCTAATCCAACATCATTAGGGAATGGGCACCTTGTGTGTAATCTAGCCTCATTTTGGAAACATGATCTCGAGGTTGACCATACTTCCCTCCTCGCAGGAACTGCATCCTAACATGAAGTTACTTCTTTTTTAGATCAATACTCAGAGCAACCCAGATCCATTTAGTAGAAGCCAGATAAACAAGACTCGAAGGAGTGAATTCAAAAGAAAAAAATTATAAAAACCGACTCCAAGGCGAGAACACCCACTTCCTACATCAAGCTAAAAATGAAAGCATCAGGACGATCAAGACTCTTCTTATTACACATCGAAGAATACGAGGCTAAGAGAAATAGAAACTGCAACATATACACATCGAAGAACAAGACGGCTAAACGAAATTAGTGTGTTACTTACCAAAGCTCGCTTTACAGGTTCGGTGCAGCTCCTCTTTAACTTGCCATGCTCCTTGAAGATGTCCCCAATATCCCGTGCTTGGTCTTCATTGCTCCTCTGCATGTTCGCACTTGTGGTTTTAAAATCTCAACATGGCAAGAAAACTATAGGTATACTCACACATCTTGTGGGCAACATTAAAGCACTCATCTGCCATGTTAGAGCATCTCCAATAGAAGTGCAATGCGCGGCGCGTTCAAACGCATTTACAGCACCGGAATAGCCAATTTTTGCGGGACCGGAGTGCTGGCTCCAGCGGGCACTGCAAAAAATTGCATGCGTGCGCCGCTCCAGTAGACACACTATATTTTTTCTCCTTTCTACTCTGACTCGATACACATTCGACTCCGAGTCGATACTGGCATATATAGATACAAGCAAGATGCCCGTGCATTGCACATAACATCAAGATGCATTTGTATGAGTAGTTTATCTTGTGAGAGAAAAGGATGAATGAGGGAAGGCTTTATTTGCAAATATGGAGAGGGGTGTGGGTATCTTTTTGCAAAGTTGCCATAGTTTCCTTCCTATCTGTCAGATATAAATCAGACGGCCTATATTGCAGGATGGCAGGCACACCATCATCACCAACTTTGTTTTTTTATAAGAGTAGAGATAGGGAATAGAGATAGAGAAGTAGAGATAGAGAGTACAAAGTAGAGACATAGATAGTTCTCAGCATAGATAGATAAAAAATAGATAGTTCAACTACTCCTCGTCATCCGATTCCTCCTCGGTGATGTCCTCCTCCGACGTCTCAATGTAGGCGTCAAGATACCGATCGTCGTTGGAGTCCCAGGGCGATGATGCTCCTAGTTTCATGTTGAATTGAGCGGCCTCTTTCCGCGTATGCTTGTCCTCGCGATAGGCAGCTCGCTCCGCCCTCCTTTGTGTGTAGAAATCGCACTCGTTGATGATGTCCTGCAGGAAGCGTTGGCGCCACAGTGCCATGGCTTCCTCGTCCATCTCGGCGATGCCAAGACGGTGCTCCTGCCTCCGGTTGTCGCGACGATCCTTGTCGGTGATAAGTCGCCGCGGGGGCGGGAGCTCCTGCGCCCGCTCCCGCGTCGGCATGTTGGGGAAGTTCAATGTTCTATGAGGCCACCGGAGGCACCATGCCGCCACGTCATACGCACGAGCGGCCTCATGGGCGGTGTCGAAAGTGCCGAGGCCGAGGCGCATCCCGCAGAACCGGATCTCGGTGGAGAAGCCACCGGAGGGGCGCGCAGGGACGCCGTGGTATCCCCAAGTTTCCCGGCGATGCGGCGGCATGGTGGCGCGGCATCGGCGAGGAGAGAAAGAGCAGGGAGGGAATGGTGGCAAGGCACAGAGCGGTGGGAGGGTGTTGGATTTTATAAAGCACACCAGATGCCGCGCACCAAAACTAGCGCGCGCCCGACCGCTTTTTCCCGCACGCGTGATCCTTTCCCGATGTCCCTGCTATCTCTACTCTTATATTTATTTTATATTTATATTTATATTTATATTTATCTCTACTCTCTACTCTCTACTCTCATAAAAAACAGAGTTGGTGATGATGGTGTGCCTGCCATCCTGCAATATAGGCCGTCTGATTTATATCCGACGGATAGGAAGGGAACTGTGGCAATTTTGCAAAAAGGTACCCACACCCCTCTCCACATTTGCAGATAAGGCCTTCCCTCGTTCATCCTTTTCTCCCAAGGGATAAACTACTCATACAAATGCATCTTGATGTTCCGTGCAACGCATGAGCATCTTGCTACTCTAAAAAACTTTCAAGCATTGGCCACACTACTGGTTGTAGATGAAGAACCTACCAAGCACAGCGCGATATAGGAGCGATCCACGATTACAAGGTGATATTCTGTTGGAGAATGGAGGCTATAACTAATTACTTTTACGGGAACAATAGCAACCAGGAAATTTGAAGGGTAGGTATGAACAAAATTCGAACTGCACATGTACCGCTAAGAAATTCGAACACACATTACCAATCGAGGAGGAGTACGGTGGTCGCAGAGGCCTCTGTGCATCATGGTCGGCCACGGGAGTCAGTTCATTGTCCATGACGGTGGTGCTTCTGTGCTTGGTGTCGGCTTCCGGGAAGAAGATCCGAGACCATGGAAGACGGTGTCGGGGAAGAGGCTCCGTGTACGACGACGATGGTGGACCGGCTCCAGTGCGGCGTACGACATCGTCGATGAGGCAGATGCGCTGCGGTGGACGAGTGCGCCGATGTAGAAGGGGAGGAGCACGAAGGCTGCGGTGTCGTGGAGAAGTCTATTTTGTGGTGGGGATAGAAAATGGGGAGTATTCGGGTGTACTACTCTGGGTGCCGGGGTGGGGTTGGCTGGGTAGGGTGAGCCTAAAGTTACCAAAACAGCCCCCTACCAAGCGTCATCTGTAGGCTTGTTCTGAAGGATATGATGGTAACTTTGCACTGCTCGAATCAGGGTCGCGGGAGATTTTCCCGCCGACCTCAAAATTTTGTGACACTGAACTCCCCGCGTGGCGTGTTGGGTGATTGGGCTAAGCAACTAGCGAGTAGTACTAGTAGTTAGTAGTACTAGTAACTACTAGTACTCCCTCCGTTTATTAACTCTGCATATTAGGTTTATCCGGAGTCAAACTTCCTAAAGTTTGACCAAGTTTATAGAAAAATGTAAACATTTACCATAAAATATATGTATGATGTCAAAGTACATTCAATAATGAATCTAACAGTATTTATTTGTTATTGTATATGTTAATATTTTTTGCTATAAACTTTGTGAGATTACAAAACTTGACTTTGACCAATGCTAATACACGGACTTGAATAAAAACAGAGGGAGTACACATTTGTTTTCTTAGTTTGTAGTGAATTAATCATTTGTTGTAATCGTGAAATAAATATATTAGGCTATTGACTTTGAATGTAATGGTCTATACAATTCAATAGTTAGAATCGTTGTTGAATTCCAAGATGTATACGAGGTCTATAGTACTTCACAATGTGCTCAAACTCACATAATCCCAGTCAAATGAAAATCTAAATGCATTTCATAGTTATTACTTTGTAGGATGCAACAAAACCAACCATAACTATACATCATCCATTATAAAAGCAACATTTTGAACACATCCCAATGTGTGAATGAAACATGTAGAGAGAGCTTGCGAAGATGGAGCAGATAGGGCGGGAAAGATTGTATGTATGTGGGCGAGAGAGTAGGAGACAAACCTAACGAGAGAGAGATATAGAGAGAGAAAGAGAGACGAAGAAGTTAGATCTGTGAGAAAGATGGAGATATGTAATATATGTGAAATTGCGTGTGCATCCGGATTTTGTACATATGGAAGGAGAAGAGAAAACATGTTTGATGAGAGAGCTGGAAAAACATGGAAGAGAGGGGAAGGATCTTGTGGGTTGAGGGATTGGTAATTTTGTGCGGGAGAGAGAGGGATTGGTAATTTTGTGCGGGAGAGAGAGGGGGGAGGAGTAAGTCAGCCATCGTCACATCATCCTACTTCCAAATGGCCCCACATTCTAGTGCAGTGTGGTGTCGTCTTCGATCTCCTCGATGCCCTCTTTGAAGATTGAGGTGGTGTGCATGCCGGGGTGCAGAGAAGAACAAGCGAGAGTGGTCGCCAGATAACCTTGGATGGGGATGAATTGTGTGCTCGGGGGAGGGGGAGTGTGTGTGGAGTGTGTGTCATATATTGAGAGAAATCAAACCTATGGAGTGAATGTGTGTATGTGACAGAAACTACATGCTAAATAGGGTTTTCAAGAAGAGATTGTGCATGCGAGATAGAGAGCGGTGTGCGGGCCTTGAGGTGGGCAGGGGCCGGGTGAGGGTGTCAAAATGTGTGCGTTGATGCATGTGTTACATGCGATCATGCGAGGGATAGACGAATTGAGAGAGATGGTTGTTGTGTTATGGATGCTCCTCTCTCTCTCGCACACACACAAGTACAAATAGAAGACCGTTCTCTCATGTATACACAACGTATCGGCATCTCTCTATGTCTCACTCATGCATGATCATTTGCAAATTCACACTTCTCTATGTCTATCACACGCACACTGTCTCCACATTGCCCTTCCGCCACAACACACATATGGACACATACACATGTTCTCTCTCAGTCACACACACAATATCAGTATTAAAGAAAACTAGGGCGCACTAAAACATCCAAATCCAAATAAACACGAATTGAAGCTAAATTCAAATATATTTAAATATTGTAGCGTGAAGAACATTTCCAGGAAAAAAAGTTGAGTAATATTCGGGGATTATTTTCAAACACACAAAAAGGTTCGGTGGATGTCCTTCGAGCGCGACACGATGACACACTGTTCGATCGACCGTGCGGCCGCTGTGCACGGGCTTGCATAGGATTCCGTATCACTGTTGTGGTAAATAATATAAGTGTTGCCCCAGTCTAATGTTTACGTGTACTAGTACGTGTTCTTTTAAGTTTGATCAACCCTATATAAAACTAAACTAAGATCCCATACATGCACACATCATTATGCTGCCGTCGCCGTTGCACATGACGGCATCGTCTGTTCCGGCCCACCATTTCTCGCCCATCACCACCGTGTCGCCGCCATCCCTGTGCCATGAAGCCGAAGGCTCGCCCGCTCACGTTGTCTGCAGTCCCTCCTCGCGATGCCGCCCTGCTGCCAAGCACGCGAGCAGATGGTGGAGCCGCGTCTATGAATGCAGCGTACAAAGAGGAGGACGAGCGCGTGCTCCAGCATGTTGACGAGGAGTAGTGTGTCATTGTCGTCTCCGCCCACGCGGAGGAGGCACGCATGGTGGCTATCGCGACGGAAGCCGACCGCGCCCACGCCAAGCCCGCAAACCGGGTGCGGACGCGGAATCTACCTTTGAGACCTTGAATGCCACGTGGATTCTGCAATTGAAGGAGCAATTTGGGACTGTCGACTTTTGTGAGCCGTTGGATGCAACATGGGTGGCCAGAAGGGCTTCTTCAACCTCCGAAATTGATGCACTGTTCATCTTCTCTCTCAGGCATCGAGCCGCCAGCCTTCCACACGCCTAACCGCCTGCCACTGCCGCCCTGCCCTGCCCTGAACCTCCTACCACCGCCATGCTCCCCCACCCCCGCCATCCGTTTAACCCGGAGCATGATCATGGGCACCCTGCCACCCTAATATAAATACTGGGGTAGCTTCTCTACTGTCTTCTTCCTTTGCTCCGTCAAACTTCTTTCACAAACCGACTGACCCAAATTATACTACTAGTACGTACTATCAAGTACAGTAGGAACACGAAGATACAAGCAGTAGTGCCAACTACAAGAAGAATGGTAGTAACACATACTAGTACTATTGTGCATACTAAAGAGTTGAAATAATGAGAAAGAACATAAACATTGTTTTGCTGGGGGCTCAGCACAACACACACACCTGAAATAAAACTAACAACTAGTCCGCTTGACACTGCAGTAGAACCAGCATGAACAACGGCACTGCCACCTTACTCGGAGTCCGACTCCACGTCCTCGACTTCGTCCTCGTCCCTCTTCCTCTTCCTCTTCACCGATGCTTCTTTGCTTGAATCAGACACTAGGCTCTGCTTCTTCATCCAACCATTGTAGATATTTAAACAAAGGTAGGCATCCATTGATGCGTACATGATGTGATCTTCATCTATTGTCTTCGACTCCCATGCATGATCAAACTCCTGGTGAGGTTTCTTCAGTTAAGCGTACGAAGGATCAATCATGGCTGCTGCCAGGATCAGCATTGAAGGCTGAGAGGAGGACACCAGGCTTGCCTTCTGGAGATCGAAGGGCTGGCCTACAATGAGGCCTATCCGACCCAGGACACTCATGTCGTTCCTAAAGTCTATAGTAATGAATTTCACTCTTTTGTCCTTGAGGAAGTCCTTAAAATCCTGGCACTCAATGTTGGCATGGCACATGTTGTAGACCAAGCTCATGTTATGTACGCAAACCTGGATCACGTCGGGCTTCTTCTTCTTTGCCTCCTTTAGAATCTTCTCGCTTTCCAGAACTGTGGTGTACTCAACATCTAGCCCAGTGTCGGTGTCAAAACCGGCGGATCTCGGGTATGGGGTCCTGAACTGTGCGTCTAGGATCGATGGTAACAGGGGACAGGGGACACAATGTTTACCCAGGTTTGGGCCCTCTCTATGGAGGTAATACCCTACATCCTGCCTGATTGATATTAATGAATATGGATGTTACAAGAGTTGATCTACCATGAGATCATAATGGCTAAACCCTAGAAGCCTAGCCTGTGAATATGGTAATGAGTATATATGTGTTGTCCTTTCCGTACTATCCCCTTCGGTTTATATAGACACCGAGGGGATCTAGGGTTTACATGGAGTCGGTTACATAAGAAGGAATCTTCGGTCGCCAAGCTTGCCCTCCACGCCAAGTGGAGTCCAATATGGACACAGTGCAGTCTTCGGCCTTCATGTCTTCACAGCCCATCAGTCCAGCCCGTGGATAACAGGCCGGACGCCTGAGGACCCCTTAGTCTAGGACTCCCTCAGTAGCCCCTGCACCTGGCTTTTAATGACGAGGAGTCCAGCGTGTTGATTGTCTTCGACATTGTAAAGCGGGTTCCCTTTCCTCCGAACTCCCAGATAGTCTTCCGATGCAATGATCGTATCCTGACCTGTTACACACACCATACACAACTGCAGAGAGAATATAATATTTGCACGAATCTAATCTGTTGATAGCTTTTCTCCAACACGTCATAGCGTATGTTCAGTTATAATTTCGAAGCATTTTTCTTCTGCCATTCCACACTTCGAGACGTGGTTGTTATTGGCACGTCTTGTCAAAACAGATATCGTGTCCCCTTATTGCAGGATTCTCATCAATGCGGGCATGGGTAACTCAACTGCGTCGTTTATACATCCCTAGGGAACTGGCGAATCCTAAGGCGGGTGAGGAGGCGTTTTAATATTTGCTGCCTTTATAAGGGGATAAGGACTCATCCCTCCTCTCCTCACGCTCTCTCTGTCCATCTTCGCCTTTCCGATCTCAAGCTCCAGCGCCCGAGTTCTTATCTCCTTTCCAATCCAGCAACCATGTCTGGATCCGGTGGTCGGGGCAAGTGGATGGTCTCCTCCGTCAAGGAGGAGGACATTACTAAGCTCCGGGCGGCCGGATATTTGGCGAAGGAGATCGCCCATCGTCTGCCAGTCAAGGGACAAGTCGTCCCCACGCCGGAGACCACAGAGAGGGTAGTATTCATCACCCATTTCTTCCGCGGGCTAGGGTTTACACTCCACCCTTTCGTCCGCGGGCTGATGTACTACTACGGGATAGATTTCCACGATCTATCCCTGAATTCTTTCCTCAACTTCTCGGCGTTTATCGTCGTGTGCGAGGCCTTCCTCCGCATCCATCCCCACTTCGGGCTATGGCTCAAAATCTTCAACGTGAAGCCGAAGGTGGTGGAGGGCCAGCATGCAGAGTGCGGAGGGGCCATGGTGAGCAAGCTATCCAACGTCTCATGGCCCAAAGGCACCTTTGTGGAGACAGTAAAGGAATGGCAGAAGCAGTGGTTCTATATCACAGAACCTCGCGGCACCACCTGGGCCACAGCTGCTGAATTCCGCTCCAGCGCTCCCATGCGACTCACCTCCTGTGTCGAGAAGAGTCCGGACTGGTGTGCACCTGACGAGCTGATAGCGCTGCAGACACGCATTCAAAGCATGGTGACCAAGGACATCAAGCTCGTTGATGTTATCCAGGTGATGGTAATCCGCCGGATTTTTCCGTGCCAGCGCCGCAGCCACCCTTTATGGGAGTTCAACTCGAAGAAGCACCAGACCCTAAAAAGGCTCTTCAATACTTCTCACGAAGGGGCCTGGAAGCTGCTCTTTAAGGGCAACGAGAAGCCACCGGCCACGGACTCAGGCCATGGTCACAATTGTAACCGCCCCGCCAGCGAGGTATGTTACTTTTGATATACTCCCAACTTAAATGTTTCAAGGATGATGTCTGAGATTTTAGTATTTCTCCCTCAGGACTGTGTGGAGAGGGCGAAGTGGATCCAGTGTCCGTCTTTATTGCCCGAAGAACCAGTTATCCCGCACCTGGCGAAGATGCTGGTGCCGGCGCCATATATGGCACCGGAGAAGAAGGCCAAGAAGAAGGCCAAGGGGGCTAAGAGTGCCCCCGTCGCAAGGGCACTTCGGACGCGACGTCCGAAGACGACGAGGCCCATTCCTCGGTCCCTGAGAACAATGACGAAGAAGAGGAGGAGGAGGGAAACAACCCTCCTCCCGAGGAGAGGAAGAAGAAGAGGGTGGCCTCGGCACATCTGGAGGTGAAAGCGCCCAAAAAGGGGAAGGGCGCCCTAGCGGTCAACACCACTTGGGACGCTGACTGTAGTCCAGAATGTCACCCCCATACTAGGCCCCAGGCCGCATCGTAGGTGACATGGCTTATTCATGCGCATATCAGCCCTTTCTTTTTATTATTCTAACATGGTTAATCCACACTATTGCAGTCCAGCCCGCGACCTTATCCAGCGATCCTCATCTGGATGTTCGTGGGTTCCGTCGGAGATGGCGCTGGACGAAAAGCTCGAAGCTCGTGAGCATAATGAACGCTCGATTATTTGGCTCGTTTCGGCTCATGCTCGTTAGTTAATGAACCAAGCTGAACAGTGTTTTTTGCTCGTTAAGATTAACGAGCTTAATGATCGAGCAAATGAGTTTCATGAGCTAACTTGTTTAGCTCATTAAATTTCTAGTCGTTTTTTTTTGAGAATTTCCAGAGCCCACTAATAGTTTGGCCTGCCTAAAGGCCGAGCGCCCCAGCCCACTTCGGGCCACACGGCCCACACCTCTCGCAGAGACCCATACCTAGGAGACCTAGAGTCCACGACTTGTCTCCAGTCTCCACGAGTCAGCCACCAGCGCCAGGAACCAGAGGAAGTGACGAGGGCACAGGGCAGTATAGCGGCGGTCGGCGGCCGGTGACCTTCCGGCGTCCAAATCTCTGGTATCCCCGCCCCCATTCACCTCTCACCTCGAACATCTCCATTCCCCAGTCCCAACCTCTTGCATCGGTCGTCTCTAACTCTGGCAATCCCCATCTCCATCTGCGAGCCCAGTGCAAGAATGGATGAACGCCGGTGGCCAGCACCTTCTGCCACAGCTACAAGCATGGAGTCGCGGAAGAAACGAGCTGCCTCTGATTGTGCGTCACGGGACTCTCCATCCACCGCAGCACAGCCTGATCCTCCTCTTCTTTCACAAGCGCAGAAAAGGGAAAGGGTGGATCCAACAATGTCTGATGTTGATGATGCCAGATCAGCAGCAGTAATTTCCTATTGTGCTCATGTGTTGGATGGTTAAATCTCAACAATTCAGTTCATATGAATGTGTACTCCATTAGTGTTGTTACTATTTAAATGCAGTATAGACTACTAAATTTTATTTGTCTGTTCCCATTGCAATTTTGTTTATTGATGTCTGATGTTTATAATGCCAGATCAAGAGCAATGCAACTATTTTGTTGATCGCAATTTTGGTATAGAACTCTAATTTCAGTTTCGTACATTGCCATTTTTGCTATACTTTTATAGAACTCTAGTTACAATGTAGATTAATAGAACTTCATCATTCATATTCCTAATCAATCATGGAGTGATGACTTGTTAAATTTGATTATCTAAATCATTCTATTTCTTTCTGCATAGGATGGTGATATAGAGGAATGGGTTGAGGTTAACGAAGGATACGAAGAGGTTGATGAGGCAGATGCGTATGACATGGATGATGATATGTCAGATCCTTCTCAAGGATTGGGTGACAAAGGAAATGATGTACAAGCTGAGGTCAATGACAATGAGAAAACAAAGAGAGGGATAAGGAAAAACGCAATAGTTGATGTTGGTAATAAGGTTAAGGTGAGGAAAACTAGAGTTAAGCATGCGCCATGTTGGCAACATTTCAAGGAGGTCAAAGCTGTATGCAAGAAGAAACCAGGGGCGGTCGTCACGAAGGCAAAATTCTTGCATTGTTGTAACTTGTTTTCTTATACTCTAGGGGGAGCAACTACTAGTCTCAATCAGCATGTAGATGTTTGTGCGGACTATCTAAACAAGAAGGGAAGACAACAACGACAAGGTACAATCAATTTGGATCCTGAAAAGCCAGGTGCATCTCTTATAGTGAATCATGAATATGATCATGAACAAGTCGTTAAAATCATAGCAAAGATGATAATTGTGCATGAATATCCTTTTAGGATGGTAGAGCATGCTTGGTTTAATATCCTCATGAGATATATGAATGCATCATACAAGTTCATTGGTAGGAAGAAAATTAGAGCCGAATGCATGAAGGTGTATCTTTCTGAGAAAGAAATCCTTAAGAAGCAACTAAGGTCTGTTGAGAGCATTAGTTTGACAAGTGATATATGGACTTCCAACCAGAATCTTTCCTACCTAGCTGTTGTTGCTCACTACATAGATGAGGATTGGGTTATGCAATGTCGTGTTTTAAACTTGATAGAGTTAGACCCACCTCACATAGGCTTTGTCATAGCTCAAGCTGTTTTTGAATGCTGCCAAGAATGGAAAATAGAAGATAAGATCATGACAATGACCATGGATAATGCTGCCTCGAATGATTCTGCCGCTAAGAAATTGATGGACAAGTTCACTGCTAGGAAATCAGCAAAATTCATATCTAAGTACTTCCATGTTCGATGCTGCGCACACATAGTGAATTTGATAGTCAATGATGGCATGGAACCATTGCAGCCTTTGATAGGCAACCTCAAAGAAACTGTCAAGTACTTGAAAAAATCTCCATCACGCATGTCAAACTTCTTGTCAGATTACAAGTCTCTTAATATTATAGTTGGAAAAGGATTATGCCTAGATGTAGCAACTAGATGGAGTTCTACATACAGAATGATAGATGCTTGCACTTTGTATAAGGAAGCTTTCCATGGGTATGCACAATCAGATCCTAATTATGAATGGCAGCCCGATGATGAAGATTGGGTACTATATGGTAGAATTCAACCCATCTTGAAATCATTTGCTGAGGTAACTACTATACTATCAGGATCTACTTACCCCACTACCAACATTTTTTATCCATACATCATGAATGTTAAGATTGCTATAGTAGAGCATGCTATGTCCGGAGATGACAATTTGAAAATGATGGGGGAATCCATGCTTAATAAGTTTGATAAATATTCGGATAGCACTGTTCTGCCAGAAAACAAAAATCGGAAAGATAAAAAAAGGTAAAGAACAATGTTATGGTGATTGCCACCATTCTTGATCCGAGATTTAAGATGAAACTTGTGGACTATTGTTTTAAGAAAATGTATGGTAAAGAGGGGGGTAGTAGTGAGATGGAAGATATCATAACAGAGTTCTTTGATCTGTATGCCACATATGAGATGGAAAATCGTCAGCATGAGGCTTCTAACACCAATGAGCAGAGTTCAATTTCAGGTAGGCAAGCATCTACATCTATGACCACATTGTCGAGTGGGTTTCAATCCTTTCTCGAGGAGACAAATTCAGAGCCATGCAAATCTGAATTGACTACTTATCTTGAAGACAAGACTCATCCCATTAATGATCCAAGTTTCACATTACTTGACTGGTGGAGGTTGAATGCTCATAGATATCCTATTGTGGCAAAAATGGCAAAGAAGTTCTTTACTATACCAGCTACTAGTGTTTCATCAGAGTCAACATTCTCTATAGGAGGTAGAGTTCTAGATGACTACCGTAGTTCTCTACTCCCAAGCATGGTTGAGGCACTTATTTGTGCTTCTAACTTCATCAAAGGATCAAAAGAAAACCACATTAGGCCTACAACCATAGTGGTAATATTAGTTGCTCTTTGTTGTCTACTACTTATAAGCTTTGACATACTATTTGTAAATGGACTACCTAACTGAAACTACATTTCCCTTTGTAGGAAGATGACATTGATGATGTTGTTGAGTTCATTCCATTTCCTGAATCTATTGTGGAAAGCAACTAGCAGGTTGGTGCTTGGCTACTGGCCGAGACTTGTAATTTTTATTTTGCAACCTTGTTTTGTTTCTCTTGTACTATTTATATTGCAATGCCCATTTTGTCTATTAAACCTTCTCCTATTTAAGGTCTACTACACTACTGTAAGAGAAACCTGAAAGTTTACTTTCTTTGTTTCAAAATTTGCATGTAGGAAAACTCTGCAAGTTCATGAAGGCATCATACGCAGCAAGGTGGAAGGGCTCCTGGAATGTTCATTCACTACTGCCTGTAGCGTGTTGCTACTATCTTTAAAATTTATTAAATTATGCAAACTGAAAGGTGCACCAGACTTGTTGGTGTTTGCTGCTGCGTACTAGACTGCTAGTGTTGCTACTTTATGCTTTGTGATGGACCAGACTCGAGTGGTGTTGCTGCTGCATAGTAGTCTTGCTATGCTACCGTTTTGACTCCAACGTCCTTTTATTAATTTATGCTATTGTGAATTTGTGATGGAAACCTTCTGTGTTTGGGGTTTGGCAATTTGGTTGTAGCGTGTTGCTATTATTTTTTAAATTCAAATGATGCAAAGGTGCACCAGCCACCAGACTTGTGTGTTGTTGCTATTGCGTACTAGTGTTGTTAGTTGTTACAACTAGAATGTAATTGTCAAATTTATGCCATTGTGAATTTCTGATGGGATCAAAATATTCTTCTGTGTAGTGTGTTGTCTGTACCTTAACGAGTACTTGTGAAAGCTCGCGAGCATAACGAGCTCATAACGAACCAAGCCGAACAGAGGTTTCAGCTCGTTAATATTAACGAGCTTATTGATAACGAGCTTAACGATAACGAGCTTAATGATAATGAGCTGAACGAAGCCGAAGGTGGTGGAGGGCCAGCATGCAGAGTGCGGAGGGGCCATGGTGAGCAAGCTATCCAACGTCTCATGGCCCAAAGGCGCCTTTGTGGAGACAGTAAAGGAATGGAAGAAGCAGTGGTTCTATATCACAGAACCTCGCGGCACCACCTGGGCCGCAGCTGCTGAATTCCGCTCCAGCGCTCCCATGCGACTCACCTCCTGGATCGAGAAGAGTCCAGACTGGTGTGCACCTGACGAGCTGATAGCGCTGCAGACACGCGTTCAAAGCATGGTGACCAAGGACATCAGGCTCGTTGACGTTATCCAGGTGGTGGTAATCCGCCGGATTCTTCCGTGCCAGCGCCGCTGCCACCCTTTATGGCAGTTCAATTCGAAGAAGCACCAGACCCTAAAAAGGCTCTTTGATACTTCTCACGAAGGGGCCTGGAAGCTGCTCTTTAAGGGCAATGAGAAGCCACCGGCCACGGACTCAGGCCATGGTCACAATTGTAACCGCCCCGCCAGCGAGGTATGTTACTTTTGATATACTCCCAACATAAATGTTTCGAGGATGATGTCTGAGATTTTACTATTTCTCCCTCAGGACTGTGTGGAGAGGGCGAACTGGATTCAGTGTCCGGCTCCGTTGCCCGAAGAACCAGTCATCCCGCGCCTGGCGACGATGCTGGTGCCGGCGCCATATACGGCACCGGAGAAGAAGGCCAAGAAGAAGGCCAAGGGGGCTAAGAGTGGCCCCCGTCGCAAGGGCACTTCGTATGTGACGTCCGAAGACGACGAGGCCCATTCCTCTGTCCCTGAGAATAATGATGAAGAAGAGGAGGAGGAGGGAAACAACCCTCCTCCTGAGGAGAGGAAGAAGAAGAGGGTGGCCTCGGCACATCTGGAGGTGAAAGCGCCCAAAAAGGGGAAGGGCGCCCTAGCGGCCAACACCACGTGGGACGCTGACAGTAGTCCGGAACGTCACCCCCGTACTAGGCCCCAGGCCGCATCATAAATGACATGGCTTATTCATGCGCATATCAGCCCTTTCTTTTTATTATTCTAAAATGGTTAACCCACACTATTGCAGTCCGGCCCGCGACCTTATCCAGTGATCCTCATTTGGAGGTTCATTGGCTCCATCGGAGATGGTGAGCATGTCGCCACCGCCTTCTTACTCCCCTGGGGCCAGGGACGATACCAAAGTGTTATACCGGAGGACCGCTCCAAGGGGAGGATCCCAGGACGTTGTCCGGGAGGCGCCACAAGGCGGGACCTCCACTGCCGGACACACGGGGAGGCAATCCCCATGGAGACTGGCGAAGAGGGCCGTATCCAATTCGGAACTCAGCCGAATATGATTCTGGAGACCAATATGGCTCCGGAGTCGGGCGAGCAGCCCCCTTTGAAGGAGGGCGGTGCGTCGCCTCCACCGGTGGCTCCTGTCCATCCAGGAGCGCCAGATGACCTGATGGGGGAGCTACAAAGCGCCTCCATCGTCGACGAGCACTATATCCTTATGGGTGCGGTGATTGAGAAGGTTCGGTCTGCCAGGAGCGGACTGAATGAAGCCTGCAGCAACTTGTTAACAGGTTTCGAGGCAAGAAAGAGAAAAACCCCGTATAGTCCGTAGCCCCTGAGACGATGTCCGGTGTTTGGCGAGGAGAACCGGACAGGGGGTCAATCCTTAATTATAAGAGGCTGACTGAATATGTATCGTTAAGCAGGCGTCCCTGTTGGCCGCAACCTCGCATTCTGCCGAGGTCTCCGAGCTGAAGCGGAGGTTGGAGCGGACCGAGAACGAGCTCGGCGAGTTTAAAGTTCGGCTCCAGGAGAAGCAAGGTGAGGAATGACTTGCTATATGTTCGGGAAAGGATAAGCGATGTGTATTGACAGCGATATTGTGATATGTGCAGAAGCCGCGACCGAGGTCGAGGCCCTGAGGAAGGCCCTGGGCAAGGCCGAGGAGCAGGCTGTCTAGCAGCAAGCCGCCCGTAAGAAGCTAAATGTCTGGGTCAAAGAAGTCCACCAGGAGCTCCAGGATGCTGTGAAAAGGTGTGAGGCCTTGGAGCAGGATGCGTCGGTTCGAGGGACCGAACTCGCCAAGGCTCATCAGAGTGTGGAGACCGCACAGAATGAGGCCCAGGCCACCCTCCAGGAGATCCAGGAGGCCAAGAAGATCGCGGCGGGTAAGGCATTTAAGATGCAAAGCAAGTATGCGGAGAAGCAGTACCTTTTACTAAACCGATTCCGGAGTTCCCCAGGTGCTTTTGCGGATTTGCCACGCAGTGTATCAAACGTCGTGGAGTTCTATCAAGCCGAAGGAGGGGGTTCTTTAGAGAGGCTCTTCTGGTCGCAGTATGCGGCACCAGAGCATCCCGTGTCCTTCATCGATTAGCTGAAACAGCTGGTGGACCTGCATAGGGTGGCCAGACAAGCCATTGAGGATTTAATAATCCGGTTGTGGCCAGCTGAGGCTATGCCTAGCAGCTACTTTGGACTCGTGAGGCGGATGGTGAACGCCTGTCCTCGGCTGCATGTTATCAAGCGCTCCGTATGTATTGAAGGTGCCCATATGGCTTTCGCTCATTGCAAGATGTGGTGGGCGAAGATGAACGTTGTTGAAGTCGCCAGTGGGCCACTAGAGGGCAAGGAGCACCGCACCCCCGAGTGATATTTCGAGGATGTCATAGAAGGGTCTCGACTTGTAGCGGCGCAATGATCGTAGGACATTGTATTTGAATAGATGTATTCATGTTGCCTTTGTCTTGTATTATGGGAACAAAGCCAACTTTTGTAAAGTAATTTAATTTATGCTTTGAATTGTTTCCTCCTGTGCGGCCGTGTTGTGTGTAATCTGAGGGTTGGCCAGTCGTCGGCTTCTGCCCTCACGTAGATAGTACGGAGGTGTTCGGGATGGAATCTAAACAATCTTGATCCAATTACATGGTCCTTGAAGGAGTAGTTTAGCGCAACGAACAAGGCAATCCGACTTTATGGATTTAACGCCCTCACTTAGCCATAGGAGTTTTATAATAAAGCATGGGCACAGCCCCTGGTTTAAGCCAGAGTACTGTCTTCATCTGATCGGGAAGTACCAATCTCTCGCGTAACACGGAAAAATCTCCAACAATTTGTAACCCTCGAGTAGCTGACCGGCTCTCGCCACATCATTCTCGGAGTAAATGACCACAGGTAGCCTAGCCGGCTTCCCCTGGCACTTCAGAAAAATTACAGGCCGAACAAGCCTCCAAGCTTCCAAGACATGGGGCCGTCTTCCCCCAGCCGGCTACCTCTCAAGCCGGCTGCGCAAAGGCAGCCCAGCCCTGAAATCCTTGAGAAACAAGACCACGAGAAGGCCGACTTCCAGAAGCCGGCCATAAAAGGGCCGACTCCTAGGAGCCAGCCCCTCAATAGGCGGCTAAGATCTTGCCCTCAGAGTCTGCACCCACATAACGGCAACAAGACGGGGCGTGGCTACAGTAAAACCTGCCACCCCCGAATCCCGGTGCACGCATGGCCACAATGCACCGTACGGGGCGGCCATCCCCATCCGGCGCGGCACTGTTTCCATGATGATCATGACGTCACCCACGGCAAGGGGTCAGTGAGACCCGTGGGTGGCGGGCCCCCTCGGTCAGGGATATCCCGAAGGCGGCCAGGCTTCCCACAGTCGGCCAGGGGTATGGCCGGCTTCCAACAGCCGGCCAGCTCTCACCCTCCAAGGAGGTGCTTCATTAAGTAGACAAGAGAAGGTAAGGCTACAGTGATGAGCCGCCTCGCGGCGGCACTGTAGCCATGCTTACCACGACAAAGCCATCGTCACCAGGGGCAAGGTAACAGTAACTAGCCCCCGACAAGACCCCTGAGCGGTGGGGCCGGCCTGTCGGCCAAAGGGTCGGTAGCCGGCGGGCCTACCAGTCGGCGGGCCCCACCAGTCGGCAGAGAAGCCGGCGGGCGTAGACACAGACGACTGGGGCCCATGCCCAGCCGGATTACCATTGTACCCTTGGGGGGTAGGCCTATATAAACCCCCCAGGGTTCCCATGCAGGGGGGATCACTCTTTGGATAGATTTTAGACGCTCCAAGGAGAAGAGGAGCGGGCTAGCCTGGCCCTCCCTCATCCTTTCACCGAACAGCTCAAGGAGCATTCTGTAGCAACCCACCGAGCTAGTGATCATGCGGAGACCCCGCAGAGCAGCATTGGGGGTGTTATGTCCACGGAGAGCCCTGAAGCTGGGTACGATTCGCCGGCGTGCATGTCTTCGCCTTATCCCGTTTCCAGGCATCGGTGATGTTTTATTGGCTCCCACAATGATAAGCCACCCATTGGCATATGTCGCACCAACCACCCGACATTTGGCGCCCACCGTGGGGCCAGGTGCACCATCGTCCAGAGACCTGCTCTGGACAGGAACCCTCTTCCTTCCCAACGTGCGTAGCCAGCCTGGCTCGCCCGATGGCGCTTGCCCCAACACGCTGCAAGACGTCGCCGACGCCTACGCGGCGAGCTGCCTTGCCGATCTTCTTGGCAAGGCTCGCATCTCTGACGAGCCCGCATCCGACACGGGCACAGACTGCCCCGAGAGCCACCTCGTCAACCTCCTCGATCAACTCCACGTCTACGGCGAGCTTGTCGCGGACTTGGAGTCGGTTGGCTCCACCGACCCGATGCTTGTCGACTCTGACACGGCATCCCTTGACGCGTTCCCCGCCAACGTGGTGGTCATCAGCGACCCTCTTCCTCAAGCCGAAAGCAGCGGCAGTGCCATTACCGAGGTACTGGTTATCAGCCACGGCGCCTCCTCAGGCGAAAACGCCCACGACGCTCTGCAGGTGGCGCTGCACGACTTGTCCGTCCCCGTCCCGGCCGACGTGGACGCCAAGACATTGGAGGCGCGCCGCTTCGCCCTTGTTGCGGAGGGCCAGAGGCTCGCCACCATGAGACGCCTCAGCGAGGCTCACCAGCGCGAGGTCGACCGAGCCTCCTTCGGCATGCTGCCTCCCGACAGGCCGAGCCGCGTCGGTATCGTCAAGAAACACGGCGCGGCTGTCACCGACATGCTGGGAGCAGACCGCCTAGTCTATGTCATGCCTCTCGAGAACTTGCGCACCGCCCAGGCGGCCGCAGACGAGTTGAATGGGCTGAGGCCTGATGAGCTCCCTTACATGACCAGACACATCTAGCAACTTATTGACGCGGCCACAGAGCGGCATGAAGCCGGCGTCCACGCCGAGAGTCCTCCCCCGCGCCAAGAGCACGGCGCGACGTCTCGAACACCGACCGAAGGCAACACCCGCACGAGAAAAGAAAAGGAGCCGACTTCGAGCCGCAGCCGGACTCGAATCTCCATCGAGCGTGACGTCGAGGGCCGCCCTCGAGCCGTGGAGTGGCGGGGCAACCCTCCTCCTCCTCCGCCTCATGGGGAGAGATACCCTACCCCGCCGCCTGTCACGCACCCGACTCTTAGCGGCCGGCTGGGTTGCCGCGAAGGAGTCGGCGAGAATGATGCCCGCCACCGGATCGACCGCCTTGCGCGATCCTTGGCTTTGGAAGAAGAAGATGATGTCGGCCCATCTTGCTTCGGCCCCCGCATCCGCGACGAGCCCTTCCCCAAAGGGTTCTTGCTCCCAAGAGACACGCACAAGTACAACGGCTCCGTGAAGCCGGAAGATTGGTTGATCGTCTACTCCACTGTGGTTAGCATCGCAAATGGCAACAGGCGTGTTGCCGTAAAATATGTGCCCCTCATGCTCCAAGGCACGACGCGCACCTGGCTTAACAGCCTCAAGCCTTACAGTGTCAACAGCTGGCTAGACTTCACTGAAGCCTTCATACGCAACTTCACCAGCACCTACAAGCGGGCTCCTAAGCCCCGACAGCTCTCCTTGTGCGTCCAAGGGCCCAACGAATCAACTCGCGACTACCTCACGCGGTGGGCCGAGCTCCGCAATTCCTGCGAGGGAGTGCATGAGGTCCAAGCTATAGAGTACTTCACCGCCGGGTGCTGAGAAGGCACCCTCCTCAAGCACCGACTCCTCTGCGACGAGCCGACTATGCTTGACGAGCTACTGGTCATAGCTGATAAATACGCCACGGCCGATTCCTCGATGAAGACCGAGCTCCGAGTAGACGCCTCCGGGAAGGTGCTCGCTCCGAGTCCCAAGACGCCGGCTGGAGAATCCAGCCGACGCCTGCACTAGAACGACCACAAGTGCAAGGCTCCCCTGCCGCCTTCCACCAGTCAGTAGGTGGCCACAGTCGAGGATGAACAACCCGAAGGATGGCCCGCACCCAAGAAGCAGAATGGCGGCAGGCCGTCTTGGCAGCCGGCTTTCTCCTACGAGCAAGCACTTGATGCCCCCTGCAAGTTTCATAGCGGCGCAAAGCCTTCAAACCACACGACCAGAAAATGACATTGGCTCACTCGGATCTCCAAGGGTGAGGGGATGGTGCCGCCTCCGCCTGCTGGTCAGTCGCCTCCGGCTCCTCCGCAGCCGGCCGCTCGACCAGCGGTCGGGGAAGTTCAAGACGAGTACCCCTACGAGCATGCCGCCTACGTCGTCTTCACCAGCCAGCCAGAAGATCGGCGTAGCCGACGCCGACAACACCAAGAAGTCAACGCAGTCGCCTCCAACAACCCAGAATTCATGCACTGGTCAGAAAGGCCTATTAGCTGGAGCCGGACAGATCACCCAGAGGTGATGCCGTCTCCCGGCTCCTACGCATTGGTTCTGGACGCCACCCTCGCTACGGAAAGGTGAGCCGCCCGTTTCTCCCGTGTGCTGATAGATGGTGGGAGCAGCATCAATATCCTATACCGCGACACCATGGAGAAGCTGAGCATCAAGACAAAGCAGCTCATGCCCAGTCGGACTGTGTTCCATGGCATCATACCCGGCTTGTCCTGCTCCCCAATCGACAAGATCAAGATAGATGTCCCCTTCGGGGACAAGGATCATTTCCGCCAAGAGGCGGTGTGGTTTGAAGTGGTGGATCTAGAGAGCCCTTACCACGCGTTGCTTGGCCGACCTGCCCTGGCCAAGTTCATGGTTGTACCCCATTACGCCTACCTCAAGATGAAGATACCAAGTTCCAAGGGCATCATCACCATAGCCGGAGACTACAAGAAATCCTCCGAGTGCGCGGCTGCCAGCAGCCGGCTGGCCGAGTCCCTTGTAATTGCTGAAGAGAAGAAGATACTGGACCGAGTCGTGGCCATGACCGGCAAGCAGCCGGCCCTGTCCCCCGACCCCAAGGAGTGTGGTGCCCAAGGTTCCTTTCAGCCGGCCAAAGAAACAAAGAGGGTACCTCTGGACCCAGATCACCCAGAAAGGTTTGCCACCATCGGGGCAAACCTGGACAGCAAATAGGAAGGCGA
This sequence comes from Triticum aestivum, assembly GCF_018294505.1. Taxonomy (NCBI): domain Eukaryota; kingdom Viridiplantae; phylum Streptophyta; class Magnoliopsida; order Poales; family Poaceae; genus Triticum; species Triticum aestivum. The sequence goes on along the minus strand of NC_057800.1, from coordinate 401,480,150 downwards.
GCTCGCCGATTTCCTCCGTGAGAATCGGGACATTTTCGCATGGTCCCCCAAGGACATGCCGGGTGTGCCGAAGGAATTCGCCGAGCACAAGCTACATGTCCGAGAAGGTGCGAAACCAGTCAAACAGCCTCTCCGCCGACTATCGGAGGAGAAGAGAAAGATTGTGGGAGAAGAGATAGCCCGGCTTCTGGCAGCCGGCTTCATTATGGAAGTTTTCTTCCCAGAATGGCTCGCCAACCCGGTCCTCGTGCTGAAGAAAAACAACAAGTGGCGCATGTGTATAGACTACACTAGCCTCAACAAGGCTTGCCCCAAAGATCCCTTTGCCTTGCCAAGGATTGATCAAGTAATAGACTCCACAGCCGGATGCGAGCTGTTGAGCTTCTTGGATGCTTACTCAGGCTACCACCAGATAAAGCTGGATCCAGCTGACCGCCTGAAAACCGCCTTCATCACACCATTCGGAGCCTTCTGCTACCTGACTATGACATTCGGCTTGAGAAATGCCGGTGCCACTTTTCAGCGTTGCATGCAGAAATGCCTCCTCAAGCAGCTCGGCAGAAATGCTCACGTCTATGTAGACGATATTGTGGTGAAGACGGAGAAGCGCGGCACCTTGCTGGAAGACCTCAGAGAAACATTTGAAAACTTGCGCCGATTCCAAATCAAGCTCAACCCCGAGAAATGCGTGTTCGGAGTACCAGCCGGCCAGCTCCTAGGCTTCCTGGTCTCCGAACGCGGCATCGAGTGCAACCCAATAAAGATCAAGGCCATAGAGAGAATGGAGATTCCCACCAAGCTGCGGGATGTCCAGAAGTTCACCGGATGCTTGGCTTCCCTGAACCGCTTCATCAGCCGGCTCGGAGAGAAGGCCCTCCCCCTCTACCGACTCATGAAGAAGTCCACTCATTTCGAGTGGAACGACCAGGCGGACCAAGCCTTCCACGAGCTAAAGAAGATGCTGACCACGCCGCCTGTCTTGGCGGCACCGGCTGAAAAGGAGCCCATGCTCCTTTACATTGCCGCTACTAGCCGGGTGGTCAGCACTGTCATCGTAGTCCAACGCCCAGAAGAAGGCCGGGCTCAGCCGGTTCAGAGGCCGGTGTATTATTTAAGCGAAGTCTTATCCACCTCGAAGCAGAACTACCCACACTACCAGAAGATGTGCTATGGTGTGTACTTCGCTGCCAAGAAGCTCAAGCCCTATTTTCAAGAGCACCCCATTACGGTCGTATGTACTGCCCCGCTTGCCGAGATCATAGGCAGCCGGGATGCATCCGGCCGAGTGGCCAAATGGGCCATTGAGCTGGCCCCCTACGCGATCTTCTACCAGCCCCGCACCGCCATTAAGTCCCAGGCACTGGCCGACTTCCTCGTCGATTGGGCCGAAACCCAATACCTGCCACCGGCTCCCGACTCCACTCACTGGCGGATGCACTTCGATGGGTCCAAGATGCACACCGGCTTGGGAGCCGGCATCGTCCTCACCTCTCCCAAGGGCGACAAGCTCAAGTATACATTGCAAATTCATTTTGCCGCCTCCAACAATGTGGCCGAGTACGAGGCGCTCATACACGGGCTCCGGCTAGCCAAAGAACTCGGCATCCGCCGGATCTTGTGCTATGGCGACTCGGATTTGGTGGTCCAACAGTCATCCGGTGACTGGGACGCCAAAGACGCAAACATGGCGAGCTATCGTTTCCTCGTCCAGCAAATCAGTGGATATTTTGAAGGATGTGAGTTCCTTCATGTACCACGTGCCGACAACATGCAAGCGGATGCCCTGGCACGAGTAGGATCCACCCGGCAAGCCATACCAGCCGGCGTTTCTCTCCACCGACTCCTCAAGCCGTCTATCAAGCCGTCTCCAGAATCTGATTCCATCTTCGTGCCGCCTGACCCCAACGCAGTCGGATCCGACTTGGGAAACCAAGCAGGCGGCGCGGAGACTCCAACAGGCGGCCCGGGAACTACCATAGTCGCACCCGGCCCGGGGAATTCGGAACTCGGCCCGGGACTACTGCAGCCGGCCCGGGGACTACATCAACACAACAGGCGATGGCCGACTCCGACCCCAACTCTTCACTACCCAGCCCACCCGCCCCTATCACAGTGGCAGTCCTGACAATAGAAGAAGTCACAGCTCCATCCTGGGCCCAGCCCATCCTCAACTTCTTAGTAAACAGAGAGCTGCCAACCGACGAGATCTCAGCAAGACAAGTTCAACGCTGAGCCGGAGCCTACACAATCGTCAACAGAGAGCTTGTTAGGCGCAGCGTCACTGGAGTCTTCCAGCGCTGCGTCGAACCAGAGAAGGGCACAGCAATCCTCAGGGACATCCACCAAGGCGAATGCGGCCACCATGCAGCCTCAAGATCACTCGCCGCCAAGGCTTTTCACCACGGATTTTTCTGGCCAACTGCCTTGGAAGACGCCAAGGAACTAGTCAAAAACTGCAAAGGGTGCCAAGTTTTCAGCTCCAAGCAACACCTGCCGGCTTCTGCACTCAAGACCATCCCCCTCACCTGGCCCTTTGCCGTCTGGGGGCTAGACATGGTGGGCCCGTTCAAGACGGCACGCGGCGGCATGACACATCTACTCGTCGCTGTGGACAAATTTACCAAGTGGATTGAGGCGAAGTCGATCAAAAAGCTAAATGGGCCGACTGCCGTCACATTCATCGCAGTTATTATAACCCGGTATGGCCTACCACATAGCATCATCACCAACAATGGCACAAATTTTGCAAAGGGAGCACTGGCACGTTTCTGCGCAACACGCGGCATCCGGCTGGACCTAGCGTCCGTTGCCCACCCGCAGTCAAACGGCCAGGTTGAGCGAGCAAACGGCCTCATCCTCTCCGGCATCAAGCCCCGACTGGTCGTGCCACTGGAGCGTTCGGCCAGCTGCTGGCTCCATGAGCTGCCGGCCATCCTCTGGAGTTTGCGCACTACCCCAAACAGATCGACCGGCTTCACCCCTTTTTTCCTTGTATATGGTGCCGAGGCCGTCATCCCAACTGACATCGAGTTCGACTCGCCTCGGGTCACCATGTACACGGAGGCGGAAGCCAAGGAAGCACGAGAAGACGGCGTCGACCTGCTGGAAGAGGGCCGGCTGTTAGCTCTCAGTCGGTCCGCCATCTATCAGCAGGGTCTGCGCCGCTACCACAGCCGGAAGGTCAAGCCAAGATCTTTCCAAGAGGGCGACCTTGTGCTCCGGCTGATCCAGCGAACAGCCGGCCAGCACAAGCTCTCGGCCCCTTGGGAGGGCCCCTTCATCATCAGCAGAGCTTTAGGCAACGACTCCTACTACCTAATCGACGCGCAGAAGCCGAAGGCACGCAAGAGAGACGATTCCGGCAAGGAGTCGGACCGACCGTGGAACGCCAATCTCCTCCGAAGATTTTACAGTTAAAAAGCAGTACGTAGCACGCTACCTTTTGTACTAAGTACGAGACAAGGGGTGCCCCGAGGAGTACTCGGGGACTACCCTCTTTTATCTATGAAAGATGAGTATCACGCATACGATTATGTTGCTACACTTGCTTTCTTCGTCCGGCACCGGGTTCGACCAGTCGGCCCGGGGACTCGCCGCCTCAAGTTATATCTGAAGTTCCACCTGCAGCCAGACAAGTAGTGTGCCGGCACCCAAGCCCCCTCTTGCCAAAAGTCGCAGCTCGAAGAAACGACTGTCCGACTGGCAAGAGCCAAGGGCAGGAAAGGATGCCCACGCGAAAAAATGGCTAAGGACTAACGAACTTATATAACACGAGCCGGCCTCCCACCCCGCCAGCCGACTACTAGAGCAGTCGGCTGGCCGGCTTCCCGCTCACCTTGCTGCAATCTGAGAAAGCTCAAGTACTTGCCTTCCCAAAAACGACCAAGTCCTTCTCCGGCCACAGACTGCAGAGCAGCTGTCCGGCTGGGAAGGCGGCGGCCAAGGGAAGGCGGCAAAGGAAAAAGCCAAAGGATAAAAAGCAAACATAAACGGAAGCCAAACACATGCATAATATTTACACAAAAGACCTTCGAAAGGCCAGCATTCAACATAGTCTGAATACACCCCCAGTGGGTGGAACTGCGCAAATTTAAAGATTGTTCAAAGAAGTAACAAGCAGGAAAGCTAGGACGGCGGATCAAGCCAGGGGAGCAACAGGCGAGTGGGGCAGGTTGGCGGAGTCGGCGGTGCCGGCTGGAGGAGTGACCGGCTGGCGAGTCTCGGCATCGTTGCTAGAAGCACGATCGGGCTGAGGCGGGCTGGTCGCTTCACCATCCGGCGCAGCGTCTTCGTCATCCTCTCCCTCTTCCTCTTCGCCCTCATCACTGGAGGCAATCTCCTCCGCCGAGTCCTCACCTTCGGCCGGGTTCAGCCCGAACCACTCCTCCGGCTGAGCGACGCCGGCGTCATCCACCTCAGGAGCAAAGGCGCTGGTATCGGTATACTCGGCGATCGCCGAGGCGCGCTGGATGATAGCCGGCCGCACCGCCTCCAGCTCCTCGTCAGCCTCCTGCCGCCAGGTGCTCAGCTGGTCCAAGTTCAGCCCAGGATACCAAGCCCGGACGAACTCCAGAGCCCGCCCAGCGCCGGAGCGGGCCGCTGACGCCTTCCAAGCCTCGAAGCGGCCGACTGCGACCTCCAGCCAGTCGGCGGTCCGACTTGGGGTGCGCGGAATCACCTCGCCAGGCCAGAGGGCGGCCAGCACTTGCGCTCCGGCGCGCTGAAGACGGCGGAGCATGCGATGGGCCGGCTGCAGGCGGGCTTGAAGCCCCAGAAGCTGCTCCTCAAGTGACCGGCTGGCATTCGGCGCAATCTCGGCCCCCGCCTGCCGTCGCGTGTCGCGGTAGGCCTCGATGGCTTGGGTGGCGGCGGCTGAGTAGCCGGGGAAGTAATCTGCGCAAAGAGGAAAGCAGCGACACAAAATCAAAAAATGAATCAGATAGTAGAAGGCAGGCAAGGAAGCAAAGAAGAAGGCGGCCTACCGTCAATCAAGTCTTCCACCCGGCTGTAGCCTTGGCTCAGCGCCTGCCTCATCTCGGCCCAGTTTGCCGCCTCGGTCTCATACTCGGCTTTGAGGGCGGCCTCGCTGTCCTGCGCCGCCTTCAGGGCCGCCCTGTGGCTCTCCTCCTGGTCGGCCAACCTCTTGGCCAGGCGGTCACACTCTTGAGCCAGGGCGGTGCACTCGGCCTCCTTGGCACGAAGGGCGGTCTGGGCTCCGCTCAGCTGGCTCCTCAAGTCGGCATTGGCCCCTGCAATATAAAGAAAGAAGTCGTCAGGAAAAGATCCGACCCGACTACTCGGTAGTCGGCCCGAATCTCGGGGACTACACCCAGTGGGTGCGCTGACGCGCCCCCACTTAAAAGAAAAACGGAGCGCTTACTCTGGCTCTCGGTCAGATCAATGGCTTTCTGATTCAACTCCTAGGCCTAGGAGTTGAAGGCGGCCGCTTGGAGGTGTGGTACTCCTATAGAGAATACAAGGGACGTGAGTAAGAACAAGATGGTAATCAAGCTTTCCAATAAATTCCAAGCCGCCTACTCAGCAGCCGGCTCGGAACTCGGGGACTACACCCAGTGGGTGCGCTGACGCGCCCCCATGGAAGAAATTAAAAGCAATCAAAGGAGCAGGAGGACTCACCCAAATAACCGACCGCGTCGTGAGAAACTCCTGGGTGTAGTGCTTCAGCGCGGTGGCTTGGGCCTAAAGCCGGCTCCGGACGTCCTGCGCCGCCACATTCAGCACGGCTGTCCCGCCGCCCGGCGTCCACCCGGACGAGCTGTCGCTGGCCGCTTCTAGGTCCTGGGCAGACGAGCCGGCGTCCACGGTCTTCTGCGCGTCCGGTGCTGAAGTCGCCTTCCCCGCGCGTCTGCGAAGCGGTGACAAGATCACAAGATCCCCTCCCACGGTCGGCTCGCCCCCAGCCGACCGCGCTGGCGGCACTTCAGGCCGGCCTCCTCGGCTTGGTATAGTCGGCGGTGATGGCGTCGTCTCCCTCTCCATCTCCGGCTGGCCGCGGCCGGCTTCCTCCAACGGGGGCACAGGGGTGTCAGGAGCCGCGGCACGGAGGGGAATGACGAACTGCGGAGGCTGGTTCTGCAGGGCCTCCGCCTCCCTCTCCGCGTATGTGGCCTCCGCCTGGGCCTTGGCGGCTGCGACGGCTCGCACCTCCGCTGACTTCTCCTCCGCCTCCCGAGCCGCCCTCCGCTCCTCTGCCTCCCGCTCCTCTCGCGCTTCCCGCGTGTTCCGCTCCGTCGCCTCAAGGAGGTCGGCGCGGGGATCTACCCGGCGCGAGGTTGAAGACCCTCCTACGACTCCGACTATGGAGGCGACCGGGACTCGCCCAAGGGAAAGAGGGGCCCTGTTTGATAAATTGAGAAAAGGGTTTGGAAAAACATGAACCAAAGAAGAAGAAAAAAGAAAGGCATAAGAACAGCGACACTTACGTTGAGACCGCCTACGGCTGCTTCACCACCTTGCGGAAGCGGGCTACCTTCGCGGCTGCCTCGTCCCGCTTGGTCGCCGCCGTGGTACTGTTGGGCTTCTTCGGCCGACTGCCGAAGTGGGTCGACGCGGCCCGGCGCTTCTGTGCGCCGCCCTGGGAAGTCGGCCCGGCGGATGGGCCCGCACCATGGTGCTCGGGCGCCAGTCGGCGGCGCGCGATGACTTCGGCCTCGTTGTCATCTGGCCAGTCCTCGAAGCCGGCCCCGAGCCTGGACCCGCCTGCGTCGCCGCCTTCCCCCGCGATGTCGTCCTCCATGGCGGCCGCCCCCAGGTCTGGGTCGTCTACATCGTCCATCGTACGGTCGAGGAGGAACTGGAGTTCCACCCCTACGACCCCGGCTGCTAGCGGAAGCATGGGGTTCTGCCAAAGAAAGGCCGGCTGGTCAGGAGTCGGGCACCATGAACTCAGCAACGAGCAAAGACGAAGAGAAACTTACCACCGGTGGAGGATTGGCGCGAGAGTACGACACCTTGCCATACTGCCACTCCTCAGTGAGCTTGTAGTTGGAAATGTAGTTCACCATGTAAGACACCTCGGCATGAGGCATCTCCTTGGTGCTTAGCCAGCATGGGTCGAAACGGCCGCTCATCTGACAGATTATATGAGGTCGGCCCTGGAGCGAGAGCACCCGGCACACCACGAAGGCGGCCACCAGGTCGGCCCCGGACAGACCCTCCGACTAGATCATCACCCGGAGCCGGGCAACGGAGGCGGACCCGCCCGAAGACAGTGACCTGGACCGGAAGGACGATGAAGGCTGCCTCCCAGCCGGTGGGCCAGCTATGTAAGCCGGCAGGTTGACGAAGTCGCCTTGCGGAGCAATATTCTTCACGTAGAAGTAGGACTTCTGCCAGAGCTTCACCGACTGGATCAGCGGGATGAGCGGAAATGGGTTGTTGTCGCTCGCCCTCCGCATGGCGATGAAGGCACCACATGGGGCGGGCACGCCCGCGATGACGTTGCCGACCTTGCACTGAAAGAACTCTCCCCACAGTTCAAGAGTGGGGAGGACGCCGAGAAAACCCTCGCACAGGGTGACGAAGGCCGACGGCAGCATCACCGCATTGGGAGTGAGGTGATGCGGCTGGAGATGATAAAATTCAAGGAACGAGCGGAGGAATCCGCTCGCCGGCAGGCCGAAGCCACGCAGGCAGTGTGAGCGGAAGATCACCCGCTCGTCCTCTTCTGGCGCCGGCGAGATCTCCCTCTCTGGCGCGAGGTGGACCCGTACGAGATCCGCGCCCGGCAACCGCCGCGTTCGGTGGAGGAAGTCGACGTGGTCGTCATGGACGTTGGAGCCGTCCCAGGAGCTCGACAGCTCCATGGGGATGGCGCGGCGGCATGAAAGGTACGACGAAAGGAAAGTGCACGACCCAGCTGCGACGAAGCGGCGGCGAGCCAAGAAGATTGGCAGGAAGGCCGAGCGGCGGCAGGTAGATGTCGTGACGAGAGGAGGAAGAAGGAGGGGGCGGAGCGAGGGAGAGCGCGCGAGCATTTTGGCGCTCCCCTCCTCTACCCCTACTTATAGCCTCGTGCGGCGAAGCCGAGGAGACAGGACGTGGGGGGTGTGGGATTAACTGCACCCACTCTCCCACGCCCCGTGATTATTGCGCCATTACGGCGTTTGGAAACCGCCACTAGGGCGCGCGCGGTCCGTCCAGGCCGTAGAAGATACGCGCATGGGCCGAGGCCCTGTAGTGGCGGGCCCCAGACTGCGGCGACGTCCCGTCGCGCGCGTGGGCTGGCAGGCCCCTCCAGCCGAAGGATGCCACATGGCGCGCAGACGACGAGCGGTCAGTTCACAGCTGGACTCGCGCGCCAACTGGCACCCGCCTTCAAACTTCGAGATCTCTAAGAGACGGCGCGCCTGGTCGAAACCAGCTTCTAGTTCCCGGCTCCTCAAAATAGGAAGCTAACTGGGCTCCTCGACTTTTTTCTGCCTCGGAGCCCAACCAGCTTCGGGGACTACTGTCGGAGTAAATGACCACGGGTAGCCTAGCCGGCTTCCCCTGGCACTTCAGAAAAATTACAGGCCGAACAAGCCTCCAAGCTTCCAAGACATGGGGCCGTCTTCCCCCAGCCGGCTACCTCTCAAGCCGGCTGCGCAAAGGCAGCCCAACCCTGAAATCCTTGAGAAACAAGACCACGAGAAGGCCGACTTCCAGAAGCCGGCCATAAAAGGGCCGACTCCCAGGAGCCGGCCCCTCAGCAGGCGGCTAAGATCTTGCCCTCAGAGTCTGCACCCACATAACGGCGACAAGACGGGGCGTGGCTACAGTAAAGCCTGCCACCCCCGAATCCCGGCGCACGCATGGCCACAGTGCACCGTACGGGGCGGCCATCCCCGTCCGGCGCGGCACTGTTGCCACGATGATCGTGATGTCACCCACGGCGAGGGGTCAGTACGACCCGTGGGTGGCGGGCCCCCTCGGTCAGGGAGATCCCGAAGGCGGCCAGGCTTCCCACAGTCGGCCAAGGGTATGGCCGGCTTCCAACAGCCGGCCAGCTCTCTCCCTCCAAGGAGGTGCTTCATTAAGGAGACAAGAGAAGGTAAGGCTATAGTGATGAGCCGCCTCGCGGCGGCACTGTAGCCATGCTTACCACGACAAAGCCATCGTCACCAGGGGCAAGGTAACAGTAACCAGCCCTCGACAAGACCCCCGAGCGGTGGGGCCGGCCTATCGGCCAAAGGGTCGGCAGCCGGCAGGCCTACTAGTCGGCGGGCCCCACCAGTCGGCAGAGAAGCCGGCGGGCGTAGACACAGACGGCTGGGGCCCACGCCCAGCCGGATTACCATTGTACCCCTGGGGGTAGGCCTATATAAACCCCCCAGGGTTCCCATGCAGGGGGGATTACTCTTTGGATAGATTTTAGATGCCCCAAGGAGAAGAGGAGCGGGCTAGCCTGGCCCTCCCTCATCCTTTCACCGAACAGCTCAAGGAGCATTCTGTAGCAACCCACCGAGCTAGTGATCATGCGGAGACCCTGTAGAGCAGCATTAGGGGTGTTATCTCCACGGAGAGCCCTGAAGCTGGGTAAGATTCGCTGGCGTGCATGTCTTCGCCTTATCCCATTTCCAGGCACTGGTGATGTTTTATTGGCTCCCACAATGATAAGCCATCCATTGGCATATGTCGCACCAACCACCCGACAATCATGATAGTCAGTTTTTGGCTTTCTCTACTGAGGTGCTCGTCTGGTCAAGGCCAGGGCACAAAAGCAGTAGTTCTCCCTTTACTACCCTAGCAAATGGAGCGGAACATAGGGTAGCAAGCACAGGAGTCGGGCAACCCAACTATTGACCAAAGACATGATTCGGAGCCAATGCATATAATGCTAAATTCGGGGTGCCGAACTTATATATAAGAAGTGTTTGGACTGTGCTGCCGTATTATGGGGCAACAAGTAGCCCCTGGCGAATATGAGACGTAAAAGAGTGTCGATGCAGCAAATAGGCAGATCGAAATAAAATGAAGTAAGAAGCGAAAACCACAGAAACTGGGCCACGAACCATTTTTATTATAACTGGATGGATACGTCAAGGTGTATCTTGTACAGATGGTGCGAGAAGTATCCGGCCATTTAACATGCCGGAGTCGATAGGGCGTAGCGTGCGGGTCTTGAGAAATAAGTATGAATACCGTCAAGAAGAACATATAAAGGTTAACCTACACACATGTGTTGCTTGCCTCTGTTGTATTTCAGTCCTTCTAAAGGACTTGACATCAGGCCCGCGGAAAAAGGTGCCTGAAACAAGAAAAAGAAGTAAAAGTATGTGTGTCCGGGATCGGTCTGGCCGAATTGTAGACCCCGGGTTATCTCTTGCCTCCATCGATGTCCATGGAATTTTGCGTGCGTAATTGTGTACGCGTGGTGCGAATGCCACTACCTCATTGGGGCTAGGATGGAGGCCGAATTGCTAATCGAGCTCTTGACGAGCCGCGCTGTCCTGGTGCAGTGTAGTCCGGACCCTCTTGATGGTGTCGAGGGGCTTGGCAGCTGCATTATAATGCTGCTTGAGAAGGCCTCTCTACACTCCTGCTGCTAGGGCGGCGATTTGCTCCTCTGTTCGGAGGGAGCGTTCCGTATTGCCATTGACTGTTATGATGCCGCGTGGACCGGGCATCTTGAGCTTGAGATAAGCATACTGTGTCACTGCACTGAATCTACCAAACGCGGTTCGTCCGAGCAGTGCGTGGTAGCCGCTGCGGAAGTGGACGGTATCAAAGATTAACTCTTCGCTTCGGAAGTTTTCCGGAGAACTGAAGACCACCTCCAACATGATTGAGTCTGTACAGTGGGCCTCTACACCTGGTATGACTCCTTTAAAGGTAGTCTTTGTTGGTTTGATTCGTGAGGGATTAATGCCCATCTTTCGTAGTGTATCCTAATACAGCAGGTTGAGGCTACTTCCGCGAGGCCCCCTCCCCGCTGCGGCTGGTTCTTCCTTAACTCTGGCGAGCCCCCCACCCCCTAAAAATCGACTGACCCAAAAGTCGATTCAGTCGACTGAAGTGTAGCTAAATCGGAGCAGCATCGCAAGCAAGAGCAAGAGCAGCAGCGCGAGCAAGAGCAAGAGCAGAAAAGGCAGGGGACCGAGAGCAAGAGCAGTGCAGCAGTGCGAGCAAGAGCTAAAGCAGCAACAACTCCTACTGATGTGGACATCGCCGCCAAGGGAGCGACACCATGGAGGAAGTGGCCGGCGATGCCGCCGTGGATGGAGTCGCGCCATGTCGGCTCAGGACCGAGCGCCAACAACACCGTGAGATTGAATCAAGAAGAAAATGCAGCGATTAGTGTACAACCTCTTTGGTGGCGCCAATTAGGCCGCAGCTTCATCCGAGGAAACGGTGATGATGATGCTCTTACGGTGGTGCAGGTGAAGACGGCGGTGTGGGAATGGATTTGGCATCAAAGACAAGGGGAACATCGGGGCAGCTCCTTGGAGGTGGAGGACGGGGTGGCTGAACCGGCGGGACGACCAGATCGACGACGGATCCTCATCAGGTACGATGGATGAGGGACGTTGAGGTGTTGCTGTGGACGACGTTGTCGGGGAAGAGGCTCCGGCTGGGTGGCAGACGGAGGAGAGTGTGGGGCTTCGCGGGTTTTCCCGGCCTCGGTGTACGAATGGGTGGACGGATGGGATGAGAGTGGGGAACCATGGCTTAGGGACGCGCTTGTCCGAAATGTGGGGGAAGTTACGAAAGTACCCCCACCGATTTGAGGCAGTTCTTTCGGTTCAGGGGTATCACGGGCATTTCGTGTGTCAGGATTTCACAGGAGGTGGGAGTTTTCGTGCAATTTTGGAATAGCAAGGCGCGGGTTGAGATGGAGGGTGTTGTTGGAGCACAACGAGACAAAGATATATCTTAAATATTTCGGGCTAACAAGGCGCGGGTTGAAATTTCTGGACAAGCCTAACATGTATTGTACCAAATCAATTTGCACTACAAATGTCATTCAAAACATTGAATTCATGTTATGTTCAATTAAAATATTTTGCTACGTGTATAATGCATGCAACCTACTACTCAAATGAACATTTTAGTGCATTCCAAACGTATATACTACCGCTTCAATATGAACTAAATTTGAATTCGTTTCTCTATTTGAATAAGATCTACAATAATGATTGTTGTGAAGTCAAAGCATTTGAATTCGTTTCTCTATTTTAATAAGATCTACAATTATCATTATTGTCAAGTTAAACCATCGTTTGTGTATTATCTTCACAGCACACCACATGATTAGTCTCGAGTTACATATGAACTATGTGTACTATATGAACTCGAACTCAATTTTTTGAATCCACTTTATGTTGATTTCAAATCATAGTACATTTCAAGCTCTAGCTAGATCTTCATAATCTAAACCATGTCTCATATGTATAATGTGTTTATCACATTATGTATGGTGCCCCGCCCCCTACGCCTACAAGTATTTAGATGTGAGTTGCAAACACCACACATTACCACAAATTCAAATAAAATGTGAGAATGTTCGATATATAGTATTGTTTAGATTGTTCGATATTTAGTTGTAAGCTGCAAACGCCACACATTATCACAAATTCAAATAAAATATGAGATTGTTCGATGTATAGTATGGTTTAGATTGTTCGACATTGAGTTGTGAGTTGCAAACGCCATGCCTTATCACATTATGGTATGACATGTGCAAAACCACAACACGCGTATCACCGCTATATTCATGCATGCATATGTTTAAAACACTATGATCTCCTATTCAAATATATGAATCCACTTTCATATCAAATTATGATCTTTGTTAGTCTCTTACACCCACACAATCCTCTAACCTTTGTAGCTACCACTAACTTTCTCTCGTGCATGCACACGCCCTCCTCCCCCTCCCCCTCGCTCAGCATTCTATCCATCGCACACATTCATATTTTTATTTAGGTCGTTCTCCCACATTCTCCACAACTCCTTTCTGACACACACCGATTGATAAACCTCTCCAGCGATGTCTGCCTACAACATACACACGCATCTTCAATCTACTCCTTTATGTGTCCTTGCCTCGTGTCTCTCATACGGTCCCACACACGTGTAAACTCTCGCCCCTCTTTTCATCGATCTCACAACCGCACACTCCTCCCCCTATCTAGCTAGTAGCTGGGCCTCTCGCACCACCTCCTAACTCCATTCTCTCTGTCTATCCGTCTCGCCGGGCCTTATTTGCCTCTAACAAATGGACGTACACCGACCGATCTCCCGCTATACATATAGCTAGCTAGGTCCTTATAACTTGTTATTCCCCACACGTCGATCGATGTACCTCATTAGTTATTTCTCTCCCTTCCTTCGAAAAACAACAATTGATCTACCGATCTAGTTAGGTTTGCTTACCAAACACATGGTTCCCCTTCATCATCCATGGATGCGTCCCGACAGATCTATCACGCACAGGCACACACAGAAACACATCCCCACTTTTATTGATAATATTGCAGTTCCACCCTCAGTTTGTCTAGTAGGCCTCTCGCACCATCTTCGAGAAGCAACTCCATCACCCATCCAGCACTCTACCCCTCTCCCTCCCTCTCTCTCTCCCTCCTCTCTCTTTTTGTCCCATCCTATTTCCCGTCCTTTAGTTATGTATGGATGTCGACCGATCTCCCTCAAGACATAGTTGGGTCTCTCCTTCTCAACACACACACGAGTCGTTCTACCTCTATAGTTAGGCATGCCTACCCCTCCCCCCACCCCCTCCCACACACACACACCGATACATCGAGCGCTCTAGTCATGTCTCCCTGCCACACACAAACTTGACATGTGCCCTCTGACGTTCCGGTAGGTCAGTCGCCCTATATCTTTGACTTGCACACACACACACACAATTACGATGGCTCTCTTCATCGATCTCGCACCCACCCACTTGATCCTCTCTTCGGCTCTACCAATATCTATGACCCCTCCCTCTCTTCTCGTGGATCGCCCGGCCCTCTATATATGATATGGATAGGCATCCATTTCACACACATTGCATGCAAAATTTTGTTTGAGATGTCATCGACACATATTCCCAAAAATACATTCATGAAATCAACCTCCCCCCAAATAAAACACTCACGAACGCACAAGCCATTTGTCTAGGCTTGTATCTCTCACACACACCCACGTAGGTGGGGGACATGCATGAAGAGAAGAGGTGCACGCACGGCGCACGTACTCCCGTCTCTTTCCAAACCACACTCGCGTGGGTACACGGTGGAGCTCATTTATATATGAAAAGGCAGCCCACGTGGTAATTTGACATGTGTACTGGTTGTCCACTAGATGGAGGGAGGATTGTCTACCATGGGTGAACAAACAAATTGCGACTTGACGCGTTGTGTTAAAAAAGAGGCAAACCATGTGGGGCCTACCTTAGAGGCAATTCTCTATACACTTGAGTACTTTTGAGGTGTCATGTCAACTCGTAGAACAAGGAGAAGCTTGCTTAGTACGCCGTCTCCCCCGCCCACGGGCACGGTGGCTCGCAGGATGAGGTGAAGCTTGCTTACTAGTAGTAGTACTGTACGCCTTACGCCGGCTCCCTCGCCCACATGCGCGGTGGCTCGCAGGATGAGGAGAAAAATTTACTAGTCCCTCCGTTTACTCCTCGTCCCTACTACCTTGGTTAGAGAGATTATCATATTGTTTGGAATATATATGTCCTTTAGTAGATTTAAATATTAACTACTAGTACATATTCCAAACACTGATGTATATAGATGTATTTTAGAGTCTAGATTCACTCATTTTGCTCCGTATGTAGTCCATATTGAGGCCCTGTTTGATTCATAAGTCCTAGGACTTTTTCTAGTACCAACTAAAAAGTCCCTACTCCTTAAAAAGTCCCTCCCTGTTTGTTTTCAGGGACTAAAAAGTCCCTAGTCCCTCCCTAGAGGTTATTGAATGACAATGTTACCCCTAGTATACAGAAAAATAACAACCAAACAACACCATGGGGCGGCGGGGCAATGGGCGCAGGGAGGGGCATTGTTGGAAAAGTCCCAAAAAAGACTCTCCTTGAGAGTATTCTTCATTAAGTCCCAAAAAGCAAGTTTTAGTCCCTAGTAGTCCCTCCTGTTTGGTTAAAAAGTCCCTAAGAGGGACTTTTTTCTAGTCCCTACACTAAAAAGTCCCTGGAAACAAACACCCCTGCATAAAGTTGAGACACTTATTTTGGAACAGAGGGAGTACATATTTGCTATGATTTGTCAATCATTGAGATGCAATAGCATGCATGTTAGTCTCCTTTGTATTTGATGAAATGTTGCAACGGGAAACCTTGGACGCAAGATACATGTAACAGAAGCTGGAAGCTTCATAGCATTGTACTATCTCACTGATAAATTACAGTACGTACTATACTAGTACTTCCTCCGTTCCTAAATATAAGTCTTTGTAGAGATTTCACCATGAACCACATACGGATGTATATAGATGCATTTTAAGTGTAGGTTCATTCATTTTGTTCCGTATGTAGTCCACCTAGTGGAATCTCTACAAAGACTTATATATTTTGGAACAGAGGGAGTACTATGTAAAGAGTTAGGTGTCGCACGGTGTCCAGAAAATATGGTGATAGTGTGAGGTGGGTCATGTAATCACTGAGCATGCGTGTTTTCACTGCTATTGCACTCCTCCGTCGTAAGAATGGATAAAATTGTAATCTAGTAGTACCTCCTTTTGCCAAAAGCGTGGGACATCCAGTAGTCCTACCACCTCAGCGATAATGACCAATGAGACGTCAAATCACATAGACCCAGCAGCAAGTTGGACGGACGAAGCAACCATCACTCTTGAATCCGCTTCTCCCTTCAACGCAGGCGCCAGTGAGAGGTCGTGTCCGCTTTGCCCGGGCATGAATGCGGCACCAATTCTGTGGAGCGGTGCTGACCGTTTCGTGCGGGAAGCGTGCGGGGGCGATGGAGGGGCTTTGGGTGGGCCAGGCTGGTCAGGAGCGAGCGTGGCAGTTGTCCGCCTGTCCCTCTACCGGACGCGTGGAAACGACAGGATGCACCGACTCTCGCAGCTAAAATCATACACTACACACCATCTCTCTATAGGAGTAGGTCGATCTATCGCTCTCTCTAACACACATGTTGTTAAACACACACACACACACACACACACATGCACACGCACACACAGGTTCATAGAATAGGAAAATCGTGCGAGTGTGAAGCCACAGGAAGTGAGATACAAATGGAGTACGTACAAGAAGCGAAGAGATGATGAATATTCCATCAAACCTAGACTGAGGAGTAGTACTCCCTCCGTCTAGGTGTTAAGTCATCTTACGGAAATCAGATATTCCCAAAATGTTTAGGCATCGTCCATTAACTTCGCATCTCAATCCCCTCCTGGCCTCATTGCTAGCGAGCGTTGTTACTTAGGGAGCATTTGGATCCTTAGCAAGAACAGCTTATAGCATAGCCGGGCAAGGTTAGGTGTTTGGAACTGTTAAAATATGTTAGCTTTTGTGGGCCAGCTAGCTTGGGTGGGCTAGAAAAACCTTGCTAGCTTAGGAGAGCCAGATCGGCTCGCTTCCGACGGCAAACTTCGCGTAGTAACATAGACTAGTAACATATGCATGTTACTAGTCCAAGTTACTCACCACTATGACCAGCCTAAGCAATGTAACCAAACACTCCTTACTCTGCCTTGTTATCTCCCATGGAAACCCAATGCATGGAGCGCAACTACGCGTTGATCAGTCAAGAAATCAAAGTCGTCTTGCATGCGAGTTAATGTGTGGCCCTGCATGGTAGCTAAAACGACATCTCTTAGTTGTTTGGATTAATTGTTGCATTTAGAGACAGAAATCGGGGCTTTGATTGGAGGAATGGTCGGTCAAGTTTCTCCTTCTCCTCCAATCTGCTTGCACCTTGGTCCTGCTGCACCTTCTAACATGACTTATTACACCTAGACGGAGGGAGTCGTATGAGATACGGTGGCACACTGGCTTAGGTCGAATACAAGTGCCCAAAATTGTGTGCATGTTATAATAAGGATTCCCTTAAAATAGTACGTGAGCGAACAGAGGGATCAATTGGACAGTGTTCCTGAGCAGTAGCGAGATGTGTGAGGTAAGATACACCGCTGGCGCTTTTAATGTTTCTTATTAATTTGTTTGTTTCACCCTCTGACTAGTGGGACCCAACGTACTACATGAATAGAGGTAAAGTGACTAAGGCTGCATTATTTCTGCATCACTGTGGATAGTCTTACCACCAAAGCCACATGACACGATTATGATTTAAATCCCAATGACTCCCACACAAAAAAACACTGCATGCTTGTCACACGAATGAATGAATGTATAAAAGGTTATTTTCCTCTCGTTGAACATAACGGGAGGGTTGTGTAGCTGGTTAGCCTGTTCGCTCATCAAACTTGAGGTCTCGGGTTCGATAACTACACTTGAGAATAATTCGTGCCAGGAGGATTCTTTGACTGCTCAAAATGGATGGATACGGAGCTATACGATCAATTGCAGCCTCGGTGCTTGTTTTCTAGGGTTTGCACTCTTCACACTCTCTCGAGTATATATATACACGCTGGAGCCTCAGCGCTTGTAGTTGCTCTCTTCACACTCTCTCACCCTCTCCAGATCTAAACAAGACTTCGTTGGCCCCTCTCTCTCTCCCCTCACTGCTAGTCTGCTTGTAGTTGCTCTCTTCACACTCTCTCACCCTCTCCAGATCTAAATAAGACTTCGTTGGCCTCTCTCTCTCCCCTCACTGCTGGTCAAAGAGCCGGCAGGATCCGTCCTCCGGGAAGGGAAGGAGGCTTAACGTTGTCACCGTCGGTGAGGGAGGGAATTCACTACCGGCGCAGTTGTTCACTTTCACCCAGCGGCGGCGCGGGAGGGCCTCCGACCCCTTCTTCTTCGCCGCCATACATAGTGTGGGCTGAACGGCCTCCGGTCGCCCACCGGACAACACCCCAAGAACCTTAAGGTATAATTTACTTATTCCACATTGTAGGATCGAAAGTATGTCTAGAGGGGGGATTAGACTACTTGACCAAATAAAAATCTAGCCTTTTCCCAATTTTAGTTCTTGGCAGATTTTAGCAACTTTGGACACGTCAAGCAATCTTAACTCAAGCAAGCATGCAAAGAGTATATGAGCAGCGGAAAGTAAAGCATGCAACTTGCAAGAATGTAAAGGGAAGGGTTTGGAGGATTCAAGCGCAATTGGAGACACAGATGTTTTTGTCGTGGTTCCGATAGGTGGTGCTATCATACATCCACGTTGATCGAGACTTCAACCCACGAAGGGTAACGGTTGCGCGAGTCCACAGAGGGCTCCACCCACGAAGGGTCCACGAAGAAGCAACCTTGTCTATCCCACCATGGCCATCGCCCATGAAGGACTTGCCTCACTAGCGGTAGATCTTCACGAAGTAGGCGATCTCTTTGCCCTTACAAACTCCTTGGTTCAACTCCACAGTCTTGTCAGAGGCTCCCAAGTGACACCTAGCCAATCTAGGAGACACCACTCTCCAAGAAGTAACAAATGGTGTGTTGATGATGAACTCATTGCTCTTGTGCTTAAAATGATAGTCTCCCCAACACTCAACTCTCTCTCACAGGATTTGGATTTGGTGGAAAGAAAAGTTGAGTGGAAAGCAATTTGGGAAGGCTAGAGATCAAGATTCATATGGTAGGAATGGAATATCTTGGTCGCAACACAAGTGTAGGTGGTTCTCTCTCAGAAAATATGTATTGGAAGCATAGGCATGTTCTTATAGCTCTCACCACGAATGAAGAGGTGGTGGAGGGGTATATATAGCCTCCACACAAAATCTAACCGTTACACATAACTTGCCAAACTCGGTGGGACCGAATGGTTAAACTCGGTCGGACGGATTCAGCAAAGCTAGTGACCGTTAGGGTTTTCGGTGGGACCGACATGCAACTCGGTAGGACCGATATGGTTAGGGTTAGGGCATAACGTAATCTCGGTGAGACCGATTACACAAACTCGGTGAGACCGATTTTGGTAATAAGCTAACCAGAGAGTTGGTCAGGTAAACTCGGTGGGACCGATTGCTCATTTCGGTGAGACCGAAACGTTATGAAGGGAAAATAGAGAGTTTACATTGCAATCTCGGTGGGACCAATCGCTCATCTCAGTGAGACCGAAATGTTACAAAGGGAAACAGAGAGATTACAACCCCATCTCGGTGAGACCGAGATCCCTATCGGTGAGACCGATTTGCCTAGGGTTTGTGGCAGTGGCTATGACATTTGAAACTCGATGGTGCCAGATAGAAATAATCGGTGGGGTCGAGTTTGACTTTTGGTTTAGGTCATATGTGGATGTGATAAAGTAGTTGAGGGCTTCGGAGCATATCACTAAGCATTTGAGCAAGAGCCTCATTAAGCAACACCTCATCCCTCCTTGATAGTATTGGCTTTTCATATAGACTCAATGTGATCTTGGATCACTAAAATGGAAAATGTAGAGTCTTGAGCTTTGAGCTTGATCCAATCCTTTGTCTTTAGCATTTTGAGGGGTCCACTTTTCTCATCTATGCCATTCCAATCATTGAGCTTTCATGAGATATTAATCTTGAAATAGCATTAGCTCAATGAGCTATATGTTGTTAGGAATTACCAAAACCACCTAGGGATAGTTGCACTTTCAGTCTCCCCCTTTTTGGTAATTGATGACAACATATAGATCAAAGCTTCGACAAATGATAATAAGAGTGAAAAACATTGTCGCTTTGAGAAGTATGTGAAAAGCAAGAGCTCCCCCTAAATTTGTGCATAGTTTAAGGTTTGCTTTGGACTGCAAATGCACAAAGAGTTAGGATCATGGGTTACTCTTCCATGTCACATACATCTTGGTGGAGCGCTCAAGATGATAATAATTAAAATACATGCACTCATCACCAAGAAAAGTGAGTGATCATATGGAATATAAAAGGATAATGTCATCCAACATGCATAACGGTAGCATATGATCAAACACATGATCATCCAAGTATCACACACAAGCATAAAGTATCTCAAACGAGTAGATAAAAAGTATCAACCGCCAAGGAGAAACGTAGGAGAGAACAAAAGCAACACTCTCTCTTGAAGCCTATGATCTATACATTTTCTCCCCCTTTGGCAACAAGTTACCAAAAAGTTCCTAAAAATGCATAGTGCTAAATCGTCACTTAGGCTTGGTCTTCAGGTGGTGGTGTAGACAGAACCCCAAGGATGAAGGCGTCAGTCGATGTAGATGGAGCTGGTGGAGTAGGTGCTGGAGCTGGTGGCACTAAAGTTGTAGCTGGTGCAGATGAAGTTGCTCTGGTGTCTGTGACAGGCACTGTAACAGATATTTGTCCTCTGGGCACTCTAGCAAAAGCATCAGTGGTTGTCTTACCCTTCTTCTCCTGCACTTCATCCTGAAGTTGCTCAACAACTGACTGGATCTCAGTGACCTTCACATCTAAGTCATAGAACTTCTGCTCCACGATCCTCTCCAAGCTCTCCTGGTTTTGAGTCAAGGTAGCCAATCCCTTCTCAATCCTCAGAGTGGAGGCAATCAAGTAGCCAAGCTGATCTTGCTTGCTCTTCAGAAGATACTGAGATGCCTCATCAGTGGTTGGCATCTTTGCAGCCTTTCCAGCCCTTGCCTTCTCCTTCTTGGCTTGTGCGTGCACAGAAGATGGTTCATTTTCATCCATCACCATAGTGTTGTCCTTAAAGTCTGGGTAGATGGGCAGGTGCTCCTTGTCCAGCAGATATGTGCCAGTGCCCATCTTGGAGTTGATCAGCTCCTGGATCTGTGGGGCATATCCACAACTCCTATTCTAATCTACAGTTGTCCTCTTTATGGTTTCCAAAATTAGGCTCATGACCTTGAACTTCTGTGGAACATAAAAAATGTGCAGCAAGTTGATGGAGTGACCTCTGATCATCTTGTGATCACCTGACTTTGGCAAGAGAGTGTGCCTGAGGATACAGTTGATTGTTGGCAAGCCTGACAGAAGGTAATGTACTGATCCAAATTTGTGTGTCTCAAGAGCAGCATCTGGGATCTCTTTGTACATGTGTGCCATGGTGTTGTGATCCTTCTTCTTCTTTGCATAGACATCCAAGTCATCTTCTTGTTCTTCTAGGGCATTGATCAATTTAGCCCATTATGCAACTGTTGACTGGTACCTAGTGCCTTCAGACATCCAGACAATCCTTCCATCTGGGTAGAAATGAGCTGTGGAATAGAACTGCATGATGAGCTCATCATTCAACTTTGTGAGCTTCTGAGCCACAAACTCATCGACTCCACACGCCTTGAAGCTGTCATATACACCAGGGAAGTGATCCTCATTTTCCTCAATGTATGTCCAATCAACACATCTCATGTCACACACTACTGGCTTCTTGTCAGGCAACACTGTCTCATAGAAGTCCTGTTGTTCCTTGGTATGGAACATGTAGTCCACATCAATTCTTCTTATGGTGGCATATGGATCTAATTCTCTCCATAGCCTCAATCCTGAATCCTTCCTTATCTTCATGTTCTCAGCTACTGGATGAGCATCATTGTGATCTGGAATTTTTGGCTTCAACTTCCTCAAAACATGTGACTCATCATCTTCTTCTTCCATTGCAGCTTCAGGCACTGGGGCCTTGTTCTTCTCCTCAGCAGGGATGTTCCTGGTGCTCCTCTTTGGTTTTGGCTTTGGAGCTGGAGCAGTAGTCTTAGGCTTAGATGGAACAACCCCTGCCCTTATAGCATCTCCCATAAGCTTTTGAGCTTTGGGTGCTGGTGCTGCATCCTCTTTCTCTTCCTCTTCTTTAGAGTCTTTCATTATTGAAGATCTCCCAAGCACTCTGGTAGTGGTCTTCTTGACCCTCTCTTTCCTTTTCTTTTCTGCACCAACCTGCTCTTTGGGTGCAGATCCCAAAGTCTCTTGAGTGTATGTTCTGGCTTTTGACATGGGAGCTCTCTTGGCAGGAACCTTTTGCTTCATCCCTGGCTTAGTGGCAGCAGCTGTGCCATGTTCCTTTTTGAGCACTTTCCTCTTTGAGGTGGTTTCTTCCTCCTCAGCCACATAGTCCTCATCCTCTGAATCTGAGGTTCTCTTCTTGCTGGCCCTTGTGGCTGCCTTAGGCAAGTTGCTGGGTGTGCTCCTGCTTCCATCATCTGAGCTACTGGAGGGACTAGTGCCCTCACTCATCTAAACCTGCTCCTCAGATTTGTTCTGACTGTCGCTCTGGTCTGACATGATGCAAACACTGACAGAGACCCTGTGAATAGATTATAGATGAGGTAGAGTGGATGAGCATCACAAAGTGCAGAGGTTTTTGCAAAAGAGTGAATCAAAAACTTAGTTTTAGTTTTCCACAGAAAGCATTTCGTATCTACCGATTTGAAATCTCGGTGATACCGAAGCAGCTGTTGGAACCTAAACTAGTGAACTCGGTCAGACTGAGTCACAGTTTGGTGGCACCAAGACTGCTAGGGTTTCACAAAGACTCGAGCTCGGTCACACCGATTTGTAATGCTCGGTCAGACCGAGAATCACATGTGCAATGGCCTGAGCCAAATCAGTGGAACCGATTTCAACAACTCGGTCGGTCCGAGATGGTTTCGGCAGAAACCTAACCCTAAATTTTCAATCCATAACTAAACTATGGAGTGTTTTCATTGGAAAGAGTGATCTCAATCGTGGCAAGATACATGGCAAAACAATGTGCTGGGGAACCGGAGTGAGAATAGCACAAAGATCAAGTCCATACCCTAGTTTGGCGATGGACTTGCTACAGCAGAAACGGCGGAGATGATCCCGTTGACGGCGGCAGAGACCAGCGACTAGAGCCGTCTGGCGACGAGGAAGACGATCCGGAGACCCAGGGAGGCAGAGCAGGCTGAGCGCGAGCGAAGAGGTTTGGAAAGTTTTCCAAATTTTGGCCCGTGCGTATATATAGCCTAACCCTGTCGGTGTGACCGAGTGGAACAACTCGATGGCACCGAGATGCATAACTGCAAGCAGTTACTGCAACTCGGTGTGACCGAAAAGTTCAAATCGGTTGCACCGAGATTGAAAACCTAGATCGACTTAGTGATCTCGGTATGATCTAAATGGATGAATCGGTCAGACCAAAACGCACAAAGGAGTTTTGGAGGTTTAAGTCTATGACGAATCGGGGACTCCGAGTGCTCCTCACATAGAGTGGTTCGAATCTGACTTGATCAAACTTTGTGATGCGGCATGAATAGAGTTTGAGACAAGAAGAGCATAGATAGCTAGAGAAGGTTCTTAGGCATTCTTGTCCATCCACTTGGCAAGAGAAAAAGAACCCAACCAATCAAAACAACAAGTGGATGTTCTCGAATGAGTAAATTATGCAACCAACATGCTCACATAATAAAATGGCAAATGAAATATGTGGCAAAGCATGCACAAACAATTCTAGCATCTATCAAGCAATTGGCGATGACTAGGTCATCTATATATGAGTACATTGACTTAGGAGTCAAATGAGAACATTTGATCATAGGTCATACTCATCGTTTAAGTGCAAGTGGGGTTACCACTTTTACATAAAGCGTTGTTGTGTTCACACCATTAGAGTTGCTTTAGCTCAATTCTTAGAGTAAAGCTCCCCCTAGATGTGAGATCCCCCCTAAGAGGGATGAACTAACCTTGGGTTTTTTCAATGATGACTTCATGTAGGTGTTGAAGATGTGGATGCTCTAAGTTGATGTAGATCATTCGGAGCTATCGTTTGGAGTGAGTTGCACTTTCAATACCTACACGGGTTAGTCCCACAAGGAACAAACAAGGATATCCATAGACATAGAGTGATGGACACACAAGATGATGTCTATGAGAGCATTAGGTTACCTTGTACCTTGTCTTACCAACAAGAGGGTTTGTGACTCCTTGAACTAGTGCAAGATGTGGAAGTTGATTGCACTTGTTCTTGCCAAAATGATAAGAGTGAAGTATGTTGGCGGAGTCACCCTCAAGAACTCTCTAGTTCTTCTTCTTTGGGATCCACACCATCTTGATGGGAATCCTTGGAGTTGTGGTTGTATTTGATGAAGTGGAACTTGATGTAGTCTTGGGAACCCACTTGATCAAGGACTTAGGAGCTTCTTCAAATGCATCAATTTCCTCTTGAAGCTTGTCCTTGCCTTTTTCCTTGTGGTCTTGTGGTGGAAGATCATCTTGAGCTTGTGTCCCTTTGAAATAAGTAGGATCATACTTCTCTTGTTGAGGAACAAACTTCGTCTTGGGGTATTGATCTTCTTCCCACTCAACTACATTGGCATTGAACTTCCGTTCAAAACCAATACCTTGATTCTTCCGGTGCCTTCCTTGCTTGCGTACAATTTCCTCGAATTGCTTACTCCCGGCAAGGCTCTTGTAAACACCTTTCTCTATGATTCCCTTCAATAAGCTATTTTCTTGCTCAAGTGTAACTTGGCTAAGAGAATCATTAGTGGAATCAAGAGAACTACTAGAAGCAACAATATTGGATTTAGCATGATTATTGTTACTACTAGAGGAAGAATCCTTCTTGTTCTTGTTACTAGACTTGACTTGAGGCATGTAAGTGGATAAGAGTAAACGCTTGGCAATGTAAGAAGAACTTTTCTTGCGAAGATCATCATTGATTGCCTTTAAGAACTCATGCTCTTGCTCAAGATTGAGCTTCTCAAAACGTAATTTCTCATGAGTCCTTAAAAGTTCTCGATGATCTCCTAAGATAGTTTCATGAGCTAACTTAAGAGTGTTTAGTTCTTTAGTTAGAGAACTCAATCTTCTCCTTATCATTGTCATTCGTTTTATCTTGATTAGCATGATTAATTGATGTTTCATCATAGTATTCATCACTAGAGTTTTCAACAAGTAAATCATCATCACCTAACAAGTCATCTTCATCACTATTGAAATCAACATACTCGGGTGTGATACCTTTGGACCTTTGGCCATGAAGCATCTTCCAATTCCTTCATTTGGTGAACCAAATATGTTGTAGGAGTTAATTGACACAAGTGCTAGACCGGCAACACCTTCATCTTGAGTATATTCGGAGTCGGAGTGATAGCTTCTCTCGGAGTGATTGTCGGAGTCGGAGCAGATACCCATTCACCAACATGAGCTTGATGTCTTCGTTTTGTGTAGCTCCTTAATGACTTGTCCTTCCTTTCCGAATCCTTGCTTCTCCGAGAGGGTCTTCGTTCATAACGATCATCCCTACTCCTTCTCTCCCTCGATGGTGATTCTTCTCTTCTACTTCTTCTTTTGGGAGAATCTTCTCTTCTCTTGTAGGGGCCGTACACTCATTGGAGTAGTGTCCGGGTCTTCCACAATTGTATCAGTTTCGCTCTCGACTAGAAGATCTTTTGTCATTGTAGGACCTTGACTTGGAACTTCTCTCTTTGCTTCTACTCTTGTAGAACTTGTTGAAGTTCTTCACCATTAGGCTCAATTCTTCATTGAAGGTTTGTTTCTCACTTGATGATGTGGGAGCTTCACATGAGGCTTTGTAAGCACCGCTTGACTTGTTATGGAGCTCCTCCTTATCCTTGAGTGACATCTCATGAGCCACAATTCTTCCAATGACTTCCGTTGGCTTGAGATCTTTGTAATTTGGCATCATTTGGATCAATGTACATACGGTATCATATTTTCCATCCAAGGCTCTTAGGATCTTCTTGATGATGAATTTGTCGGTCATCTCTTCACTTCCTAAGCCGGCAATCTCATTTGTGATAAGAGCAAGCCTAGAGTACATTTCAGCGACACCTTCACCATCCTTCATTTTGAACTTGTCAAGTTGACTTTGAAGCACATCCAACTTGGATTCCTTGACGGAGTCGGTACCTTCGTGCATATCAATCAAAGTATCCCAAATTTCCTTTGCATTCTCAAGACGGCTGATTTTGTTGAATTCTTCGGGGCACAATCCGTTGAAGAGGATATCACAAGCTTGAGCATTGTATTGTAGCATCTTCAACTCTTCCGCGGTAGCTTCACGGTTCGGTTCTCTCCCATCAAAGAATTCACCTTGCAAGCCAATACACACAATAGCCCAAACGGCGGGGTTATGTCCAAGAATATGCATTTTCATCTTATGCTTCCAACTAGCAAAATTAGTGCCATCAAAGTAAGGACCTCTACGGTGGTAATTTCCCTCGCTAGACGCCATACTCTCCTAGGTTGTGAAACCAAGGCTATGACCACCAAAAGCTATGGAAATCAAAGCAAATGGAGACCAAAGCTCTGATACCACTTGTAGGATCGAAAGTATGTCTAGAGGGGGGTGATTAGACTACTTGACCAAATAAAAATCTAGCCTTTTCCCAATTTTAGTTCTTGGCAGATTTTAGCAACTTTGGACAAGTCAAGCAATCTTAACACAATTCAAGCAAGCATGCAAAGAGTATATGAGCAGCGGAAAGTAAAGCATGCAACTTGCAAGAATGTAAAGGGAAGGGTTTGGAGGATTCAAACGCAATTGGAGACACGGATGTTTTTGTCGTGGTTCCGATAGGTGGTGCTATCGTACATCCACGTTGATGGAGACTTCAACCCACGAAGGGTAACGGTTGCGCGAGTCCACGGAGGGCTCCACCCATGAAGGGTCCACGAAGAAGCAAACTTGTCTGTCCCACCATGGCCATCGCCCACGAAGGACTTGCCTCACTAGCGGTAGATGTTCATGAAGTAGGCGATCTCCTTGCCCTTACAAACTCCTTGGTTCAACTCCACAATCTTGTCGGAGGCTCCCAAGTGACACCTAGCCAATCTAGGAGACACCACTCTCCAAGAAGTAACAAATGGTGTGTTGATGATGAACTCCTTGCTCTTGTGCTTCAAATGATAGTCTCCCCAACACTCAACTCTCTCTCACAGGATTTGGATTTGGTGGAAAGAAGATTTGAGTGGAAAGCAACTTGGGAAGGCTAGAGATCAAGATTCATATGGTAGGAATGGAATATCTTGGTCTCAACACAAGTGTAGGTGGTTCTCTCTCAGAAAATATGTATTGGAAGTGTAGGCATGTTCTGATGGCTCTCTCCATGAATGAAGAGGTGGTGGAGGGGTATATATAGCTTCCACACAAAATCTAACCGTTACACATAACTTCCCAAACTCGGTGGGACCGAATGGTTAAACTCGGTCGGACCGATTCAGCAAAGCTAGTGACCGTTAGGGTTTTCGGTGGGACCGACATGCAACTCGGTAGGACCGATATGGTTAGGGTTAGGGCATAACGTAATCTCGGTGAGACCGATTACACAAACTCGGTGAGACCGATTTTGGTAATAAGCTAACCATAGAGTTGGTCGGGTAAACTCGGTGAGACTGATCGGTCATTTCGGTGAGACCGAAACGTTATGAAGGGAAAACAGAGAGTTTAGATTGCAATCTCGGTGGGACCGATCGCTCATCTCAGTGAGACCGAAATGTTATGAAGGGAAACAGAGAGATTACAACCCCATCTCGGTGAGACCGAGATCCCTATCGATGAGACCGATTTGCCTAGGGTTTGTGGCAGTGGCTATGACATTTGAAACTCGGTGGCGCCGGATAGGAAGAATCGGTGGGGCCGAGTTTGACTTTTGGTTTAGGTAATATGTGGATGTGAGAAAGTAGTTGAGGGCTTTGGAGCATATCACTAAGCATTTGAGCAAGAGCCTCATTAAGCAACGCCTCATCCCTCCTTGATAGTATTGACTTTTCCTATAGACTCAATGTGATCTTGGATCACTAGAATGCAAAATGTAGAGTCTTGAGCTCTGAGCTTGAGCCAATCCTTTGTCCTTAGCATTTTGAGGGGTCCACTTTTCTCATCCATGCCATGCCAATCATTGAGCTTTCCTGAGATATTAATCTTGAAATAGAATTAGCTCAATGAGCTATATGTTGTTAGGAATTACCAAAATCACCTAGGGATAGTTGCACTTTCACACATGCATTGCTCTAGCTGCATGTGGGCTTTTTCCGCTTCCGCACTCGAATCTAGGTGTTGGATCAAACAGGAAAATAGTGGGGAAAGTTGTATACCATGAATCTAGGACGTGGTTCAAAGAGGAAAGGAACGGGGGAAGTAGTGGGAAAAGTTGTATAGCATGAATCTAGGACGTGGTTCAAAAAGGAAAGGAAGGGGGAAAGTTGTATCACATGAATCTAAGACGTGGTTCAAAGAGGAAAGGAATGGGGAAAGTAATGGGGAAAGTTGTATAGCATAAATCTAGGACATGGTTCAAAGAGGAAAGGAAGGGGGAAAGTACTAGTACAGACCGGCTATCCAGCACCTACGTTGGTCGAAAATGGAAAACAATGACAAACGTAGTACGCACATCTGTAATGAACTGATCTTTTGTTTTGTTTTGGACAAGATTGTAGAGTTTGAGCAGGACTAGATTTGCTGCGCTCACATAGGGAAAGGTGTCTAAAGATAACAAAACTGGGACTAACACAAATATGCTCTTTGGTTGTTTGTTCTTTGTTGCAATAGACTGTGCATCACCCTAGTATATCGGTAGATGCACATGGTGCTGGTGCGTCCACTGTCTCGTGCAACTCTTTAGTTGTTGTTAATCTAAGGCTCTGTTTGGTTAAAAACTCCCTAGTCCCTACCTGCTTGGTTCCAGGGACTAAACATAGAGTAGAGATTATTAAATGACATGCTAAAAGACCATGTTACCCCTAGTAATGAACTAATAGAGACAAGGTGCGATGCGTGGCAGGGTCTTCTTTCTTTAGTCCCAAATGCCCACTTTTAGTCCCTAAAAGTCCCTCCTGTTTGGTTTAGATGGGACTGACACGGAGGTTTTTTAGTCCCTCCACCAAAATGCCCCTGTAAACAAACACCCTCTAATAATGCCGCTGGAAAATTGGTGCAATGCTACAGTTAAAAGCAAATTACATGTTTAACGAATTTTATTATTAATATAATCTCTCTATTAATATTAATCAATGCCACCGTTTGAGAAATGCTACTGTCTTGCTTTCTTTCCCATTTAGATAAGTAGATGCTTCTTTTTGTTGGCTTCTGTGTCATCCACCGTTATTGACCACTAGTTGTTTCCTTTGCACCTTTGTGTAAACAGGGTTATCTACTTCACCTCGTTGCCATTGTGACCTTTTGTTGCACTGCACAAAACAATTTTGTTTTAAGAGTGTTTTGTGCAGTTCAACCGAAATGTCACACCGTTAACGTTGCTTGATTGCTTGATCTTAGTGGAACTCCACAAGAGGAGATCTTACTTCCTATCCGTGTTGGCAAATTTGGTTCAGATCTTATTCTTGTGAGTTGTTTGAATTATGTGTCATGAGAGGTCAGTACTAGCCTTCTTTCACATGATTCTGCAGTGTGCTTTCATATGTTGTGCTACCTGTACGGTAATGTTGCTTGATTTTAGTGAACTGCACAAATGGAGACAAGACTTCCAATCTGTATGTGCACCGTAATATCCCATTGAGGTAAGATAAGGATATTTCACAATTGTTGGCCTGTATTTTGCCACTTTCATCTGAAAATTAATGTCATTGTTTAGTGATATACTTGTGCAACCTAATTGACATGCCAAATCCTACATTGAAGGCAAAGCTTGTCTGTTATTGAACCATGTGATGAAGGGGAAGAACAAGAGGAAGAAAAACAAAAATCAACTCCCGGTGCTGTAATGAAGCACTGGAACTGTGGTGACACTGGAACTATGGTGACACAAGTAATGATATAGTTTTGCATCTTAATTTATTGTTATGGCTAGAACGAGCAATTGTTTTGCCACTGATTTGATGCCACTCTTAATGTAATACATAATTATCTCTACTTGTGCAAACAGGGATCTTCTCTGAAGATACCATATATTTTAGTGGAACTGCACAAGAAGATGTTGGAAACATTAAACTAATCGAGGATTATATAGTAAGCATGACCACTACAGTAGATAGCAATAGATGGTTCCGGAGAAATGCTTCGTCTGTATGCTCTACACAATAAGCCTCCTGACAAAGGTTGGTACTCACCCACTGATTTCATCCATATGATTGAGCTTTGTCATCTCTATTGGTGTTGTGCTATTGTTTAGATACTATCATCAAAAAGTGGTATTGCCCTTGAGAAGTGCTTCATCTATGCTGTTTTAAATATTTCCTTCCCTTTTTTTGAGTAAACAGGGATGCTAGCATTTAGTTGTCCTCTTGTCTTTGCACAACAGGATCATCCTCCTCTAAAGAATAATATGGAGTACGTGAAGTGACTAGTTCCGATTATGCCAGGATGAAGAAGCCCTGTCTATCTTCTCATCAGAAGGAGCGGTTGAAGGATGGTTACATTACCCCCCACAAGACCAAACTCACTTCAGCTCAGAAGGAATGACAAATCTCCATTTTCTTGCTATGATGCACGGGTACAATGTTGTTCTTGGATTCTTTCTGGTGAGTTCCATTTTTCTAAAAGTGTGCTCTACATGGACCATGTAGGTGCCTGTTTGAACTGTTAATTCATAGTACAGTTTGATTTATACTAATCACTTTTTTGTATTTGTGCAAACAGGGGTGCTCAGCTTGATTTCAATGGGAAATGCACAAAATTTTCATGAATACATCGAATCATTCATTTCCACCACAAGAAAGGAGGTGCCGAGCGAATTTGGTGGATTTTCGTGGAACTGCAGAAGAAGAACAATTGGTTTATTTAGCACGAGGTGCCATGTCAATGTCTGAACTGATGGCAAACCCTGCTCATTCCACAATCATAGGCATTTGATATTTTGGAATGGGATAACCTTGTCAAATTTTGCTCATTGATTTTAGCAAGAAGACATGCGTTTGATATTTTCGAATGAGACTCCCTTTGATGTGAGCAGCGTTGATCCATTTTTTCTTTATTCTTTAGTTGTGAAGTAAATATTGGCTCTGACATGTGAATCGCTGAGATGCATAATCATCGATTGTTTTGAATGTTCTCTAAGAATTGCCAGGATTGTGTGTTTGATTGCAATGTACAGGAACGCTAAAAAGCTGCTCAAACTCTTTGTAATCCTTCTGTTCCTTTTTACTTCGCACATTGTGAAAGTGCATACTTTTTTCTATAAGATTGGTCAAAGTAGAGATACTTTGACTACAGACAACACTTGTATGCAGACTAGAAAGGACCGGAGGGAGTACATGTGAAACTGCTGCAAACGAGGTGATCATCCTATGAATAATGGTAGTACATATTGTTTTGCAAGTTCATCCAATGCCAGTGATACAAGAATTCGAACTAATCGAAATAAATTCATTCATACATGGTCGGATTTCATTACATTTCATACATTCTTCAACTAAAAAGGGTGCGCTGGATGTATAATTAATTAACCGAAGCTACCCACCTGTGTCCGGTAGCCTACAACTGAAGTGCTCAAGTTCTCTAGCAAATTACTATCTCATGAGCTTGCTCAACCACAGAGCGGTCTTCAATCATCCTGAATCATAGAATTGCTCCATGATGTACAGCTCAGTGCCAGCAACCGGAGGGTAGCAGCGGTGGCCTTACTTGGACTCGAGCGGTGGCAACCTACCGTGTTCTACTCTTCCTCGTTTTCTGTGTGGCGTGGCCTTGTTGCCAGCGGGGTGGGGCCTCGGCGATGTCCTCTGTCTCGTTGACGGCGGGCGGCGCCTCGGCGGAGCGCGGGAAATCCTCCCCCTCGTTGCCGGCAGGGTGGGGCCCCGGCAGAGCCGGCGGTGTCCTCTGCCTCGTTGTTGGCGTTGTGGGGCCTCGGCGGAGTCGACGGTGTCCTCTGCATCGTTGTTGGCACCACGGGGCTTTGGCGGAGCAGGGCCTCATCGACGCCAGTGGAGCGGGGAGTCGTCGGAGCCGACATTGTCCTCTGCCTCGTCCTCGGTCTCGCCAAACAATGCCTCGCCCACTTCATCGCCCTCTTTGTAGGTTGCCGCAGCCTCCGCCACCCGCATGCGGTACCGCCAGCGCTCGAGGCGGCCCTCGCGGGCGGAGCGGTATGAGTCGAGCAGCGCCTCCTGCTCCACCCGCTCCGCGGTGATCTCCTCCTCTGCCTGCAAGTGCTCCTGGAGGAGATGGTGGTTGTAGGCGGCGTCGGCCTGCGCCTCCCGGAACTGCTCCTCATGCTTCTGCCTCACCGTGTCCATATATTGGGCACAGGCCTCGCCGATGGTCATGGTGCAATGCACCGACGAGGATGGCGCGGAGGAGGGGGTTGGCGTCGGATCATCGACTACCATGTTCTCCATTGGGACACTGTCGTCCTCCGGCTGCCTGCCGGCCAACCAGTCGGCAGTAATGGAACCATCTCCTTGTGGTCTATCGTCCGCCCATCCCGAAGAGCGCTGGAGCGCGAGGAAGCCATGGTGCGCAGTAGTGGTGTGGACAGGAGAAAGGGAACGGATGCGGATGACTGCGGCTATGGCCGGCACGGCAGTTTATATAGGAATGGTGGGCGGCGGAGGGACGGGTGTGTGGCGCCGGAGTAGCCACCTCGGCAACTGCGTATCATTAATGTGGGCGGCAGAAGGACGGACGGACGGCACTTATGACGTTTGAAGGCAGAGCAATCGCCTGCACCAGGAACCGGGAGGGCGGCACTGACCGTTTCAGGCGGGAAGCGAGGGAGGCGGTCTGGGTGGGCCAGGGCAGTCAGACTCGTGCTTGGCAGCGGGTCGGTCCAGCAGCCGAACATGCTGGCTCGCCAGCTAGCTCACCGAGCTGAGCAACGACAATCAAACGATGGACGTAGCTTCCGACCAGGAGTCGGCGCCACTGTCCAAGCCGGTTCATGCCGTGT
Source organism: Triticum aestivum (assembly GCF_018294505.1). Taxonomy (NCBI): domain Eukaryota; kingdom Viridiplantae; phylum Streptophyta; class Magnoliopsida; order Poales; family Poaceae; genus Triticum; species Triticum aestivum. Next base: position 401,447,343 of record NC_057800.1, on the reverse strand, counting down.
TCACCATAGAGCAGGTGCGGCCGCACTTCGACGCCCTAATGGAGGAAGAGCTACCAGCGCAGGAGGACCTGTGTTGCAACCTCCATCTCCTCAACAAGCACCAGTGAACAAGCTAACGACAATGCCGTCACGGACATGTGGCCCTATGATCCTGGCTTCCCGAATGAGCAGCGGGCGCTGTATCAGACCATCCGTAGGGCCCGCGAGGCCCTCTCCGTTGTCCTTCGAGTTGTTGCACTCGCTGTGGCGCCGCTGTCTCGCGTTGTCAACATGGTCAGCGGACATGAGGATGAGGAGATGAGTTTACTTGGAGAGGATGATAGTGGGGACCCACCAGGGCCATAGCCGCACGTACGCAAGTGCCTCCTTATTAGTATATAAAACTCTATTTTTTTGCTTCCTCCTGGTTTCCTGACATCATGGTCCCACACCATTGTCAACCTATGTAGTCAATAAACAAGAGAATTGCACAAGAAGCGGCCAACAGCTGGGACCAAGCTGCTCGAGCAATATTTGTGGTTTTGAGGTGTGAGCACTGCCGAGTTTTTCTTCAGCGATGTTTAACCCAGATATTAATTTTTCTCCTCTGAACAACAATGAAAACATCGTTGCAGGTATTAACTAGGCGGGCTGTGGCCCGTCTAGCCCAGGCCAGATATCCAGCCCAGATATTAAAAAATTTCAAGCTGAAAATGGTAGCCCAGCTATACTTTTTTTAGGAATACCCAGGCAAGGTCAAGTTGTTATTCTCCGCCCCACTGGCCTACAAATCTTTCCTAGGAGGGATGCATTGAGCTTAACAAGAAAATGGGCTTTAAGAAATAATAAATGGGATGTAATTATAAAACTGGGCAGTAACTATAAAAAATGCACCAAACACGTAATTACTTTATAAAATATTATTTTTGGATATTGAAAATTTTAATTTCATTAATTGTTGCGAGCGCAATGTTTCGTTGGATTTTTACGTAATATAAATTTATATTGAAATTGTATTTAATCTGACTAGAAATTTCAGGATAAAAATATTCCGGATCCCATCAAAATGTGGGAAATTTTATTGAATTCTGTTTTGAACGGTTGGTTGAAATGGGCTGTACTTTTAACAAACTGTAAATGGGTTGTAGTAAATTCCATTAGAATTCAAAAATCGGTTGCACATTCTTACAAATCTCAAATGGTCTATAAGTTCTCTGCCACACACTTGTGGCCTTACTAAGTTGACGCGTCCCTCAAAAAAGAGAGTTGCCGCATATGCAAGGGTTTGTAAACTTATAGTCAACACACGGTTCTAGCAGCAGTGGCCGTTGGATGTCCATCCAACGGATGCCGTGCTTCTTCTTCAATCTCGGATATTCTACCTTCACCCGCCCAAAAAATGACTCCTCCCCTTGACATCTGGGGCGCACCGTTTCGGAAGCTGACTTGTGGGCCTACTAAGTTGATGCGTACCAAGGGCTTTATCAACTTAGTCAATATAAATGATTCTAGCTGTAGTGACCGTACAATGTCCATCCAACGGCCGTCGTGCTTCTTCAACCTCTGGTCTTCTTACTCCAGCCTCCCAAAGCAGCGCCGGTCATGCCGCCTGCTCCTGCCTCCCGTGGCCAGCTGTGCTGCCACGGAGGCCTCACCACCCCATACTACTCCCACCGTTGGCCATGCCATCCCCCCACTCACCCACACCCCCTGTTATTCTGCGGCGACGACAACCTCACACCCGCAGCCGAACCAGTGAACCCTCGTACTCCTCTCCGTGTGGGTATCCACTGCCGCGTCTTCCCCGGCTCCGCGTCTTCCCCTTCCTAGGCCTTGTCGTCGTCCACCGCCGTGGTGCACTCAGCGCAGCGTGGTCAATGTGGTCAACGACCAACTTCCATCAGAAGAGTACTGTACGTGGAGAGGCTGACAGCTGGGTCCACGACAGCCGCAAGGAAGTGCCTCCTTATTACACGCAAAATAATTATTCCTCCACCTGACAGCGAGGACCCACCGGACGGGCCCCCTGACTGCTGGGACCCACTAGCTACATCTTCGCACGCAGGAAGTGCGTCCGGGCAAAAAAACGATTCGCCCCCCTGACTGCTGGGACCCACCAGCTATATCTTCGCATGCAAGGAAGTGCCTAACTGTCGGGACCCACCTGGTCGAAGCTTACGTAGCGTTGTCATTCTGGTCGCGAACGTGTACATACATACAAGTCGATGTAGAGGCGCGCACGTGTCATAGTAGAGGCGCGCACGTAGCATGTACACGTACGTACAACGGCTAGTGTGCAAGAAAGAAAATACGGCCACACACGTACATACGGGCGGGGTCTCGAACGCCTACTCGCGCATACGTACGGCCAGGGCTCGTGTACATGGCTGGGTCGGAACGGAGAAACAGCGTCGTCATCGTGTTCATGGGGAGCCAACCGGCTGGGTTGGAACGGAATGCGTCATCATGTTCATCGGGAGGGCTTGGACAGAACAGCCGATGGAAACGAGGCCTGGCGTACCGCAGAACAGAGGAAACAGCCTTGTGTTCGACCAGCCACGGTCTAAACGGGATCTTGTTCATCGGGAGGGGTCTGGCGTACCGCAAAACGGAGGAAACAGACCTCCTACGATCGAAACGGGGGTCCTGTTCATCGGGAGGGGTGTGCCGTACCACAAAACGAAGGAAACAGACTTGTGTTGGAGCACTACGGTCGAAACAGGGGTCCTGTTCATCGGGAGGGGTGTGGCGTACCACAAAACGGGACTCCATAGGATACTGTTCATCTCCACCGTCGACCTCCTCCAGCCTCCACCTGCGATTGTTCATCCACGGGCTCTTGTTCATCCAGCCTCCACCGCGCGCTACTCCACCGGCTACTATTCAACCAGCCCTCTCCACGGGCTCCTGTTCAACCACCCCTCCATGGGCTACTGTTCATCTATCCCTCCACAGGGTGGTCCTGTTCATCCAGCCCTCCACGGGGTCCTGTTCATCCAGCCCCAATAGGCTCGATCGATCGGGGTCCTGTTCATCTAGAGGCAACACCATGGGGTCCCTTTCATCCACCCCCACTGGGAACTGTTTATCCGAACCCCACCAGCAACGCTCACTGTTCATCCAGAGGCAGCATCGACCGGATTCAGTTCGCAGCAGTAGCGAAGGAATCGCTCCATCGGGTTCAGTTAACATCCATCGATCGATCGCTCGGGTTCAGTAACGTGTAGCCTGCAGTGCAATCGCTCGGGTTCAGTAGGCGAATGCCTCACTCGGGTTCAGTTAGAGCCCAATGCCTCGCACCCATGCGTGTGCGTGTACGAGAGAAATGCGCATCGCTCGGCCCCGACCACCCACCGTAACTGGGAAAACCCTGATATTTTCCTCGCCCACGCTTCTACCACGGTTTTTTCCGTCATGGACGGCCCAAAGAATGTCATGCAGCTGCGTCTCCGGCCCGCCCAAGACGAAAAGCCCATTTTCTATCATGATTTTTGTCATAGAAGTAGGAGCCCACCACATCTATGATGATACCGGGTTTTGTCACAATTATCTTCATAGAAGTGTCATAACTATGACAGAATTTTTTTTGTTTGGCCCAAAATGCCACAGATGTGTCTTTTTTTGTAGTGAATATCACTTATTGTGCTTTGTAAGAAATGATCTTTAAGAATTAGTTTTTGAGTATCAATTGTTATACATGTTGGCTACAAATGGCATGGCACTTTCTTATAGTCAACAGTTGGCTATACTATTAGGTATTAACCATGCTCTTATATACCTAGACGGAGGGATTAAATTAGGATGACTTGGAAGGGGGCAAAGGAGATGTAAGAAATGGTTCATCATAAGTCTTTCGCCAGCACTGTAGTAAAAATCCTCAGTTAATCTCATAAATGGCAAGCGAGAACTCTAATGGAGCAAAAGCATACATGGAAGATTCTAGACTAAACCATAAATGGATACACTTTAATTCAAGCACGATACTCTAATAGAGCAAAGATCATGCATGGAAGGTTCTATACTATATAAATAAGAAGTCTCCACATGTTTAGACGACGGATTACATTGAGAGAAGACTAATGATCAACATTTAACTTGGTAATGCATATGTCCAAGTGAAGCTCCTTGGAGTCCCCGTGCACCATATTGGGGTGAAAATCGTACCATGGGTCTTCCATGTCCACATCGGCGGGAACGCAGCAGCTCGGCACAGTCCTAGTCAGCGTCATGGAGCCGGGGTGGGCACCCACGTACCTCTGAGGGGCAGCAACAGTGAGGACGCACCCGTACAACGGCCTCGTGTCAGCGTTAGTGGCGTTGCCCCTGACGCACACTACAGAGACGGGATGGTGGCCTGCGCGGGCCTCGCCGGAGCCCACGATCAAGAGGAAGACGATGTCGTCCTCCTCCGCGACTAGCAGGCGTTGGTGACCCTCCGACGACTCCGTAACGGCGAACGGGTAGCACGTCTCGTACTTGATGTTCACTGTCACAGGCCAGTAGTGTTCGACGGACGGTGCCGTGAGGTGATGCATGAGGCTCGCCGGCGAGCCCTCAAACGACGGTGTGCACTCATAGGAGTAGCAGGGCGCGTGCGCGCATCTGGAACTATGCTCCGCCAGCAAGTGCTGGTCGGCGTACCTCTCGTAGCCGAAACTCTTGTAGACGCAGGGCACCTTGGAGGCATCGACCATGCCGTCCATGAAACGGGAGCGGCTATAGGGGACATTGCGCCAGGTGAACATATGAGCAAGTTACTACAAGATTTAATCTGATTAAGCACAAAATAAATCATGATGGTTATAAAAAAGATTAAACTACTCATGTGAGCTAGCATAGTAGATGAACAGATCGAATCTAGGACACAGACTAGAAGCATGAATTCTACCACGATTTCGAACAGGAAGGACAGAAACACATACGGTGCAACGGGAGCAGAACCGTTGGCATTGAGGTTGTCACCCATGTCGTTCAAGAAGAGGTTGCCGAGATCAGGAAAGAAGTCGTCATCGGTGAACTCGTCGCTGCCAGCAGTCGCGTGAGTGTGCTCCCCAAATTCCAATAGCGCCCGCCGAATGGAGCGCGGGAGGGACTGGCTGTAGGGGATGTTGCGGCCGTCGAATGGAGCATAGGAGTAGCACACGAAGCAGTAGATGGTGCTCCTCCCTAGTCTCTATTTCTACTCTTATCTCTAGTACTTTCTTATAAAAAACCGAGTTGGTGATGATGGTGTGCCTGCCATCTTGTAAGATAGACCGTCCGATCTATATCTAACGGATAGAAAGCAAACTATGACAATTTTACAAAAGATACCCGCACCTCTCTCCACATTTTTCGAGAAGGCATTGCCTCGCTCATCCTTATCTCCCACAACCTCATTGCTGAGCAATTAAAAAGGAAGTCTCTGGAACAATCTGGCATGGTGGCCGCTGCCGGCGCCGTCCATCCCCATGCCTCCGCCCAGTATGACCACCAGTCACCACCACGCCCCACTCCTCCCCACCTTAGCTCTCATCTTTCTCGAGATATCATTTTTTCGACGAAATTCTCGAGATACCATTTTTACAATAAAATTCTCGAGATATCATTAGTTTTTACACATGGGATTACTCTTGCATGGGTCAATCACAACAGGTGTTTTGTAAAAAAATGCATCTTGATGTTCCGTGCAAAGCACGTGTATCTTGCTAGTATTTTGCATTTAATTCCAAACACCACGTAGACACGGTCTTTGACCATTTTACAACTATGTTAGTACCATTGTTACTGGTCAGCCGGTGCAAGTTATAGCCCCGGGTGTTTTAACCTTTTTTTAGTAAAGATATCTGGCGATTGTTCGCCACGAGCTCCATCCTGGTGAATCCCACATAACAGTCAGATTTCCATCCGACGGTGGCCTATTTTAAGCCATAGTATTTGACAAAACCTCCACCCTTACACACATACTGTAACTACGTCACGGGCGTTTGCAACTGCCATGTATCCCAACAAACATTTGCTGGGGATTGGAGTTAGCACCGATGGCGGTTCGTAGTCGTTCCACACTTGGGCATTGAAGTTTGTAACTATTTTAGATTAGAATATACTACTCCTCCGATGCTAGTAGTAGAGCAGAGTCCTACTCCACTACTCTATATGCAAACTAGGGCATAGTAGTAGGTACTGTAGGGAGTACTAGTACGTTGATCACTCAAGAAAGTTGTCTGGCATTGATATGACCCTACGCTGCTGGTATGTGTCTCGCAAGTCAAGTGGCGTGTTATAGTCATCATCACATGTCCACTTCCCGCAACACATATTCACTTCTCCATCTTTGTTCGCACATAATCGTCCAATCTTCCATCCCCGCTAAGGTTCCTCCCCCATCTTCCGAAACCAAAGCAATAACAATGGCAGAACCGAGCAGCGTCCGCCGAAAGAGTGGCTGGAATTTGCACCCCACAGAGGTAATCAAGCTCATTGTTTCGTGTGTGGACAATTTCAGTACCATGCCGCTCACCACGTGCTCGTCGGGGATGCACTGTTTACTCAAAGCCCTCAAGCCGGAGCTTTTTAAGCCAACTCCTTGCTTGCTGATGCCAGCTGATCTTCAGAAACGACGTGTCACGCAGCATAACAATCGTAGGGTGGCGAGCATCAACCCCCTTGACTGCAATCCGATCCCCGTCACCGTCAACTACATTAATGGTATATACTGGATCAACATGAACATGTCTTGGACGGTGCTCGCCAACGGTCGCGGCAGCAAGATGCTCGTGGAGGTCTACACCCATCGATTGATCCCCCTTCCTTCGATTAACACTTCACTGCTTTGGCACCGCGGCCCAGAATACTCGGAATTTTACAATAGCCAACATGATACCAAGTGTGATTTGCTCAAGGTTGTAATCTTCCAAGTTCCCATAAGATCTGCGAATTATAAATACTTCAGGCTAATTGCGTTCTTCAACCACGGTCTCGCCTAGCTGACATGTCACTGTGGTAAGTGGATAAATCTGCACGTCCATCGCAGGATCATACATCCTCCATGGTTCTCTGATGCCATTGAACACAAGGGCTTCATTTACGCTGTCGGCTCCTTCTATGGCTGGACATATTGTTGGCCTACTCCAGTCATCACTACAAATGGTCGTTACAACAATACGTTACTTTCCTATGATATCATGGTGGCTTGCTTATATTATTGTCAACATTTACTAAAAAATATTCATGCTCATAACATGTTGTTCTTAAGATTGACTACAGTAAGAGCCCTTTTTTATTTGACTCCAACTTGATATGATGTTGTAGGACAGCTGGTGTCCCTACACTTCCTAATCCCAGAACCTTTCAAAGAAAAGTGACATGGTAGTTGCAGGTGGTTCCTGGCTCGATCAGACGAAGGCGAATGATTGATGATTGTTCGCATGTACAGGACGTGTTGTTCCGTGGAATACAATCACAGTCACTGCAAGGTCTTTGAGTAGGATCCCAGCTTCTCTGGGCCTTCAGGAATTTTTTACTGGAGGCTGGTAAGTAGCCATGGTACACTCTCTTTGTTTCTCAGACTGAATTATCCGATTAACTAACCGATGACAAGGATCATGATGGCAGCGCGGTTTCGTTCATCAGGCAAAACTGTGTGTACACAGCGTACCATGCGTCTCTGCATGCACCATACCCTGATATGTGCCACCACGCTCTGTAACCCAAAGTAGGAGAGAGGGTCGCAAGTATCAGACTTTGACATGGTGTCTGGAGTTTCCCCCGTCAAACACCCATCTGGTTCAAGCCATCAGCCAATCTCCATAGCTTAATAAATAGTAACGTCTAACTGAGCCAGTTAGTTAGATGCGTACACTTGGTGTAGTAGGATCTTTATTTAGTATGATGCATACACTTGTTCTTTTTTGGTAGCTCTTTTGTAATGATGGTTGATGTATGGTTTGGAAGAGAGAGTTGCGTCTTTACTCTTCTGCCTGCTTACTGCTTTTGTTCCACCCCCAGCCCTGGTTCCTGTTGCTGCTATTTTCAATGTACAATCAGTACTATATTTCGGTTGTTGGTTGAATAAATGCGTTGTTATAATGAAAAACACAATGTTTTGGAAGTCGTTGCATGGTCCGATCCTTTAGTGTCCCGTACTGTACGTAATGCATACTATTTTTGGTACGGAACACATTTTCCACTTGTCGATAACATGCAGCCCACTAATGAAGGCCCAATACGGGAGCCCATAATTAACTGGAAGGGAGGCACTCACATGAATCCGGCCTAGATACATGCTCATGGTCCCCTAAACCTTAATAAGTAAATGAATAAAGTAAATGCTCATGCACCATTTCTATAAATTCATGATTTGAGAAGTCAAATTTTAACAGGAGGATATTATTTCCTATGATAGTGTCGTTACATTCAGTCGATATTATTCTTAGGAAAAGATAGCGAGCAATCTTCTTTCTCCCACCATTTTCTTCCTCCAACCAGCGGACCCATGCAAATCGTAGTAAACATCGTAAATATTTCTGGTCCATTTTTATTTTTGATAAGAATGTCCAACCCAGCCCAACACATCGGTGACAGCACTTTAGCCTCTGCCTTGGTGCGCTCGCCGTCCGGCCCTGTCAACATAGTGAATCGGGAGAGGACTCTAGTTGTGAGTATGACAATAAGGACCCACGAGGTCCACTCCCGAACACAAGCAAGTGCCTCTTTTACTACTCAGATGCACCCCTCGTTTTTTTACTCTAATCCACCCTGCTGATATCTGGTACCAACATCATTGTCAGCGTATAGTCAATTAACGACATAATTGTACAACTTTTTTTGAGGATTTGTTCGGAGGAGCGGGCTATAAACTGGGTTGTGCGGTCACTGTGGCCCGTCTAACAACATGACCAGCCCTGTAGTTTTTTCTTTGGGAAAATAGGTAGCCCACTATTTCTTTTTGAAGAATACCCAAGCTAGGCCCATTTGTTTTCTCTGACTTACTGGGCTGCAAATCTTTCAAGACGAGGAGGGATCCATTTCGGCCTGGCCAAAGAGTATGGTCAGTATATCTTAAAAGTAATATCAAAGGGCTTGCAAATTCCAAAAAAAATTATAGCAAATGGGCAATTAGTTAAATTTTTGTTTTTGTTCTTTATTGATATTTTATATTTCATTGGATTTTAACATGACATAGTACTACTTTATTTTTAAATTTGTTCTAGTATGGCTACTAATTTTTGGATTAAGAATTTTTGTTCCCCAACGAAACTATGCGAATTTTTAAAATTTCACTCATTTTTTAGTTCAATTTTTTAACCCTGGCACTGACCAGAAAATGGGCAGCAATTCCAAAAATGGAAAATGGGCTGCAACATCTAGGGCGCAACGGTTCGGAGGCTGGCCTGTGGGCCTACTAAGTTGACGAGGACGGAGGGCTTTGTCAACTTAGTCAATATGAATGATTCGAGCTCCAATGACCGTACGATGGCCATCCAATAGTCGTAGTGCTTCTTCAACCTCTGGTCTTTTTGCTCCAGCCGCCCAAACTAGCATCGGTCGTGCCGCCTGCTCCTGCCTCCCGTGGCCGGCTGTACTGTCGCGGAGGCCTCGCTGCCCCCTACTACTCCCAACGCTGGCCAGGCCATCCCTCTACTCACCCACACCCCCTGTTCTTCTGCGGCGACAGTAGCCTCACACTGCAGCCGAACTAGTGAATGCTCGTACTCCTTTCCGTGTGGGCATCCATTGTCGCGTCTTCCCCGGCTCCACGTCGTCCCCTTCCTAGGCCTCGCCGTCGTCCATCACCTTGGTGCTCTCGGTGTAGCGTGGTCAATGTGGTCAAGGAATGACTTCCATCGGAAGAGTACTGTACGTGGAGAGGCTGACAACTGGGTCCATGACCGCAGCATGGAAGTGCCTCCTTATTACGCGCAAAATAATGGTTCCTCCACCTAATAGCAGGGAGCCACAGGATGGGCCACCGTATTTCGTGAAAAAACCATTCCCCCCTGACTGCTGGGACCCACCAGCTACATCTTCACACGCAAGAAAGTGCCTGAGAGTCGGGACCCAGCTGGTCGAAGCGTACGTAGTGTTGTCATTCTGGTTGTGAACATGTATGTACATACTGGTCGATCGGTCTGCCTGCAGGCTGCAGCAATGAACCGTGGCCGAGTAAGGAAGGGCACGTGTCGTAGTAGAGGTGCGCACATAGCATGTACACGTACGTACAACCAAGGTGCAAGAAAGTAAATACGGCCAAGTACGTACATATGGGTGGGGTCTCGAACACCTACTTGCGCACACGTACAGCTGGTGCTCGTGTACATGGAGAGGCAGCAACGGCATCCTGTTCATTGGCAGCCAACCGGCTGGGTCAGAACAGAGAAACCGCGTCATCATGTTTATCAGGAGGCAACGAAATGCATCGTGTTCATTGGGAGCCATCCAGCTTGGACAGAATAGCCGATCAAAACGAGGCCTGGTGTACCGCAGAACGGAGGAAACAGCCTTCTGTTCGACCGGCCATGGTCGAAACGGGATCTTGTTCATCGAGAGGGGTCTGGCGTACCGCAAAACGGAGGAAACAGACTTCTCTTGGACCTCCTATGGTCGAAATGGGGTCCTATTGATTGGGAGGGATGTGGCGTACCACAAAATGGAGGAAACGGACTTGTGTTGGAGCGCTACGGTCGAAACAGGGGTCCTATTCATCAGGAGGGATGTGGCATACCGCAAAATGAGACTCCACGGGCTACTATTAATCTCCACCGTTGACCTCCTCCAGCCTCCACGGGGTACTGTTCATCCACCATCGACCTCCTCCAGCCTCCACCTACGACTAATCATCCACGGGCTCCTATTCATCCAGCCTCCACCGCTCCTCCACCGGCTACTGTTCAACCAGCCCTCTCCATGGGGTCTTGTTGAACCACCCCTCCACGGGCTACTGTTCATCCAGCCCTCCACCGGCTACTGTTCAACTAGCCCTCCATGGGGTCCTGTTCATCCAGCCCTCCACGGCGTCCTGTACATCCACCCCCAACCGACTCGATCCATCGGGGTCCTGTTCATCAAGTGGCAACGACCTCTACTACCATGGGGTCATGTTCATCCAACCCCGCACGGGGAACTATTCATCCATCCCCCCCAACAACGCTCACTGTTCATCAAGGGAAGGAGGCAGCAGGTTCGATCGGCTTTAGTTAGCAGCAGTAGTGAAGGAATCACTCGATCGGGTTCAGTTAACAGCCAGATCGATCAATCTCTCTGGTTTAGTAATGTGTAGCCTGCAGTGCAATCGCTTGGATTCAGTAGGCGACTGCCTCGCTCGGGTTCAGTTAGAGCCCAACGCCTCGCACCCACGCGCGTACGTGTATGAGAGAAATGCACATCGATCGGCCCCCAACCACCCATTGTAACTGGGAACTCTCGATATTTTCCTCACCCTATCTTCTACCATGCTTTTTTCCGTCATGGACGGCCCAAAGAATGTCATGCAGCTGCGTCTCTAGCCCGCCCAAGACGAAAAGCCCATTTTTGTCATGATTTTTTGTCATAGAAGTAGGATCCCGCCACATTTATGATGATACCAGGTTTTGTCACAATTATCGTCATAGAAGTATCATAAACATGACAAAAAAAATTCATTCGGCCCAAAATGTCACGGATGTTTTTTTGTAGTGAGAAGAAGCCATCTAGATACTACCTACGGACCCGTAGGTCTGTGGTGAACTACTCACGCATCATCGGAGGAGAACCAATGAGGATGATGCACCCCTCCATCATCTTGTTCCCCTCCGACATAGTGCCGGAATAGGGCTCTAGATTGGATCTCATGGTTTTGGAACTTGCGGCGTCTGGAATTGTATTTCCACCGCTCCCCTAGGGTTTTTGGAATATCTGAGTATTTATAGAGCTGAGAGGCGGTGGAGGAGACCTCCATGGGCCCCACCACCCATCAGGGCGCGCTAGGGGCCTCTAGCGCACCCTGGTAGGTGGTGGGCCCATCGGCCTCCCCCTATAGCTTCCTTGGCTCCCAAGTTGTCTTCTAGTCCAAAAAATCTCCAAAAAGTTTCATGGCATTTGGACTTCGTTTGGTACTGATATTATGCAAAGTAAAAAACAAGCAAAAAATAGCAATTAGCACTGGGCACTATGTCAATAGGTTAGTCCCAAAAATGATATAAAGTTTCTATAAAATGAATGTAAAACATCTAAGAATGATAATATAACAGCATGGAACAATAAAAAATTATAGATACATTGGAGACGTATCAATGCCATAACCAACCTTTAGAAGATTTAGCAATTAAGAAAGTTCGAGGTTGGGCTCTCTTAGTGAAATCAACAATGTATAGATCACCTCTACAAATGCCGGTAAAGACCATATTATGATTATCTCTTTCAAACACTTGGAAATCTACTTCGGTAAATAGAACACTGAAACCAAAGTCGGCTAGTCTAGATATGTAAAGAAGATTGTAACCAAGACATTCAATGAGCATAACATTTTGAATAGAGCTATCGTTGGATATGGCCACCTTACCAAGGCCAAGTACCTTAGCCTTGGAGTTATCTCCAAAAGTAACATACTTGCCTGGGCCATCATTTTTAGCAAGCTCATGGAACATGTCTTTATCTCCGGTCATGATCAGTACATCCACTATCGAGAATCCACTCTTTTCCTCCGGCCATGTAGTCACAAAAGTTTGCCATGAGAGTAAGATTTCTCATAGTCTCCTCAAAGTCAATATCACTCTCTTCGTCTTCATCACAATAGCTATGCTCAATGTCATCATCATGTATGTGATCATCACCTAGAGCAAGTGATTCATTAGATTTATGACCATGACAATGTTCAAGTTTATGAATTCTAATTGTCTCCGAAATGATGCTACTAATGACTCCAACATTTCCCTTAGCATGCATAAGATCACAGAGCTCAAATAGACATTCATCAAACTTGGGATCACTAGGCTCCATTTTTTTGAAAAGAAATAGACTTTGGGAGAATCTCATCTAGATTTTTCAAGTAATAATCCGGAAAGCATTCTTCAAGATAATTCCATATAGTATATGTGCATTCAAAAGTAGGCAAGCACACAAGCAAATTTCTAGGCAATCCTCTGATGATAAGATCAGTAGTCCTAAGATTGCGAACCATGTCAAGATACTCATCGGGGGTAGGATGCAAAATATCAATAGGAGCCACATAAGGGCTAAGAATATACTTGTTCAAATTGTATTCATTTAAAATCTCAAGCATCTCATTTTTCCATGAACCATAGAACTCTCCATCAAGAATAGGCACTCTACGTCTAATACTCTCGAATGTAGACTCATCCATCTTCCTCCAATGGTGATTGAACTAAAGCAATGGAAACCAAAGCTCTGATACCAATTGGAAGGATCGAGAAGATGGGTCTAGAGGGGGGATTAGACCCTTAACACACAAAATTAGCAGTTTTTAATTTCTTCAAGTTAAGGTTGAGTTTAGCACATGTTAAAGAACATACAATACATTTCAAGCAAGCATGACAAGAGTATAAGCAGTGGAAAAGGTAAAGCATGCAATTTGAGAGAATGTAAAGGGATGGGATTGGAGTATGCAAACGCAATGGAGATACAGAGATTTTTAGCGTGGTTCTGATAGGTGATGCTATCGTACATCCACATTGATGGAGACTTCAACCCGCGAAATGTAACGGTTGTGCGACTCCACGGAGGGCTCCACCCATGAAGGGTCCACGAAGAAGCAACCTTGTCTATCCCATCATGGCCATCGCCCATGAAGAACATGCCTCACACGGGTAGATCTGCATGAAGTAGGTGATCTCCTTGCCCTTACAAACTTCTTGGTTTAACTCCACATCGCAACGGAGGCTCCCAAGCGACACCTAACCAATCTAGGAGACACCACTCTCCAAAAGGTAATAGATGGTGTGTTGATGATGAACTCCTTGCTCTTGTGCTTCAAATGATAGTCTCCCCAACACTCAAGTCTCTCTCGCAGATTTGGCTATGGTGGAAGAGTGATTTGTGTGGAAAGCAACTTGGGAAAGGCTAGAAATCAAGGTCCAAAAGGTTGGAATGGAATCTCTTGATCTCAACACATGAGTAGGTGGCTCTCTCTTAGAAAATGGATGGTGGGAGTGTAGGCACATTCTGATGGCTCTCTTTCTTATGGAAAAGGGGGTGGAGGGGTATATATAGCCTTTACACAAAATCCAACTGTTACACACTTTTGACTCATCTTGGTGGCACTGATTAGAAAACTTGGTGGGACCAATCTGTTCAAAAACATGAATGTTAGGAATCTCGATGGGACCGACTGGAACAACTAGGTGGTACCGATGTGCTAGGGCTTAGGGAAAACATCATCTCGGTGGTGCCGATTGCATCAACTCGATGGGAGCAAAGTGAAGCAGTAAGCAACAGAGAATCTGTCAAGCCAACTCGGTGAGACCAGCTGCATAAAGTAGTGAGACCGAAGCAAATGAAATAGAACACATAGCGCTGGCAAGGCCTTCTCGGTAAGCGAGTTTCGTACTGGTGTGACCAAATCATTAGGGTTTCGAGCAGTGGCTATCTCAAGTAAACTCGGTGGCTCCAAGTAGAAAGAATCGGTGGTTCGGAGTTTGGAGTTAGGGTTTGGACATATTTGGATGGAGAAAGTGGCTGAGTTTTTTGGAGAAATATCACTAAGCACATGAGCAAGTAAACCATTAAGAAACACCTCATCCCCTTTTAATAGTATTGGCTTTGCTTTGGGCTCAGTGTGATCTTGGATCACTTAAATAGAAATGAAGAGTATTGGAGGGGTTCCACATTGTCGGTGTCAAAACCGGCGGATCTCGGGTAGGGGGTCCCGAACTATGCGTCTAGGCCGGATGGTAACAGGAGGCAGGGGACACGATGTTTTACCCAGGTTCAGGCCCTCTTGGTGGAGGTAAAACCCTACGTCCTGCTTGATTGATATTGATGATATGGGTAGTACAAGAGTAGATCTACCACGAGATCAGAGAGGCTAAACCCTAGAAGCTAGCCTATGGTATGATTGTATGTTATGGTTGTTGTCCTACGGACTAAAACCCTTCGGTGTATATAGACACCGGAGAGTGTTAGGGTTACACGAGATCGGTTACAAAGGAGGAGATATCCATATCCGTATTGCCTAGCTTGCCTTCCATGCCAAGTAGAGTCCCACCCAGACACGAGACGAAGTCTTCAATCTTGTATCTTCATAGTCTAATAGTCCAGCCAATGGAGATAGTCCGGCTGTCCGGGGAACCCCTAATCCAGGACTCCCTCACACATCCTCTTGTCTTTGCCACTCCATTGTTGAACTTATCTGAAACATGCTAGATAAAACCATTAGTCCAACAAGAGATATGTTGACATCAATTACCAAAATCACCCAGGGAGCACTTGTGCTTTCAGTTAGGTGTCGCTTGGGAGCCTCCATCATGATGTGGAGTTGAACCAAGAAGTTTGTAAGGGCAAGGAGATCGCCTACTTCGTGAAGATCTACCCTAGTGAGGCAAGTCCTTCATGAGCGAAGGCCATGGTGGGATAGACAAGGTTGCTTCTTCATGGACCCTTCGTGGGTGGAGCCCTCCGTGGGCTCGCGCAACTGTTACCCTTCGTGGGTTGAAGTCTCCATCAATGTGCACGTATGGGTAGCACCACCTATCAGAACCACGCAAAAAATTCACCACGTCTGCATTGCATTTGCACACTCCAATCTCATCCCTTTACATTCTTGCACTTGCATGCTTTACTCTTTCCACTCCTCATACTCTTTCTATGCTTGTGTAAAATGTAATGTGTGTAACTTAACATGTGCTGTTGGGGATATAACTACTGGGTATGAACCGCCCAGGAGGGGCCGGGTCATACCGTTGGTGATTTATCAATGAAGATGTCGGCTCATACAAGCCCATTGATGGCCCGAGACCCAGAGGCGACTTGAGGCCCAAGAGGATGAACCGCCATATGTGTATAACTTGTTTTGTAAGGCAAGCATAGTTAGTCACCGAGCCAGACACGCTGTGTATGAGCCGGCCGGGACTCCGTGAGCCATCGGGCGTCTTCCTGTGTACATAAAGGGACGGCTCGGCCGTGGTTTGGGGACAGGTAACAAACAATCGAGAACTAGGTCAAGCGTATTCACTCCCTAGTAATCGAAACCATAGCAATACAACACAAAGCAGGAGTAGGCTTTTACCTCATTGAGAGGGGCCGAACCTGGGTAAACTCTCTGTGTCCTTTGTCCCGTTTAACCCCTTCAAGTTAACCTAGTTGCAATGGCTCCACGACTAAGTCCTTCCGCTAGGACATATGCTGTGCCAAGTCCATGATAGTTGGAGCCCACAGTGGGGCCAGCGCATGGTGGTTTCGAGTTCTTGAAGGGCAGCTTCCTAGGGATCAAGGGATACGCTGTGGTCCGGATGACCAAGAGTCATCGCGGCAAGCTCTACATCGACGATGCTGGCTGGGGCCCCGAGGTTGGCTCAATTGAGTACGGGTATCGGGTCCCCTTTGATGGAATCCACGTTTTCATCAGCAATATTGGCGAATTGGGCCTTGAGCCGGGCACCTGCACCGACATCATCGAGACGGCTCAGCGTGCATGACCCGCCCAGGTTCGACCCGCCGTGAAGCATGCCTTTGTTGGTTTCATCCATGGGGCGGAAGTTGAGGAAGGATCTGTGTCTGGTGGTTCTACGACCATCTACACTGATGGTGAATCGTCCACAAGCGAGACCAATTCAATGTATCAGGTGAAAGACAGCCGGCTTGGGGCTGCTCCGATGGCGACAGTATTCCGGACCCCTATGAGACGCCGAACAGGGTTGCGATCTTCATGGCCAGTACATAGTCGACGCTTGGCTCAACGACCACTGCAGCCATGACCTCCAGCTGAACGGCCATGGCGACGGCTGGTGCTAGCAATTCTGCGCGCCTGCCAACTCAAGTTCTGACAGAGTTGTTGGAGGCTTTGGCGACTTTGATGCATGTGGAGGTGACCCCGGACACTCAAGAACAGCATAAGGTGGATGTTGCGAAGTTACGAGATGAGATAGCTCAAGCCAAGGAAGAGCTAGCTGCTGAGAATGTTAGGATGGCCATGGAGCAAGCTGCATTGGACGTTCAGGCACAATGGATTCAGGCGGAGTAGTTCTGGCTTACCTTGGATCAAAATACTTCAAATGCCATCAGGAGAAGGAGACACCAGAGTCGCTTACCTCTGGAGTATGACGCGAGAAACCTTTTTAAAACGCCGGGCGCAGGGACTAGTGACCCGCCCGTAGTGAACCAGGCGGTTGAGGCACCCATGACTGGAATGCCGGTTCAGCCGCATACTATGGATCTGCCTCATTTGGATGTGGCTCCGCCTCAGCGTGTTCCGACACCGGAAGGTCATTATTCTAACCCATTGGATAACATGATTGTTGCAGTGTCATGATTGGCGGCTCTCCCAGTTGAAGGCGAGTCTCTAGCTGCAATAGAGACACGGAGGGCCAGATAACTTCTTCAGATAACAGTGGCTCAACAGGCGGCTTATTCGTATAGTCGCGAAAGGATTCATTCGACCCCTTGTCTAAACCGGAGTTATAGCAGGCATATTGAATCGCCTGCCATTTCAAGTAGTGAACAGCGCCATAAACAGCCTCATGGGCATGACCCGGCGCGCGATGATGTTGATGCTCAGACCTTGGTAGATCAGGGCAGTGCGCGTCGGGAGGCTGAGCTGGCGGCTCGGCTAGCGGCTCAACAACAATCTTCGATTTATCCATCAACTTTGGTGGAAGTAGGAGTGACCTCTAGAACCTTGGGTGTGCCATGTTTAGTGTCGGCTCTGCGTAACGAGCATTTGCCTAAGGATTTCAAGGGTCCTCGTAAGGTGCCTAATTACACAGCAGATCAGCCCCCTGAAGCTTGGATTGAGAGTTATGAGATGGCCATGGAGATGTCGGATGTTAGTGATGCTGCATGTGCTAAGTATTTCACCATGATGTTGGATGGGCCGGCTCGTACTTGGTTAAAAGGACTACCCGCTAACTCCATTAGATCATGGGTAGAGTTGAAAGCTCATTTTATCCAAAAAATTAAAGACACGTGCAAGCGTCATATGTCAATCCTAGATTAGGATTCTTGTGTCCAATGTGAGGGCGAGTCAACAACCAATTGGATGCATTGGATCTCAGCTGTTATACACTCATCGGACAGTATCAATGCCAGTTCAGCAGTCCTGATGTTTGAGAAGAATTGTCATTTCCTCCCCCTTAAGCAGAAACTGGGGCGTCTTAAACGCCACTTCAATGACATGGGGGAGCTCATGGTGGCTCTTATCAAATATGCCAACTGTGGTAGTACCAAAGACCCCGACTCTGATGAGGAGAAGACGGGTAAAGGGAAGAAGAGTGGCAGTGTGAAGGGACAACATCATAACATGGCGGGTCACCGTGGCGATGGTAAACGCAAGGCCGGAGGCGGGTTAGACTTTGTGGCCAACACCAATGCGCAGAACAATAATCAGCATCGGAAGGGAAAGCCACCTCGGCTTGGAGGGCCAAAATTTAACCTTGAAGCAATGATGAATCAGCCTTGCCCAAAGCATGGCACGCAAGAGAAAACGGCGAATCATCTGTGGAAAGATTGCTTCATTATGAGGGAGTATAGGAATTCCAATTTTTTCTAGAATAATCATGTCCCAAATGGCGGTTCAGGATCCGGCTCTCATAGGCCTGGCTTTGGCGGTGGCAGTTCAAACTCTGGCTTCCAAGGCCAAGGCAATCAAGGTGGTTTTAATCAGCAGTCTGGTGAAGGGAATTAGCAGCAGCAATCTGGTTATCAGAGTAATCCGAAGCAGTTGAATACTGGACAGTATCATGTGTTCACTACGAGTTTGTGTAAACGAGACCAGAAGATTCATAAAAGGGCGATGAACGCAGTTGAGCCGGCGATTCCCCATTACTTGCGATGGTCTGAACGTCCTATCCTTTGGAGTCGTGAGGATCACCCACCTCGGTTGACAATCCGGGTCATTTGGCTTTGGTGGTTGCGCCTCAGGTTGGAGGTTACAAGTTCACTAAGGTGCTCATGGATGGAGGCAGCAGTATCAATACCCTTTACTATGAAACTTTTCATCGTATGAGTTTGACTGACAAGGACCTTAAGCCGTCTAACACTGCTTTTCATGGTGTGGTGCCTGGTAAGTCGGCATATCCGATGGGCAAGATAGCTCTGGAAGTGGCATTTGGTGATGATCACAATTCCAGAGTTGAGACACTAACCTTTGAGGTGGTTAAGATTAGGAGCCCTTGTCACGCTTTGTTTGGGCGGCTGGCTTATGCTAAGTTCATGGCAAGACCCTGTTATGTTTATCTGCAACTCAAGATGTCGGGTTACAAGGGTACCATCACAGTGCATGGGAATAGGAAGATAGCTTTGGAATGTGAAGAGGGCGATGCTGCCTATGCCGAATCTGTTTGTGCAACAGAAGTGTTGAAGTTTTACAAAGATAATGTTGACCCGGCAGATATGACACCTTTGAACAAGCCAACCATAGAGCACGACCCTATGTTGAAGTTTAAGTCGGCATATGACACTAAGTTGGTAGATTTTGTTCCTAGCAATTCATCCAAGCAGTTCAGTATCAGTGCCAATCTAGATCCAAAATAGGAAAGCGCGCTCATCGAGTTCATCCATGAGAACCGGGACATCTTTGCATGGAAGCCTTCATACATGCCAGGTGTACCGAGTGAACTCGCTGAGCACACTCTCAATATTGATCCAAAGTTTAAACCGGTCAAGCAATTCCTTCGTCGGTAAGGCCATTGGTGAAGAAGTGGCTCGGCTCTTGGCAGCTGGGTTCATTGTTGAAAATTTTCATCCTGAATGGTTGGCTAACCCGGTGCTGGTGCTTTAGAAAAATGGTACTTGGTGAATGTGTGTGGATTACAACGACCTTAATAAAGCCTGCCTGGCAGATCCTTTTGCTCTTCCCCGTATTGATCAGATTATTGATGCTACGGTGGGTTGTGAGCGTTTGAGTTTATTTGATGCTTATTCTGGGTATCATCAGATCAAGATGGCAGTTAAGGACCAGGAGAAGACAGCTGAGGGAGTCCTGGATTATGGGGTCTCCAGACAGCCAGACTATTGGACTATGAAGATACAAGATTGAAGAGTTCGTCTCGTGTCCGGATGGGACTTTCCTTAGCGTGGAAGGCAAGCTTGGCAATACGGATATGTAGATCTCCTCCCCTGTAACCAACTCTGTGTAACTCTATCCCCCTCAGGTGTCTATATAAACCGGAGGGTTTAGTCCGTAGGACAACAACAATCATACCAAACGCTAGCTTCTAGGGTTTAGCCTCTACGATCTCGTGGTAGATCAACTCTTGTAATACTCATATAATCAAGAACAATCAAGCAGGATGTAGGGTATTACCTAGGGGTGGACATAAAAACCGACCAACCGAATACCGAACCGATACCGAAACCGAAAAAACCGAATTTTCGGTTTTTGCTGCTGCTATATTCAAATTCGGTTTCTATGTTTAATAACCGAATTAAAATCGTCCGGTTCGGTAGTTAACCGATAACCGAAGGAAAAAACTGAAGTGCACGCAATTCTAGTATATGCGTCCCGCATGACCGCACATCTCGCCAAATGCCAAGCCGAACTGAACGCAATTCTAGTGTGAGGCACCCCACGTTCGCACGTCTCGCCAGAATTTTCTTTCGAGGCAGCATCTCTCGCATGCAACTACTTCACGGCCACGCGCCTGCATGCATGCAGCCACACATAGTGTGAGAAGGCCCAGCTGGTGTGATCTAGCCCACACACTTAATTGCATGGCCCAAATAGTATTTCCTTTGGCTGATAGTGTGCATCGGGTGGAGTGTTACTTGTTTAGTCCCACATCGGTTAGCTACGCTTCAGGGACAAGGTGACCGGCTATATAAGAGGTCAGGAAGCTCTTGTACGATGCGCTCACTGTAGCTTCTCAGCAATGCTGCAATCAGTCGGTTTAAACCGAAAACCGAACTAAATTGGTCGGTTAACCGAATTTTCGGTTAGTTGTTTTTTCCTGTTATTTTTGATTTTTGGTTTTGTTAACCGAAATTAAAAATAAACCGATTGGTATAAACCGAACTTTCGGTTTCTACTGAATGCCCACCCCTAGTATTACCTCCATCAAGAGGGCCC
The DNA here is from genome assembly GCF_018294505.1 of Triticum aestivum. NCBI lineage: Eukaryota > Viridiplantae > Streptophyta > Magnoliopsida > Poales > Poaceae > Triticum > Triticum aestivum. Next base: position 401,426,171 of record NC_057800.1, on the reverse strand, counting down.
GAACCTGGGTAAACATCGTGTCCTCTGCCTCCTGTTACCATCCGCCTTAGACGCACAGTTCGGACCCCCTACCCGAGATCCGCCGGTTTTGACACTGACATTGCTGCTTTCATTGAGAGTTCCACTATGTCGTCACCATAAGGCTCGATGGCCCCTTCGATCATCGGTAACAATGCGGTCCAGGGTGAGGTTTTCCTCCCCGGACAGATCTTCGTATTCGGCAGCTTCGCACTGCGGGCCAACTCGCTTGGCCATCTGGAGTAGATCGAGAGCTACGCCCCAGGCCATCAGGTTAGGTTCGGAAACTTAAACTACACTACTGACGTCCGCGGAGACTTGATCTTTGACAGATTCGAGCCCATGTCAGGTGCGCCGCACAATCACGACGAGCAGGACGTAACTCTGCCGTCGGATAGTGTTCGGGAGATCACATCTGCAACTACTCTGGCCTTCAATCCGGAGCAAATTGCGCCATCCAAGGATGGAGGGATAGACGCCGCCATGGAGGCCGCACTCTCAGTGGAGATGGATCCGGATACTGACTTCACCCCTTACGAGAGCCATATCATTGAACCACTGGATTCGTCTTCAGCCACGGACTCCGAGCCGCCTGCATCCATGCCCATCGAATCCGATTGGGTGCCGATCATGGAGTTCACCTCCGTGGATATCTTTCAGCACTCGCCTTTTGGCGATGTGCTAAATTCATTAAGGTCTCTCTCCTTGTCAGGAGAACCTTGGCCGAACTATGTCCGGCTAGAATGGGATGCGAACGACGAAGAAATTCGCTGCCCACCCACCACCCACTTAGTAGCCACTGTCAACGATTTAACCGACATGCTCGACTTCGACTCCAAAGACATCAATGGTATGGACGACGATGCAGGAGACGAACAGGAACCACCGCCCACAGGGCGCTGGACCGCCACCTCATCATATGATATATACATGATGGACACCCCCAAAGAAGGCAATGGCGACGAGAAAGCGGAGGATGACCCCTCCAAGAAGCAACCCAAGCGCCGATGTCAGCGGTGCCGCTCTAAGTCCCGCCACAGCAAAAGTAGTGATACCGGCACAAGAGACAATAACACTCCAGATAGTGCCGAAGAGAACCACAATCCCCTCCAGCACGATGTAGAGCGGGAGGGTGAACAAGCTAGCCCTCCAGAGCAGGGAGCAGATGGAGAATTGGAGGAGGACAATTACATGCCTCTCTCCAAAGACGAGGTGAGCCTCGGCGACGAAGAATTTACCGTGCCTGAGGATCCCGTCGAGCAGGAGCGCTTCAAGTGCTGGCTTATGGCCACATCAAATAGCTTGAAGAAAAAGCAACAACAACTTCAAGTTGATCAAGACTTGCTAGTAGACAGATGGACCGAAGTCCTTGCGGCCGAGGAATACGAACTCGAGCACCCCTCCAAGAGTTACCCAAAGCGCAGGTTGCTACCTCACCTCGAGGAGGAAGCATTGAAACCTCCATCACCAGTGTACGATGTGGCTGATCGACCACCGCGTGGCCGAGCCAGAGAGGCGTTTCAGCCTGAAGTTCAGCCTGCACCCCGCCGCCACTCAATCAAAAATACCAAGGCCTGGGGCAACACACGGGACATGCGAGATGTATTGGACAGCAGGGCAAAACATGCAAGGTCAATATATGGGTCACGGGGGCGCGCGCCAACGCGGGACGATGACCGTCGCGCCGGATACACTAAAAGTAAATCCGGTCGGGCCGAATACAGCAGACAAGACTCATATGAACTGTGTCGTGATATAGCCCGGCACAGAGGCGTCGCACACCCCCTATGCTTCACTGATGAAGTTATGGATCACGAATTCCCGGAGGGTTTTAAACCCGTAAATATCGAATCGTATGATGGTACAACAGATTCCGCTGTATGGATTGAGGATTTCCTCCTTCACATCCACGTGGCTCACGGTGATGATCTGCATGCCATCAAGTACCTCCCACTAAAACTCAAAGGACCAGCTCGGCATTGGCTGAATAGCTTGCCAGCAGACTCCGTCGGCAGTTGGGAGGATTTGGAATTCCTTGACAACTTCCAGGGCACTTATGTGAGACCACCGGATGCTGATGACTTGATCCATATAATTCAACAACCAGGGGAATTGGCCAGGCAATTCTGGACACGGTTCCTAACTAAGAAAAAACAAATTGTCGACTGTCTGGATGCAGAGGCCTTAGCGGCATTCAAGCATAACATCCGTGACGAGTGGCTTGCTCGGCACCTCGGCCAGGAGAAGCCAAAGTCTATGGCAGCCCTCACGACACTCATGACCCGCTTTTGCGCGGGCGAGGATAGCTGGCTGCCTTGCAGCAACAACACATCAAGGAATCTGGGCACTTGGGATACCAAAGATGCCAACGGCAGACCACGTCGTAACAGACAAAAGCACCACAACAACGGCGATAACACCAATGATACGGCAGTCATTGCCGGACTCAGATGCTCTAGATCCGGTCAGCGGAAAAAACCATTCAAAAGAAGTACTCCGGGCCCGTCCAGTTTGGACCGCATACTCGATCGCTCGTGTCAAATCCATGGCACCCCCGATAAGCCAGCCAATCACACCAACAGAGAATGTTGGGTGTTCAAGCAGGCCGGCAAGTTGAATGTCGAAAACAAGGACAAGGGGTTGCATAGTTATGACTAGGAGGAGCCCCAGCCGCCGAACACTGGAGGACAGAAGAGGTTCCCCCCACAAGTGAAGACGGTGAACATGATATACGCAACCCACATTCCCAAGAGGGAACGGAAGCGTGCACTAAGGGACGTCTATGCGACGGAGCCCGTCGCCCCAAAGTTCAACCCATGGTCCACTTGTCTGACCACCTTTAATCGTAGGGACCACCCCACTAGTATCCGTCATGGCGGATCCACCGCATTGGTACTAGACCCCATCATCGACGGATTTCACCTCACTCGAGTCGTTATGGACGGTGGCAGCAGCCTGAACCTGCTCTATCAGGATATAGTGGGCAAAATGGGTTAGATCCCTTGAGGATCAAATCCACCAAGACCACCTTTAAGGGCGTCATCCCAGGTGTAGAGGCTCGTTGCACGGGCTCAATCATACCGGAAGTGGTCTTCGGATCTCCGGACAACTTCCGAAGCGAGGAGTTAATCTTCGATATCGTCTCGTTCCGCAGTGGCTATCACGCACTGCTCGGGCGAACCACATTTGCAAAATTCAATGCGGTACCGCATTACGCATACCTCAAGCTCAAGATGCCAGGACCTAGGGGGGTCATAACAGTTAATGGAAATACAGAACGCTCACTCCGCACAGAAGAGCACACTGCGTCCCTCGCAGCAGAAGCACAAAGCAACCTTTTAAGGCAAATCGCCAATTCGGCGGTACAGCCCCTGGACACTGTCAAGCGAGTCCGGAGTAACCTGCAACAGGATCGCCTGGCATGTTCAGAGCTCGCCTAGCAATTCGGCCCCCGTCCTAGTCCCATTCAAGCGACGAAATTCGTGCCACGCGTACATAATTATGCACCGAAAATACCATGGGCATAGGCGGAGGCACGATCAAGGTACGTCCCGCAATGCGGCTTAACCGCCCTAGGGGTTGTACACCTTTATCATTTTTTCTCTTTCAGGACCTAACTCTCTGGAAGCCCTTTCCGACAGTACGATTGCCGGACACATTACGGGAAGGAACAACCAAGGAGGCAAGAAGCTAAGATGTACACGGGAACCCCCAAGTGGTCTCTAATAATAATCGATATACCCGCTTTCTACTATCCATACGCAGCTTGCCCTTGGATAGGACATGTCAAATAGTCCTATTTTCTGCTTATTGCACTACTTGTATCAGCACGATTCGACGTATTATTTAAATAACAATGCATAGCATTAGTCTATTATTGCATTATTCATCCCTTTTTTCTTATATGTTCATTTACGACAACTTGCACCCCTACACTCTGGTACGGTCAGTACGCCAGGGGCTTTCATTTACCCCATAATACGGCATGAGAAGTCCGAACACTTTCGACAGTGCGGCACCCCGAACTTATAGAATTATATGCATCAGCTCCGAATCATGGCTTGGGTCAATAGTTGGGTTTGCACGGCTCCCATGCTTTGGTACCTTACGTTCCGCTATATCGGCTAAGGTAGCGCTGGGAGAACTACTACGATTGTGTCCCGGTTCTTCCGGACGAGCACCTCAGTAGAGAAAGCCGAAAACTGACTGTCATGATAAGGCGAGAGTTGGTCGCTGTTCGAGAGGTCTCAAGTACTTAAAGACTTTTTCCGCTTCGGGCTAGGAGTCAGCCTTGCCCGACTTAGGCGTGTATAGCGCCCCAAATTCGGCCTTCCGAATACTAGGGGCTTCACCAAAATTTAAAATTGTACATTTCTATGGCTAAGTGAGAGTGATAAAGCCTTATAGTCCGATTGCCTGGTACGTTGTGCTGAACACCTCCCTCGAAGGACCCAAAATTGGGATAAAGAGTGCTCAGGTTTATCCCGAACACCCCAGTACTAGGTACATGGGGGCAGAAGCCGATGACTGGCCAACTCTCAGATTTTATAAACGGCCGCACAGAAGGTAATATTTTAAATTCAAAAGGCGTTTCATAGCGCAAATGAACTCATTTCACATAAACAGGATCACATAAGGATGTTCATTCAAAAATTACATCCTTGGCACATTCATCCGCCACAAGGCGGGAAACCTTCAGGACACTGTCATAATACATTTCGGGGCAGCGATGCTCCTTGCCCTCCGGCGGCCCCTCCTTCACCAGCTTCACGGCGTCCACCTTCACCCGGGCAAAAGCCCTGCGCGCACCCTTGATGCAGACGGACCGCTTTATGACCTCAAGCCGTGGGCAGGCATCCACAAGCTGCCTCACCAGACCGAAGTAGCTGCCGGGCAGGGGCTCGCCAGGCCACATCCGGACTATAAGACCCTTCATGGCCTGTTCGGCTGCCATGTGAAGCTCGACCAATTGCTTCAGCTGGTCGCTCAAGGGCATTGGTTGTTCGGTCCTAGTATACTAAGACCAGAACAACTTTTCCGTCGAGCTCCCCTCCTCAGCTCCGTAAAACTTCGCGGCATCCAGTACACTGCGGGGAAGATCTGTGAACGCTCCTGGAGAGCTCCAAACTCGGGTAAGTAAAAGGAAAGTTTCCTTCACATGCTTGCTTCGCATAATGAATGCCTTACCCGCTGCTATCTTCTTCGCCGCATCAATCTCCTGGAGGGCCTTGTGGGCTTTAGCCTTGGCGCTCCGAGCACTTTCGAGCGCCTTCGCAAGCTCGGACTCTCGCGTCTTAGAGTCAAGCTCCAAGGACTCGTGTTTTTTGGCTAGAGCCTCGAGCTCTTGCTGCACCTCGCCTACCCGGGCTTTTTGTTTTTCCCGCTCAATGCGCTCCTTGGCCGCTTTACCTTCAGCCTCGGACAACACCTTCTTCAGGGTCGCCACCTCGGTCGTGGCCCCTGGCAAATTCATGATGATCCTATTACTTTACAACCGAACTTCTTTTTAATGTATAGACAAGGTATTGCTTACGTTTGCTCTCCTCGAGCTGCCTCTTGGTAAGGTCGAGCTCATCCTCGGACCGCTCCAGGTCCTTCTTCAGTGCAGAGACCTCTGCAGTACGTGTGGCAGCGGCCAGTAGTGAAGCCTGCACATGCACATAGACATATTCTGATTAGACTCTTGAGTCATTATTTGATCCTCTATTCGACCTCTCTTCGCAAACGCCAAACAGAGCATCAGGGGCTACTGTCTATGCGGTAATATTTCCTTATATTTTGATTGCTTACCTCAAAGCCTATTAGGAGGCTGGCGCAAGCTTCGGTCGGTCCATTTTTGGCGGACTAAACTTTCTCGATCACCGCACTCATGATAGTGCGGTGCTCTTCGTCGATGGAAGCGCCGCGAAGCGCTTCTAGCAAGTTGTCCGGTGCCTCTGGATGGACAGAGGACACCGGCACGGGCGGTCTGCCCCCCTTAACAGGGGATTGCCTGCTGGAATCCGGAACCACCAAAGGTTCCGAGGTAGTATTCGGCTGAGGGCCAAACTTGGAGCCCGTGGGAGTCTTGCTCCCTTTTAGCCTAGGGTCCGGAAGGTCGCCTCGAGGCGCCCCCAGGACTACCTCCCCTCGGCTTGGTTACTTTCGGGACAAAACCTCGATGTTGTCCATAGGGCGAGGGGTGGAGGTGGTCGGAAGTGAATCGCTATTCATATCCGACGAGTCCAATGAACCGCCCGACAAAGATATGTCGAGATGGGCTCGGGACAGACCGCATAATCATATGCGGCGTAATGAGAAACAGTGCAATAAAACATACCATGAATTACTATGGTACCCGGATACTTACGACTTCGCCAGGGGCTTGACCCTGGGTAGCCACTCGTCGCTGTTGTAGGCAGCCGTCGTGGAGCAGTCCGGAAGGAGGGTCCTTCCCTTCTTGGACCCTTCGGCCTCCCTGGTTGGGTTGGCCTTCCTTTTCTTGTCTCCCCCGACTGGGGGGAGAACTTTTCTCTTCCTCCTCCTCGTTTTCATGGGAGGAGTGCGCTTCGGAGTCATCGGACGATGAGTCCGACATAACCTTGCACCGGAGACCCTTTCGGGACCCCGTGGCCTTCTTCAACGGCGCATCGTAAGGGGCCGGAGCCAGCATCTCCGTTAGGAGAGCATCAGTAGGATCTTCAGGCAGGGGGGCTGGGTAATCGAGTTGCTCCGATGTCTTTACCCAGTCCTGTTAATGGCATGGGAGCTTAGATCCTGCACATCATTTAACTGGGGCAAATAAATACCCTGTGAGATATAAAAACTTACCGGATTGGCATGGCGCTTTGCGCTGAGTCCGTGATCCTCGGTGAGGGAAGGAGGTACCACGGCGCCTTTGAACAGCACTCTCCAGTCGTCTTTGTGCATCGTGTCGAAGAGCTCTCACAGCGTCTGGTGCTTGGCCAGGTCGAACTCCCGCGAATTGAATGCCCGTCATTGACACGGGAGAATCCGACGGAAGATCATGACCTGGACCACGTTGACAAGCTTGATTTTCTTGCTCATCATGTTCCTAATGCAGGTCTGGAGTCCGGTCAGCTCTACCGGAGAACCCCAAGACAGGCCCTTCTCTTTCCAGGAGGTGAGCCGCGTGGGGATTCTGGATCGAAATTTGAGGGCCGCCACCCAGTTGGTGTCGCGCGGCTTGGTGATGTAGAACCACCCCGATTGCCACCCCTTTATGGTCTCCACATAGGAGCCTTCGAGCCAGGTGACGTTAGGCATTTTGCCCACCATGGCGCCTCCGCACTCTGCTTGCTGGCCGACCACCACCTTCGGCTTAACATTGAAGGTCTTCAACCACAGGCCGAAGTGGGGCCTGATGCGGAGGAAGGCCTCGCACACGACGATAAACGCCGAGATGTTGAGGATGAAATTGGGGGCCAGGTCATGAAAATCCAGCCCGTAGTAGAACATGAGCCCGCGGACAAATGGGTGGAGGGGAAATCCCAGTCCGCGGACGAACTGGGTAAGAAAAACTACCCTCTCTTGGGGTTCGGGCGTAGGGATGATCTGCCCCGCATCTGGCAGCCGGTGCGTGATATCCGCAGCCAGATATCCGGCTTCCCGTAACTTTGCGATGTGCTCCTCCGTGATGGAGGAGACCATCCACTTGCCTCCCGCTCCGGACATGCTCGGAGTGGTTTGAGAAGAAAGACGCGAACTTGGGCGTTGGAGCTCGAGTATGCGAGAATGGATAAGTGAGGAGGAAGAAGGCATGGGTAAAAAGGGTAAATCCTTGTCCCTTTATAAGGGCGGAGTAGGCGATGCGCCTCCCCACTTGCGTGGTAAAATCGCTTATTCCCCAAGCGCCGTGATTGATGGCGCGGTTGGGTTACCCACGTCCATATTCATTAGAATCCCGTAATAAAGGGGACACGATCTCTGCTTTGACAAGACATGTCAGGAAAACCGCCTCGTGATATGTGCGGTGCTGGTTGAGAAAAACGGTTCGAATAATGACCGGGCCATGACATGATGTCATGCTGTCAAAACGTGTCAGCAGATTAGATTTGTGGAAATATTATTCTCTCTATGGTGGTATGTGGAACTTGTTTTGCAGATCCAGACACTATCCTTGTGTTCAAAATCTTCTATGGTGTATTCGGAGGAGGAACCCGCCTTGCAATGCCGAAGACGAAACTGCACGCCGGACTCATTGTCATTAAAGCCTGGTTCAGGGGCTACTGAGGGAGTCCTAGATTAGGGGGTCTCCAGACAGTCGGACTATATCCTTTGGCCGGACTGTTGGACTATGAAGATACAAGATTGAAGACTTCGTCCCGTGTCCGGATGGGACTTTCCTTGGCGTGGAAGGCAAGCTTGGCAATACGGATATGTAGATCTCCTCCCCTGTAACCGACTCTATGTAACCCTAGCCCCCTCCGGTGTCTATATAAACCGGAGGGTTTAGTCCGTAGGACAACAACAATCATACCATAGGCTAGCTTCTAGGGTTTAGCCTCTACGATCTCGTGGTAGATCAACTCTTGTAATACTCATATCATCAAGAACAATCAAGAAGGACGTAGGGTATTACCTCCATCAAGAGGGCCCGAACCTGGGTAAACATCGTGTCCCCTGCCTCCTATTACCATCCGCCTTAGACGCACAGTTCGGGACCCCCTACCCGAGATCCGCCGGTTTTGACACCGACAACAGCCTCGATCACTGCCTTTGGAGCCTTCTGCTATGTGTCTATGCCCTTTGGGCTCAAGTGTGCCCAGGCAACTTACCAGCGGTGTGTTCAAAATTGCCTTCATGGTTAGATTGGATGAAATGTTCATGCTTATGTGGATGATATTGTTGTCAATTCCAGGAAGAAGGAAACCTTGATACATGATTTGAAAGAGACCTTTGACAATCTCTAGGTCTACAAGATGATGCTTAACCCGGCCAAATGTGTCTTCGATGTACCAGCAGGCAAGCTCTTGCGCTTTTTGGTTTCTGAATGGGGCATTGAAGCTAACCCGGAGAAAATCAAGGCCATCACTTCCTTGGCTAAACCAGCGTGTATTAGTGATGTTCAGCGTCTGGCGGGTCGTATCGCGGACCTAAGCCGGTTCGTAAGACGGTTGGGAGAAAAGGCTATCCCTCTATACCAGATGATCAAGAAAACAGATCACTTTGTCTAGAGTGATGCTGCTGATCACACGTTCGAAGCCTTGAAGAAACAGTTAGCTGAGCCGCTGATCCTTGCAGCTCCTATTGATAAAGAGCCCTTGTTGTTATATGTGGCTGCCAATAGCCAAGCTGTCAGTGTGGCAATTGTTGTGGAAAGGAAGGAATCAGGCAAGGAATATCCAGTTCAGCAGCCGGTTTATTACATCAGTGAAGTGTTCATTGAATCCAAGCAAAGATATCTGCATTGGTGGAAGCTGATATATGGGTTGTTCATGGCTAGTCGAAAGCTCAAGCAATATTTCCTTGGTCATCCCATCACTATGGTTAGTTCCACTCCTTTAGGGGATATTATTCAGAACAGAGAGGCCATATGTCGGTAGCCAAACGGGCCATTAAGCTTGGACCCCATGGTTTGAAATATATGCCTCGGACAGCTATCAAGTCTCAAGGACTGGTGGATTTTATCAATGACTGGACTGACTTGCAGATGCCTGAGGAGAAGTCTGATATCACATATTGGACTATTCACTTCGATGGATCCAGGCAGCTGGAGGGCTTGGGGGATGGAGTTGTTTTGACTTCCCCACGAGGTGATAAGTTCTGTTATGTTTTAAGGTTGATGTTCCCTTGTACTAACAATGCAGCTGAGTATGAAGCCTTACTCCATGGTCTTCGGATGGATAAGGAGATGAATCTAAGCCGGGTGAGGTGTTTTGGTGGCTCAGCAAGTTTCATGCACTTGGGATGATAAGGACCCACTCATGGCGGCTTACTACTGCGAGGTTGATGCTATTGCTGGTCATTTCAAAGGTTATCAAGTGGAACATGTTGATCGCAGGAAAAATGAGGCGGTTGATGCTTTGAGCCGCTTAGGGTCCCAGCGTAAGCTGGTGCCACCTAACGTTTGTCGGATTTCTGGTTCTGGCAAAACCCTTGAGATTCGAACACTGGGGTGCGCACAAAGATCTCTCCCCCTCTCTAGCTCGCACACATCATGATCTCATGGCCTAGCTCGACGAACCCAAAGAACACAAGATGCAAGAGTTTATATTGGTTCGGGCCATCGATGTGGTATAATTCCCTACTCTAGTGCGGTGTGGTGGATTGCCTCTTGGGCTGAGGATGAACAGTTATAAGGGAAGAACAGCCTCCTGAGGAGAGGTGCTCTTGTGCTTGGTGAGTATGGTGGTGGAATGGATCTGGTCCAGGGTCTGTCCCTCCTACGGTGGAAGCTAGTCCTATTTATAGAGGCCCGGGTCCTCTTCCCAAATATTAGGTGGGAAGGGATCCCACAATGGCCAATTTGAAGGGGGACAGTTAATACAAGCTATCCTGACAAAAGTAGTCTTCGTCTGCCAAAGGCTCTGGTGGTGACGCCTCTTGGGCTCCACGGTGACCTCTGTCCTGTTGTCCTGCTGGTCTTGGTCTTGTTGCACCGATATGGAAACCTTTGCCTGATGCCTCGAGACTCCTCGCCTGTGCTTGCCTCTTTAGCACCAAAGAGGAAACGAGGACACTGTGTGCGCTGGCGCCGGCCTGGCTCCGGTCGTCATGGCTTGCGTCACACAAGCCTCGCGAGGTATCCCTTGCCTTGATCTCTCCGCCCCTCACGAGCCAGCCTGGTGAGGCCGCCCCTGAGGAGGTCTTGCATCATCCGCCTCACCAGGCTTGGCCCCTCGGAGGGTCTTGAGCGTTTTCTGGTGAAGATGGGTCATACAGGGCCGCTGGTGGAGCCACGCTGTGGGCCGCAGGCAGGCAAGTCTGGGGACCCCCGTTCCCAGAACACCGACAGTAGCCCTCGGGCCCAGGGCGCGCTCGGACTTGGCTTCAAGGCGAAGCCAAAGGGCAAGTGCGGAGCGTCATGGGCCCCAACAGCCTGCGGCCCCGCTTGATGCGTGGCGATCGATTGGACGTGGGCGGCCCCGCTTCCCCACGCAACCTTAATATCTGCCTGGCTAGGCGGCCACGGCGTCCCACACAGTTATCTCCCCATTGCTGGCAATGCACTCCCCAACTCCTCTGCTTCTTTGAACCTCAGCCTCCTCTACCAATCTGACCTAAGCTCAATCCTCTCCATCGCCATGGCGCCGAACCAGACGGAGAAAGGGAAGAAGACCATGTCCTCAGCCAGCCCGCCTTCGACCGTCGAGCCCGTCGTCGGCCGATCGCAGGTGCTCAATGAGAAGGCCATGGACAAGGTCCGCCTTGCGCTCGCCACCAGCTTCAACGAATGGGGAGGGACGGCGGCCTGGCCTGTGTCCCGAGCTTCTATCGATAGGACAGCCACCGAGGTCCAGTTCTTCATTGACGCCCTGTGGGCCGGTCTGGTCCCCCTTTCTCCGCCTTCTTCAACGTCATGCTTTCCCATTACCAGATTCGTCTGCTGCACCTAGATCCCCAATCTATCGCTCTTCTTGCCGTCTTTGCCTTTGTCTGCGAGGCCATGGTGGGCATCGCCCCCTCCGTGGCCCTTCTGCGCCATTTGTTCTCGCAGCACCTGACCGACCCCCAGCAATGCTCTGGGTGCCTGAGCTTCCAGGCCGTGGCGGCGACGGCCGGCTTAGGGATTGACTTTGAACTCCCGCCGTCTGCGAGCAGGTTCCGAATGCGGTGGGTCCTCGCTTCGAAAGTTGTCCGGAGCTCTGAAGACCACTTCCAGTGTGATTGAGCCCATGCAATGGGCCTCTACACCTGGGATGATGCCCTTAAAGGTGGTTTTGGTGGGTTTGATCCTCGAGGGATCTATACCCATTTTGCGCACTGTATCCTGATAGAGCAGGTTCAGGCTGCTGCCGCCGTCCATAAGGACTCGAGTGAGGTGAAATCCATCGATGATGGGGTCTAGGACCAATGCGGTGGATCCGCCATGACGGATACTAGTGGGGTGGTCCCTGCGATCGAAGGTAATAGGACAAGAGGACCATGGGTTGAACTTTGGGGCGACGGGCTCCATCGCTTAGACGTCCCTTAGTGCATGCTTCCGTTCCCTCTTGGGAATGTGGGTTGCGTATATCATGTTCATCGCCTTCACTTGTGGGGGGAACCTCTTCTGTCCTCCCATGTTCGGCGGCCGGGGCTCCTCCACGTCATCACTATGCAGCCCCTTGTCCTTGTTTTCGGCATTCAACTTGCCGGCCTGCTTGAACACCTAGCATTCTCTGTTGGTGTGATTGGCTGGCTTATCGGGGGTGCCGTGTATTTGACACGAGCGATCAAGTATGCGTCCAAACTGGAGGCCCGGAGTACTTCTTTTGAATGGCTTTTTCCGCTGACCGGATCTAGAGCCGGTGAATCCGGCATTGATTGTCGTATCATCGGTGTTATCGCCGTTGTTGTGGCGCTTATGTCTGTTATGACGTGGTCTGCTGTTGGCATCTTTGGTATCGGAAGTGCCCGGATTCTTTGATGTGTTGTTGCTGCGAGCCAGCCAGCTATCCTCGCCCATGCAAAAGTGGGTCATGAGTGTCGTGAGGGCTGCCATAGACTTCGGCTTCTCCTAGCCGAGGTGCCAGGCGAGCCACTCGTCACGGATGTTATGCTTGAATGCCGCTAAGGCCTCTGCATCCGGACAGTCAACGATTTGGTTTTTCTTAGTTAGGAACCGTGTCCAGAATTTCTTGGCCGATTCCCCAGGCTGCTGAGTTATATGGCTCAAGTCATCAGCATCCGGTGGTCGCACATAAGTGCCCTGGAAGTTGTTAAGGAATGCGTCTTCCAAATCCTCCCAACTGCCGATGGAGTCTGCTCGCAAGCTATTCAGCCAATGCCGAGCTGGTCCTTTGAGTTTTAGTGGGAGGTACTTGATGGCATGCAGATCATTACCGCGAGCCATGTGGATGTGGAGGAGGAAATCCTTAATCCATACAACGAGATCTGTTGTACCATCATATGATTCGATATACGGGTTTAAAACCCTCCGGGAATTCGTGATCCATAACTTCATCAGTGAAGCATAGGGGGTGTGCGGCGCCTCTGTGCTGGGCTATATCACGACGAAGTTCATATGGGTCTTGTCTACTGTATTCGGCTCGGCCAGATTTACTTTTAGTGTATCCGGTGTGACGGTCATCGTCCCGCGTTGGCTCGCACCCCCATGAACCATATATCAACCTTGCATGTTTTGCCCTGCTTTCCAATATGTCTCGCAGGTCCCATGTGTTGCCCCGGGCCTTGGTATTTTTGTTTGAGTGGTGGCGGGGTACATGCTGAACTTTCAGGCTGAAACGCCTCTTTGGCTCGGCCACGAGGTGGCCGGTCAGCCGCATCGTACACTGGTGATGTAGGTTTCAATGCTTCCTCCTCGAGTCAGGGTAGCAACCTGCGCTTCGGGTAACTCTTGGAGGGGCGCTCGAGTTCATACTCCTCGGCCGCAAGGACTTCAGTCCATCCGTCTGCTAGGAAATCTTGATCAGCTCGAAGCTGTTGTTGCTTTTTCTTCAAGCTATTTGCTGTGGCTATAAGCCGGCGCTTGAAGCGCTCCTGCTCGACGGGATCCTCAGGCATGGTAAATTCTTCGCCGCCGAGGCTCACCTCGTCTTCGGAGAGAGGCATGTAATTGTCCTCCTCCGATTCTCTATCTGTTGCCTGCTCTGGAGGGCTAGCTTGTTCACCCTCCCACTCTAAATCGTGCTGGAGGGGATTGTTGTTGTCTTCGGCACTATCCGGAGTGTTATTGTCTCTTGTACCGGTATCACTACTTTTGCTATGGCGGGACTTAGAGCGGCGCCTCTGACGTCGGCGCTTGGGTTGCTTCTTGGAGGGGTCATCCCCCGCTGTCTCATCGCCATTGCCTTCTTTGGGGGTGTCCACCATGTATATATCATATGATGAAGTGGCGGTCCAGTGCCCCGTGGGCAGTGGTTCCTGTTCTTCTCCTGCATCGTTGTCCATACCGTCAATGTCTTCGGAGTCGAAGTCGAGCATGTCGGTTAAATTGTCGATAATGGCCACTAAGTGGGTGGTGGGCGGGGAGCGAATTTCTTCGTCGTCTGCATCCCATTCTAGCCGCACATAGTTTGGCCAAGGTTCTCCTGACAAGGAGAGAGACCTTAATGAATTTAGCACGTCGCCGAAAGGTGAGTGCTGAAAGATATCCACGGAGGTGAACTCCATGATCGGCACCCAATCGGATTCGATAGGCACGGACGCAGGCGGCTCGGAGTCCGTGGCTGGAGACAAATCCAGTGGTTCGGCAACACGGCTCTCGTAAGGGGTGAAGTCAGTATCCGACTTTATCACCATTGAGAGTGCGGCCTGCGTGGCCGGGTTTATCCACCCGTCCTCGGATGGTGCAATTTGCTCCGGATTGAATGTCGGTGTAGTTGCAGGTGTGATCTCCCAAACACTATCCGACGGTAGAGCTAAATCATACTCATCGTGATCGTGCGACGCACCTGACATGGGCTCGAATTTGTCGAAGATCAAGTCTCCACGTATGTTGGTAGTGTAGTTTAAGTTTCCGAACCTGACCTGATGGTCAGGGGCATAGCTCTCGATATTCTCCACATGGCCAAGCGAGTTGGCCCGTAGTGCGAAGCTGCCGAATACGAAGATCTTTCCGGGGAGGAAAACCTCACCCTGGACCGCATTGTTACCGATGATCAGAGGATCCATCAAGCCTTATGGCGACGGCACAGTGGAACTCTCAATGAAAGCTCCAATGTCGATGTCAAACCGGCGGATCTCGGGTAGGGGATCCCGAACTATGCGTCTAAGGCGGATGGTAACAGGAGGCGGGGGACACGATGTTTACCCAGGTTCGGGCCCTCTCGATGGAGGTAATACCCTATGTCCTGCTTGATTGATCTTGATGATATGAGTATTACAAGAGTTGATCTACCATGAGATCGTCGAGGCTAAACCCTAGAAGCTAGCGTATGGTATGATTGTCTGTTGTCCTACGGACTAAACCCTCCGGTTTATATAGACACAGGAGGGGGCTAGGGTTACACAGAGTCGGTTACAAGGAAGGAGATCTACATATCTGTATTGCCAAGCCTGCTTTCCACACCAAGGAGAGTCCTATCCGGACACATGACGAAGTCTTCAATCGTGTATCTTCATAGTCCAACAGTCGGACTAAAGGATATAGTCCGGCTATCCAGAGACCCCCTAATCCAGGACTCCCTCAGGCCCAGACCCCCGCGCCATAGGATTTAGACCGGCGTGTTGACCTCTCTGTTGTGCCTTGGTGGGGCTGCGACATGTTGATCTTCCAAGGACGGGCATGACCCAGGAAAGTGTGTCCGGCCAAAGGGGATCGAGCGTGTTGGGAAATGTGGTGCACCCCTGCAGGGAAGTTTATCTATTCGAATAGTTGTGTCCCTCGGTAAAAAGGATGACCCGGAGTTGTACCTTGACCTTATGACAACTAGAACCGGATACTTAATAAAACACACCCTTTCAAGTGCCAGATACAACCGGTGATCGCTCTCTCATAGGGCGACGAGGGGAGGATCACTGAGTAGGATTATGCTATGTGATGTTACTTGGTGAACTCACCATCTACTCTCTTCTACATGCCGCAAGATGGAGGTTGCCAGAAGCGTACTCTTCGACAGGACTAGCTACCCCCCTCTTATTCAGGCATTCTGCAGTTCAGTTCACTTATATTACCCCTTTCATTTGATACATTGCATTTGTAGTGTAGCTCCTTGCTTGTGAGTACTTTGGATGGTACTCACGATTGCTTTGCTTCCCCTTTCCCCCCTTTCTATACCCGATTGTTGCGACCAGACAGTGGAGTCCAGGAGCCAAACGCCGCCGTCGACGATGACTCCTACTACACTGGAGGTGCCTACTACTACGTGCAGGCTGCTGACGACGACCAGGAGTAGTTCAGGAGGATCCCAGGCAGGAGGCCTGCGCCTCTTTCGATATGTATCCATGTTTGTGCTAGCCTTCTTAAGGCAAACTTGTTTAACTTATGTCTGTACTCAGATATTGTTGCTTCCGCTGACTTGTCTATGATCGAGCTCTTGTATCCGAGCCCTCGAGGCCCCTGGCTTGTAATATGGTGCTTGTATGACTTATTTTATTTGTAGAGTTGTGTTGTGATATCTTCCCATGAGTCCCTGATCTTGATCATACATGTTTGCGTGTATGATTAGTGTATGATTGAATCGGGGGCGTCAGAAGAAGGGAGCTATAGTCCCCACTCAATAGTTCCTTGCATCGAATGTGTGTGCCCGACATGGACAGCCACAACAACTGTAGGGCCATCGAGAAGTCAGCACATGATTCTCACTCCTATGGATGGCGGCCAGATAGGTTGTACCCTCATCTCACTTGTGTGCAACATTTATGGCTTTCTTATTCATCTAAGCATGGAAAATAGATTATCACATGTCACTGTATATTCATCTTGATCTCTTAAGAGTCTTGTCCAGGAGTTAACGTTGTTCCATAGTTCATATAAGAGACTTGTTCTTTAGGTAACGTTGTTCCATAGTTATCATCCATTAGCCAATGCTATCCCACAGGCTGGTGATTATACCACTTCTAGTATTACCTATAATGTTCTTTAATACTTTTGTGTGCCATCTAGTTAATCTTGAGTACAAACAATACATATTCTGTAGCATTCATCTGTGTTCTCCCTTTAGTTTTTGAGACCTGTTGCTGCTAGTTAAGCCCAGTCCCACTATTTTTGTCGTCTCCTACAGGCACTCATTACATAAATCTAACTACTAGTTTTCTTCCATGCATGTCAGATATAATTGCACACACAGATATATCCACAAGAACCCCACGGAGCAATGTAACGGCCACCAAACTTGACGTCAATGATACCCAATATGATGGAACATGTAAAGGCAATTCTTCAGAAGAGTTGCAGAAAGATGATGAATCCTATTCATCCCACAAGGTCTTTACTCTAACTTGGCCCGTGATATGGGTACAACATGCATATAATGTCCTAGAGTGCATCTACTCTGTTGCAATACCATGTGCTTAGCCTGCTGATCATGCCTGTAAATATGCCATGCCTTCCTGTGTTTCAATACCTATTCCATTCATGATAACATGTTTTCAAATTCAAGTACTGTCATTCTACTCTGTCGCAATGCCATCAGCTTAGTTTGGACATCTTGCTTCTGAATATCTTATGCATTGTTATTCATCAGTATGTACTCCGTCTGTCTACCATACCATGTTTTTTTTACATTGAAGTGATGTTCTAGTGGTCTGTTGCAATGCCATCTTAGTTTCCCAATCATACATGCATATGTTGCCTTAGTGTTTTTCTATACGTATTCCGCTATCATACAATTTTACATTCAACTAGTGTTTTTTTTACTCTGTTGTCCTGTCGTATCCCTAGCTCTTACATCATACTCCCTTCTTTCAAAACTCCGGATTACATGTCGCAGAAATGGATAAAAATGGATGTATCTAGAACTAAAATACGCCTAGACACATCCATTTATTTCCGGATGGAGGGGATACATGTCAATATGTCATGACTTTCTATTGTTCAGTACCTATTCCATCTCCCTGTCGTAGCATGTTTTATAATTGAAGCACCATTCTTCTATATAAGGCATGCAAGGGGAAGATAGCTATGTTAGAATCTGAAGGGTTACAAACAAGGTCTTTGCAAAAGATCCAAATGCCACGAGATAGTAAACCAACTCGAGTGTTCATAGATACTGCCCCAGCATAGAGAAACCCGACTCCTAATGATAATAAGCAGATTCCAGTGGCCAAAGAACTAGTCCGCTCTAGTCCAGCAAAAATATGTCTCGCATCATGAAATTTTATAGCATTCAGATCATATTTTCTACATGTTTCTTACCCATCTCTCTTTTAGAAAATAAGCTTAAAGGATCTAAGACTTTCTAAACTAGGATCGTGTTCGAGGAAAGTATCTTGCGGGAATTCTCTCTGCTCCAATGCTGATGCAAGTACCTGTTGTATATCACTATATTTTTGCATCAGCATGTATTTTGTTAATCGGCATGAATCCAACCTTTATTTGATCTAAATTTACTTGTAGCAAAATGTATAATTAAAGGCGACAATGTTGATTTTTGTAAGGAAAACTGCCTGGTAGTTTTGCATACTGAGATGCATGAGTGCACTATCTCATATCATGCACATTACTAAATTGTAGTGTTGTTTTGGTTGCCCAATCATTCATTGTGTCAATGTTGTTGTCCTCTTACCTTACCTGGATGATGATAGCTGTGCCATATTGTGTTAATTTGGTCTAGGCTGGTGTGGTCTAGTTGCCCAAACATTCATTGTGTCAATGTTGTTTTCCTATTATCTGACCTGGCCAATGATAGCAATGCTAGTGTGTTAATTTGGTGTAGGCTGCTAAGATAAGAAGACAAACTCTGAAAACAGCATGGCAACCCCATTGTTTCTTTCCAATAAATCTAGGCCCGGTAATATGGCAATAACTCTTGATTAATCTATTCGGTTCCCCTCCTAATTTATGTTATGATGCAGTGGTTGAGACACTCTCCACTATCAATAATACAAGCCTACCAAAATTGCCATCTGAATCTGTTCGGTTTCCTCTGTCTCGAATCCAACGAAAAAAATGTATGTTTGTGAACCAGTTATTAGCTGAAGCAATGATGGAAATCATGGAGGAATCGGAGGTGCACAATCTTGCGGAACAACAACTGATCAATGTTTTCAGAGATAGCGTAGCAAAGAAGGAAGAACTTGCTCACATGCTTATGGGCATCATCTGCGCCGAGGTTACAGATTGTGAGGTTTTAGATTGTTAAGTTTTGTTCATTTATTTGCACTGGCATCATTCTTTGATTGCCCTGTGGATGTCATTTCCTGTAATATATGCTGGATGTGCTACGTTTTTCCTTGTATGATGTACATTTTCTTAGCGTTCCTCGCATTCTAGCTAACTGGTCGCTAGGAAGCCAAAAAAGCAGTGAAATTAATAGCTAGCTCCAACAGTCGTTCGATGTTATCTAATTGGGCCTACATAAATGTTCAAACTTTAGGAGGCCCATTAAGTTGATGGGTCGTAACCAGGCCGAAAGCTCTATCGAGCCGCTATAATTGAAACGAGCCAACAATTAATGCTTGGCCCTGTTACCTCCCGGGTCGTTAACAGGCCGACACTAAAGCGGGCAATAAGTGGGCCCATTCGATTTCGTAGGCCGTTAATAGGCCAATACTAAGGTCGGGCTATATATGGCCCAACTGTATTGTGGGCATTTAGCAGGACAAAAGAGACAGCAGGCTCGTACTGGACAATGAAGATCATGGGCCGCTAAGAGGCCGCAAGTTAGGTCAGACTGTATATGGCCCACCCGTGTTGTGGGCCTTTAGCAGGCCGAAAGAGAAACCGGGCTGGCATTGGACCATGAAGAGCATGGGCCATTAAGAGGCCAGAACCCAGGTCCGACTGCAAATGGCCTAACTCATTTATGGGCCGTTAACAGGCTGAAAGACACACTGGGCTGGAAATTGGCACAACACTTAAATGGGTCGCTAAAAGGGCGAAAGACGTACATCCTAAAAATTGGCCCATCCCTTGAATGGGTTGTTAATAGGCTAAAACTACATTAGGCTGATATTGAGCCCAAATATATATCAGGCTGTTAACGGGCTCGAACTAATGATGGGATGCAATGGTGTCAAATAGTTAACGGGCCATTGACATGCCGAATTGGCACATCTCGTATGGGCCGTGGGCTTAAATGGACTAGACACAAGTAGGCCCTATATGGGCCGGCCTGCTAATTTTGACTAGGCCGGCCTCTTTTACCTAAATGGGCCACTGTTGGGCCTTGCCATGTGTCAACGTATCATAGGAGCCTCCCATACAATGAGTGGATGACATATGTCCCAACGCTGAGCCGGCACGTGGATCCTCCGGTGAATGAGAATTTTACATGTGGAAAATCCCCATTGGTCCGGGCTGTTAATGGGTTATCAGATCCAAACCAGAACCTGATGGCTTAACGGCGACCCATTACGGTGGATGCCATGTATCAGTTACCATTGACGAAAACACTTCCATGACACGCCATTTATCATCATGGAAGTGGACACTTCCCTAATGATAACTTTGATATTGTCATGGAACACTTCTACGACAGCGCAAGTATGACTATCTTGATTCTGTCACAAAATCGTCATAGATGTAGATGCATGACAGAAAACGTGACCTACTGTGACAAACACGTATCATCACGAAAGTGGGTTTTTAGTGCAAGCTTGACCCTGAATCTGCGCACAATGATGGTCTTGGCACTAGAATCTAACGGCCCCAACCTGGACCAAGTTGTCAGTTTCCTGAGATGCTTTCCGCGCCTAGAGAAGCTATATATCTAGGTGATGTTCCTTTCCTGTTAAATGTTAACCATAAGGGAGTTCAATTTTTGATACCTTTTCCCAAGTGTACAATGACAATTTACTATGATTTCTGAAGGAATTTTGGAGGATTTCAGTACATACATGTCCCCCCCCCCATATTGGTTGCTTGATTCATATGGTTACAATCCATAAGCATTTCTCTTTTTGATTCATCTGTACTAGTTTTCTTAGGGAATTTTTCATCCACTCCAACCTCTTGTGAAGAAGGCTACATTTTTATAGATTGTAATCAGATGCCCATGTTAATCATATCAGATCAAAGATGGCACGTTAGTGCATTTTATAAATCCCGCAAACCAAATAGGCCTGTAGTAGTGTTCAAAAATGCATGTAGGCACTAACACGTTTTCTTTTTGCGGATAAGATTAGGCCCGGTGGTGGATAATGTGATACAATATAACAATCACATCGAATGCCTAGATCTGCATCTCTCAGAAATTACTTTAAACTCCTATCGAGGGACCTTACCGGAGATTATATTCGCCAGGTTCTTTGTTGTCAGAGAAAGGGTGCTAAAGGTAATGAGGTTTGCCCTACATTTATTTGTCAAAAATGAATGTTTTGTTGATCAGCGCCGACGGCTGCAGCAGAATGGAAAAGGCTCTAAAAAAGCTGAATTTCATTTTGGAACTTCAGATGATAGAGTAATCAAAAGTCATTGTGTTAACCCCATACATGACTTGTCAGTGGTTGATCCCTTTGTAGAAATGACAAGGTTTCGAAACCAGACTTACAAGTGGTAATATTAGTTTGAACCTCTCTTGTATCCATGTTCAGCTGATCAGCGCAAGCGTTTGCAGCTGAATGAACTGAATTTCATTTCTAATATCAGTTTGAACCTTTTAATCTTCGAATTTGAGCCATATAACTTTGAAATTTGAACCTTGTAATATTATGGGCTTCTGTGGTACAATCGTTGAAATGGCATCATATGAGACTCGTATATTAGTAGTACTATTTTTACCTTAACTTAATGCAATGGACTTAGATTTTATTAACCATTCTCGAATGTGTTTCCCTTGTCGATCTCATAGCAAACAATCTATATAGAAAACTCAACTGCGATCTTCAACATTATTGCACATAGTTGGTTTCTTCAACTGTGTGCCCTGTAGAGCGCAGAATTAATTAACGCATTAGAGTGTCCATCATCACCCTTCTGTGTAACTTTAACCTCATCACCCACGGGTAAACTTATGATCAAAGTCATTCCACACACTTTGTTTTCACAAAGTTTTTTGCCAATAAACGCCCATGATTTGCCCCTCTTCTAGCCGACGCGTGGCCAAACTAGGCGGACGGGAAGCTTGCGCGGTTGCGCGTGGTAAACAGTGTTGTGGCGCGGGAACATGCTCACTAACGATACATTTGGGGCCTCTTAGAGCCCACACGTGGTCAAATGAAACACATGTGGGGTTCTCAAGCATGCACTGGAATCCTCCATTTTGAACATGGTGACAAGACGTGACGATTACAGGCCAGCCGGCCCCCATTTATTAAAGTGGACATTTAACCCTTGTGTCTCTTCAACCTTTCAATCGTGCCCTACTATTGCAAGAATCACACCCACCACGACAAATTCTTAGAGGGTATCCTGCGCAGCTCCAATGGCGCTCCGAGCGGCTGTCGACAACGAGCAGCAGTTCACCATGCATGCCATGGTGGACACCCACAGAAGGTTCATGAGCTCTACGTGGTGTACACCAACAACCCGATCTGGGTGGAGCACTCCATCCACATCATGTAGCAGTTACTTTCTGAGGAGAAGTACAAGGTGGTCAGGTTCAACCTCGAGTTCACCCGCGCTCATGTCGGGTCTCGTCCCAAAGTCGTTGTCGCCAAGATGTGCGTGCGATATCATGTCCTTGTCTACCACTACTGCCTGGCCACAAGGCCTTACGAGAGTTTTGCCAGGTTTGTCAACAACCCTCACTACATGTTCGCTAAAGTGGACATCGCCAACAATGTAAAGTTTCTCAACAATTCGGGCATCGCCTTCCAGAATCATGTCGACATCCAAGGCCAATACAAGATCTGGAGTAGCAAGGAGCTTGAGAAGGACTCACTGGTTCACCTCACCGAGGCCATTGCTACCTCTTGAGCATGCGTTGGTTTTCCCTCGAAGAGGAAAGGGTGATGCAACAAAGTAGCGTAAGTATTTCCCTCATTTTTTGAGAACCAAGGTATCAATCCAGTAGGAGACTACACACAAGTCACCTAGTACCTGCACAAATAATCAAGAACCTCGCAACCAACGAAATAAAGGGTTGTCAATGCCTTCACGTCACTTACGAAAGTGAGATCTGATAAAGATAATAAGATAAATATTTTTGGTATTTTTGTTGTATAGATTGGAAAATAAAGATTGCAAAATAAATAGTAAACTAGAACTATAGATTGGAAACTTATATGATGCAAAGTAGACCCGGGGGGCATAGGTTTCACTAGTGGCTTCTCTCATGATAGCATGTATTATGGTGGGTGAAGAAATTACTGCCGAGCAATTGATAGAAAAGCGCATAGTTATGATGATATCTAAGGCAATGATCATGAATATAGGCATCACGTCCATGTCAAGTAGACCGAAACGATTCTGCATCTACTACTGTTACTCCACACATCGACCGCTATCTAGCATGCATCTAGAGTATTAAGTTCATAAGAACAGAGTAACACATCAGGCAAGATGACATGATGTAGAGGGATAAACTCAAGCAATATGATATAAACCCCATCTTTTTATCCTCGGTGGCAACAATACAATACGTGCCTTGCTGCCCCTGCTGTCACTGGGAAAAGGACACCGCAAGATTGAACCCAAAGCTAAGCACTTCTCCCATTGCAAGAAAGATCAATCTAGTAGGCCAAACTAAACCGATAATTCAAAGATACTTGCAAAGATATAAAATCATGCATATAAGAATTTAGAGAAGAACCAAATAATATTCATAGATAATCAAATTCATAAACCCACAATTCATCGGATCTCGGCAAACACACCGCAAAAGAGTATTACATCGAATAGATCTCTAAGAACATCAAGGAGAACTTTGTATTGAGAACCAAAGAGAGAGAGAAGAAGCCATCTAGCTAATAACTATGGACCCGAAGGTCTGTGGTATTTTAAACTACTCAGACATCATCGGAGAGGCTATGGTGTTGATGTAGAAGCCCTCCGTGATCGAATCCCCCTCCGGGAGATTGCCAGGAAAGGCCCCATATGGGATCTCGCGGGTACAGAAGGTTGTGGCGGTGGAAAAGTGGTTTCGTGGCTCTCCTGGATGTTTTTAGTGTACGTGGGTATATATATGCGAAAGAAATACGTCCGTGGAGCTCTGTGGGGCCCACGAGGGGGGCGCCTACCCCCTCGGCGTGCCCCCTGCCTTGTGGAAGCTTCGCGGACTTCCAGACTTGTACTCCAAGTCTCCTAGGTTGCATTTGTTCAAAGAAAGATCCTTGCGAAGGTCTTGTTCCGTTTGGATTCTGTTTGATATTCCTTTTCTGTGAAACACTGTAATAGGCAAAAAAACAGCAATTTGCACTGGGCCTTCGATTAATAGGTTAGTCCCAAAAATAATATAAAAGTGTATATTAAAGCCCATTAAACATCCAAAACAGATAATATAATAGCATGGAACAATCAAAAATTATAGATACGTTGGAGACGTATCAAGCATCCCCAAGTTTAATTCCTGCTCGTCCTCGAGTAGGTAAATGATAAAAATAGAATTTTTGATGTGTAATGCTTCCTACCATAATTTTCAATGTAATTTTCTTTACTGTGGCATGAATATTCAGATCCGAAAGATTCAAGACAAAAGTTTAATGTTGACATAAAAATAATAATACTTCAAGCATACTTACAAAGTAATCATGTCTTCTCAAAATAACATGGCCAAAGAAAGCTATTCCTACAAAATCATATAGTCTGGCTATGCTCTATCTTCATCACACAAAGTATTTAATCATGCACAACCCCGATGACAAGCCAAGCAATTGTTTCATACTTTTCATGCTCTCAAACTTCTTCAATCTTCACGCAATACATGAGCGTGAGCCATGGATATAGCACTATAGGTGGAATAGAATGGTGGTTGTGGAGAAGACAAAAAGGAGAAGATACTCTCACATCAACTAGGCATATCAACGGGCTATGGAGATGTCCATCAATAGATATCAATGTGAGTGAGTAGGGATTGCCATGCAACGGATGCACTAGAGCTATAAGTGTATGAAAGCTCAACAAAATAAACTAAGTGGGTGTGCATCCAACTCGCTTGCTCACGAAGACCTAGGGCATTTTGAGGAAGCCCATCATTGGAATATACAAGCCTAGTTCTATAATGTAAAATTCCCACTAGTATATGAAAGTGACAACATAGGAGACTCTCTATCATGAAGATCATGGTGCTACTTTGAAGCACAAGTGTGGAAAAGGATAGTAGCATTGCCCCTTCTCTCTTTTTCTCTCATTTTTTTATTTGGGCCTTTTCTCTTTTTTATGGCCTCTTTCTTTTTTTCGCCCGGAGTCTCATCCCGACTTGTGGGGGAATCATAGTCTCCATCATCCTTCCCTCACATGGGACAATGCTCTAATAATGATGATCATCACACTTTTATTTACTTACAACTCAAGAATTACAACTCGATACTTAGAAAAAAATATGACTCTATGTGAATGCCTCCAGCGGTGTACCAAGATGTGCAATGATTCAAGAGTGACATGTATGAAATTATGAACGGTGGCTTTGCCACAAATACGATGTCAACTACATGATCATGCAAAGCAGTATGGCAATGATGAAGCGTGTCATAATAAATGGAATGGTGGAAAGTTGGATGGAAATATATCTCGGAATGGCTATGGCAATGCCATAATAGGTAGGTATGGTGGATGTTTTGAGGAAGGTAAATGGTGGGTTTATGGTACCGGCGAAAGCTGCGCGGTACTAGAGAGGCTGGCAATGGTGGAAGGGTGAGAGTGCGTATAATCCATGGACTCAACATTAGTCATAAAGAACTCACATACTTATTGCAAAAATCTATTAGTTATCAAAACAAAGTACTACCCGCATGCTCCTAGGGGGATAGATTGGTAGGAAAAGACTATCGCTCGTCCCCGACTGCCTCTCATAAGGAAGACAATCAAAAAATAGATCATCCTCCGACTTCATCGCATAACGGTTCACCATACGTACATGCTACGGGAATCACAAACTTTAACACAAGTATCTCTCAAATTCACAACTACTCAACTAGCATGACTCTGATATCACCATCTTCATATCTCAAAACAATCATCAAGTATCAAACTTCTCATAGTATTCAATGCACTTTATATGGAAGTTTTTATTATACCCATCTTGGATGCCTATCATATTAGGAATAATTTTATAACCAAAGCAAATTACCATGCTGCTCTAAAAGACTCTCAAAATAATATAAGTGAAGCATGCGAGATCAATAATTTCTATAAAATAAAACCACCATCTTGCTCTAAAAGGATATAAGTGAAGCACTAGAGCAAAATTATCTAGCTCAAAAGATATAAGTGAAGCACATAGAGTATTCTAATAAATTCCGATTCATGTGTGTCTCTCCCAAAAGGTATGTACAGCAATGATGATTGTGGTAAACTAAAAAGCAAAGACTCAAATCATACAAGACACTCCAATCAAAACACATATCATGTGGTGAATAAATATATAGCCTCAAGTAAAGTTACCGATAGACGAAGGCGAAAGAGGGGATGCCTTCCGGGGCATCCCCATGTTTAGGCTTTTGGTTGTCCTTGAATTTTACTTTGTTGTGCATTGGGCATCCCCATGTTTAGGCTCTTGCCACTCCTTGTTCCAAAATCCACCAAATCTTTACCCAAACACTTGAAAACTTCACAACACAAAACTCAATAGAAAAATCTCGTGAGCTCCGTTAGTATAAGAAAATAAACCACCACTTTAAGGTACTGTAATTAACTCATCCTTTATTTATATTGGTAGTAAACCTACTGTATTCCAACTTCTCTATGGTTCATACCCCCCGATACTATCCATAGATTAATCAAAATAAGCAAACAGCACGCGAAAAACAGAATCTGTCAAAAACAGAACAATCTGTAGGAATCTGAAGGTTTCGAATACTTCTGTAACTCCAAAAATTCTGAAAAATTAGGACGACCAGGAAAATTTGTATATTTATCTACTGCAGTTGGAATTGGTATTTTATCATTCTCTGGTAAAACATGAATTTTTTTTCGTGAGTGCATACTTTCTGTTTTTATCAGCAAGATCAAACAATAATCACCCAAGAAGATCCAAAAGGCCTTACTTGGCACAAACACTAATTAAAACATAAAAAACACAATAATAACAGAGGCTTGATAAATTATTTATTACTAAACAGGAAGAAAAAGCAAAGAACAAAAATAAAATTGGGTTGCCTCCAAACAAGCACTACCGTTTAACGCCCCTAACTAGGCATTGATAATTTCAATGATGCTCACATGAAAGACAAGAATTGAAGCACAAAGAGAGCATCATGAAACACGTGACAAACACATCTAAGTCTAACATACTTACTATGCATAGGC
Organism: Triticum aestivum; assembly: GCF_018294505.1. Taxonomy (NCBI): domain Eukaryota; kingdom Viridiplantae; phylum Streptophyta; class Magnoliopsida; order Poales; family Poaceae; genus Triticum; species Triticum aestivum. The sequence continues at coordinate 401,399,041 of NC_057800.1, read as the reverse complement.
ATCTTATATGCAAACAAATTATCATAGCAAGCAAAAACTAGCATATGCAAGGAAGCGGAAAGAAACAATAGCAATCTCAACATAACGAGAGGTAATTTAGTAACATGAAAATTTTTACGATCATATTTTCCTCTCTCATAATAATTACATGTGGGACCATAAGCAAATTCAACAAAATAGCTATCACATAAAATATTTTCAACATGATCCACATGCATGCAAAGTTGACACTCTTCCAAAATACTGGGATTAAAATTAACTAAAGTAATGACCTCTCCGAACCCACTTTTATCAAAAATTTCATAAGATTGAACATTCTCCAAATATGTGGGATCTAAAGTTGATACTCTTCCAAACTCGCTTTCCATATTATTGCAAACATTATTATCAATCTCATATTTGTAAGTGCATCTAGTGCCACCCCTAGTTGGTTTTGGAGTATTTACGACAAACCTAGTTGAGGGACTGATGTGTTTGTGAGAATTGCAGGATAACACAGGTAGAAGTCCCTCGTTGATTCGGTTTTCCTACAAGAGATGACCCCTAAAAATGTATGAAGACATTGATGTCAAAGGTGGTATATGAAGATATTCACATTGAAGACTATGACAAGAGAAGACATCGCATGAAGCCTATGGAGCTCGAAGACTTAGATCTTTCGTAGTTCTTTTACTTCTTTGTTGAGTCATATGAACCACCGTACTGTTAAGTGGGGTCCAAGAGAACCAGTCAGAATGACTAAAGTGATGCTTAACCAAAACCTATGTCTTCGAGTGAAGACTATGAGAGCGAAACTTGTCTAGAGTCAGAAAAGTCAGCTTTGCTTGTAGCCCAAGTAAAGCTGTCGCGTGAGTTTGAAATCTGACTGTTGGAACACGTGTCAGTTCCTTAGTGAACTAGGGTCATTTCGGACAAATCAGGTCGGGTTGCCTAGTGGCTATAAATAGCCCACCCCCTACAACCATAAACGGTTGGTTGCTCAGAGTTAGAGTACGGCTTTTGTCGTTTGAGAGCAACCCACCTCGAAGCCTTTGAGAGAGAATTCCTTGCGAGGACAAAGCCCTAACCACCCAGAGCCTCAGTGTTAGGCATCACTTAAGTCTTCTTGTCTGTGTGATCTGAAGACTTATTACACTTGAGGACTGTGAATCCTCCAGCCGGTTAGGAATCACGTTCTGAGCATCCAAGAGACACTGTGGATTGCCGGTGAACGAAGTCTGTGAAGGTTTGGGAGTCTACCTTGAAGACTTACCAGAGTGATTGGGCGAGGTCTGTGTGACCTTAGCTCAAGGGGAATACGGTGAGGACTGGGTGTCCTGAGCTGCGTGTTCAGGACTGGGTGTCCGGGACTGTGTGTCCTCAGGTTTAAATACCTAGCCGCCCTAACCAGACGTACAGTTGTCACAGCAACTGGAACTGGTCCAACAAATTATTGTCTTCAACGAGTCACTGGTTTCATCCTTCCCTTCCCTTTACTTACTGTTACTCCTTGTGAAGTCATTGTATGTTTGCACTATCTTTTGTCTTCACTGAGTGACTGCGTGTTCTGGTTGGCTTCATAACATCTTCCTACCTGATCCTTACTACATTGCTGCTATTAGTCATGGTACTCTCACTCCATTGAATACTTGACTATGGTTTGCCTAGTGTAGTCTACCTTCTGCTGCATGGTAATAGGTTTATTTCTATCGTTTGTCTTCGAAACTTCCACGTTTTGAAGACTTTCATAAAAATCGCCTATTCACCCCCCCCCTCTAGTCGATATAACACACTTTCAATTGGTATCAGAGCAAGGTAATCCCTTGTTCTGTGTGATTCGGTTTAACCACCTGGAGTTTTAGCTATGTCGACTGCAGGGATAATCAAAGTCTCCGCTGCGTGCCCCGTCTTCGATGGAACTGAATATCCCTACTGGAAGAATAAGATGCGCATGCATCTTGAAGCCATTGACGTCGACCTATGGTATGTCGTCAAGAACGGCGTTCCCAAGGCTGGAGAAGGTGTCACTGCTGCTGACGTCAAGAAGTTCGTTCAACTGGACTCTACTTCCAAGAATATCATCTATGGTCATCTGACCAAAGGACAGTATGGCCGCGTGAGTGCTTTGGAAACATCTAAGCTAGTCTGGGACTGGCTCTCCAAGGTCAACGAAGGCGTCTCAACCCAAAGAGATCAAAGAATCAGTGTACTTCACAACCTCTTCAACCGCTTCAAGAGAAATGACAATGAGAATGTCCAGCTCATGTTTGATTGACTCACTAACATCACGAATGAGATTCAAGCCCTTGGTGCTACTGAGATCACCAAGAATGAAGTCGTCAAGACACTACTGAGATCACTTGACAGTTCGTTTGACACCCTAGCCCTGATGATTCAAGAATGTCCTGATTTCAAGACACTCGATCCGTCTGACATACTTGAGAGGCTCAACACACATGAGTTTTAGCTTTCTGAGAAAAGAGATATCTACGGTCCAAACTATGGGCGAACTCGTGCCTTGAAGGCAAAAGCTGTCTCCTCATCTGAAGAAGAATCTGACAGCAGTTCTGATGATCCTGAAGACATTGGAAGGGAACTTGCTATGCTTGTGAAGAAGTTCCAAAAATTCACCAAGAAGAAAGGTTTCAGAAAGTCTTCACGATCAAGCTCAAGGAATGATGAAGCTTCTGCTCATGACTACAAGAAGAAAACATGTCACAAGTGCAAGAAACCTAGCCACTTCATCTCTGAGTGTCCACAATGGGACAATGAGAACAAAAAGAAGAAGAAGAGAAAGGAATATGACTCTGACGACAAGAAGAAGAAGAAGAAATACTCAAAGTCTGCTTCCAAGTTTTCCTCAAGGTCTTCATCACACAAGAAGAGCTCATCTGGCAAGGCACATGCATTTGTTGGCAAGGAAATGGATTCAGAGGAGGAGTCCGCTTCTGAGGAGGCGGAGGTGGAGTCTGAGGAGGAGTCTGATTCTGGCATCGCAAGTCTGGCTACATCATACGTTGCCAAGTCCATCTTCAACACTAAAGACAATGACTGCATCACCAACACCGATGCAAATGACAAGGACTACTCCGCTCCTACCTACTTCTTCATGGCACGCGGTGCCAAGGTAAACACACGCACTACTCACTATCAAACATCTAGTGACGATGACTATGATTGTGGTTCAAAACCCAGCTGCAAAACACTTGCTAAAATTGCAACTGAACAATAGAAAGCCATGGAACATATTCAAAAATTGTTAGACAAAAGCGATGATCTGTTAGGCGCTGAAATGACTTGATCTGAGTCCTTAATTGAAGACATAAAAAATCTTCACGTTAAGTATGAGGAACTTGAAAGTCATCATGAAATGCTCTCAACAACTCATGAAAAGCTTTCCTATGATTATCTTCAAAGGAAGCAAGATCTTGAGAAATTGAGAGCGGCTCATGAAGATCTTTAAAAGGAAAATGAGTCACTTCGCGCCAAACAGATCAGTTCCGCTTAGGAAGGATTTGAACCACCATGTCTTAAATGCATTGAGCGTGATAATACTACTTCTGTTGCTGAATGTTCTACTGCTGCTACTGTTGCAATATCTTCAACTGTTGATGTGGAAACTAACCCCTCTGCTGAGGATACCACTGCTATTGCTGATGAGAATGCTAGGTTGAAGACATTGCTTGAAACAGGGATGTACAAAAGTCCTAAAGGGCATCAGACACTATGTGATGTCCTCAAAAAGCAGATCTTGAACCGAAACCCGAGGAAAGAGGGTGTTGGGTTCGTAAGGAAAATGAATGATGATGGCTCTTACTAGAAACCTGAGCAGTACCCCAAAACCACATGGGTTGCTGCAAAGGAATCTTCAGCAGATCCATCCACTCTATCTGGCTTCACTTGTGCAAACCCCATTGTCATTGATGAATCCTTTGATGCAAACTATAAACTGTTTAAGAATCAGAATGGTGAAGTGTTTGCCAGGTACATTGGTACTAACTGCAGGAATGGACCGCCTATTAAGAAGATCTGGGTTCCGAAAAAGTGTCTGGAGAATCTTCCTGTGAATGTCATCATGACACCACATGTGAATAAGACAAACCCCAGACCACAGGCTTCATACAGACAGAGGACTCAACTGAGTCGCACTAACGCAAATATTTTGCAGGGAAACCATGCTCAGGCCTATGAATATGAGCGCGGTTCATCAAACCGCCATGTTCATAAGACCAAGAACTATTCTACTTATTCTTATGAGTACTATTGTCCGCCTGCAAAACTATTTGCTAGGGCTCCAAAGCCAAAGTTCTCAGATGCTGCACTTAGACTTATTGCTTCTAAGCCACCCTTGAAGATGTGGGTGGCTAAGAAAGCTTAACTCTCCTTTTGCAGGGAAAGGTCTCCAGCAGAAAACCAAAATCGTCTGACACTATTGCTGGGGACCTTACACATCTTGTAGGGCGCAAGATCAAATGCCCGAATGGTCTTACTATGTACTTCGTTCCTGAATCACTTGCTACTCTCCCTATTAGTCCTAATCTGGATCTAAGCTTTCATAACCCACTGGTTCGTCAAATGTTTTTGCTTCACAATTCTCTTTGTGAAGCCTATCCCCCTAACTGCACTGTAGGGTACGACACCAGCGTCTTCAGAATGGATTATTGATAGTGGGTGTACCAATCACGTGACTAGCAAAAGAAGCCTTCTTATGGACTCAACCTTACGTCCATCCGACAAGAGTCAGATCACATTTGCTGACACTGGTAAAAGTAAGGGTATCAGAAAGATGATTTGTACGTGGTAGATTTCTCAGCAGGACCACAGCTTGCCATATGTCTTCTAGCAAAAGCTTCAGAATGCTAGCTCTGGCATCGGAGACTAGGGCATGCTGGCATGAGGAACCTCCACACCCTTGCAAAGAAGAAGCATGTCATAGGCATCGAGGGCGTCAAGTTCAAGAAAGATCACTTATGCGGTGCCTGTGAAGCAGAAAAGATGACGAGGGCCAAACATCCCTCGAAGACAATCATGGCAACCACTCGACCCTTCGAACTACTCCACATGGATCTTTTCGGTCCCACTCATTACTCAACTCTTACTACTACTGCTTGTCTCTATGGCTTTGTCATTATTGATGATTATTCTAGATATACTTGGGTGCACATAATCCTCTACAAGACTGAAGTGCAGGATGTCTTCAGACGCTTTGCCAATCGAGCAATGAACAACTATGGCACCAAGATAAAGCACATCAGAAGTGACAATGGCACTGAATTCAAGAACACTAGCCTTGATACATATCTTGATACTTTGGGCATCACACATGAATTCTCAGCTCCGTACATGCCACAACAGAATGGTGTCGTCGAACGCAAGAACAGAACACTCATAGAGATGGCCAGAACGATGCTAGATGAATACAAGACTCCAAGAAAATTCTGGCCTGAAGCCATTGATACTGCATGCCATACAATCAATCGTGTTTATCCTCACAAGCTTCTAAACAAGACATCTTATGAGCTCCTTACTGGCAAGAAGCCAAATGTCAGTTACTTCAAAGTATTTGGCGCCAGGTGCTGGATCAAGGATCCACATCACACTTCAAAATTTGCACCAAAAGCACATGAGGGTTTTATGCTTGGATATGGAAAGGATTCACACTCCTACAGTGTCTTCGATCTCTTTCATTATAAAGTGGTTGAAACAGTGGATGTGCGGTTTGATGAGACTAACGGTTCACAAAGAGAGCACCTCCCAAATGTGCTAGATGAAGTTCCATCCAGCGAATCAATCAAGCTAATGGGAACTGGAGAAATCATACCCTCTGAAGCTCAACCTGAAGAGGGACTTATCATCTCCGCACCTGATCAACCTGAAGACAATGCTCAGCCTGAAGACAATCCCACTAACAATGACAATGATCAGCAAGAGCAAAACCTTCGCCCTGTACATCCTCGTGTTGCCAATGAAGTGCAGATTGAGAGAATAATTGATAGCATCAATGCCCCTGGTCCGCTCACTCATTCAAGGGCAACTCAGCTAGCAAATTTCCGTGGGCACTTCACATTCGTCTCAATAACAGAACCCAATAAAGTTGAAGAAGCCTTCATGGAACCTGAATGGATTCAAGCTATGCAAGAAGAGCTTCAACAGTTTGAGCTGAATAATGTATGGGAACTGGTTAAGCATCCTGATCCTCGGAAGCACAACATAATAGGCACCAAATGGATATACCGCAACAAGCAAGATGAGCATGGTCAAGTTGTCAGAAACAAAGCTCGTCTCGTTGCTCAAGGATATACTCAAGTGGAAGGCATTGACTTCGATGAAACATTTGCTCCTGTGGCTAGACTGGAAGCCATACGCATACTGCTAGCCTATGCAAATCATCATAACATACTTCTATATCAAATGGATGTGAAGAGCGCCTTTCTCAATGGCAAGATTGAAGAAGAAGTGTATGTTGCACAACCGCCTGGCTTTGGAGATCCAAAACATCCTGACATGGTATACAAGCTCAACAAGGCACTGTATGGCCTCAAACAAGGCCCTCGGGCTTGGTATGACACACTCAAATACTTCCTGAAGAGCAAAGGCTTCATACCTGGTTCCGTCGACCCTACTCTCTTCACGAAGACATATGATGGTGAACTGTTTGTGTGCCAAATATATGTGGATGACATCATCTTCGGCTGCACCAATCAGAAGTACAGTGAAGAGTTTGGATATATGATGCAAGAGCAATATCAGATGTCCATGATGGGAGAGCTGAAGTTCTTCCTCGGTCTTTAGATACGACAGCAATGCAACGGCATCTTCATATCTCAAGAGAAGTATCTCAAAGATTGCCTGAAGAAGTTCGGTATGCAAGACTGCAAAGGCTTCACGACGCCAATGCCAGCCAAACATCATCTGGGTCCCGACGACAATGGTAAAGAGTTCGATCAAAAGGTATACCGCTCCATGATTGGTTCTTTACTTTATCTATGTGCATCTAGGCCAGATATTATGGTTAGTGTTTGCATGTGTGCTCGATTCCAAGTGGCACCAAAGGAGTCACATCACTTAGCTGTGAAGCGAATTCTTCGATATTTGGCTCTGAAAGTGCAACTATCCCTAGGTGGTTTTGGTAATTCATAACAACATATAGCTCATTGAGCTAATGCTATTCCAAGATGATTATTTCAGGAAAGCTTAATGATTGGCATGGCATGGATGTGAAAGTGGAACCCTCAAAATGCTAAGGACAAAGGATTGGCTCAAGCTCAAAAGCTCAAGACTCTTCATTTTATATTTTAGTGATCCAAGATCACATTGAGTCTTTAGGAAAAGCCAATACTATCAAGGAGGGATGAGGTGTTGCTTAATGAGCCTCTTGCTTCATGTGCTTAGTGATTTCCCATATCCACATATGACCTAAACCCTAAGCCAAACTCGGTCCTGCCGATTCTTTCTATCCGCGCCACCGAGTTTCACTTGTCATAAGCCACTGCCAAACCCTAGCAATTCGGTTCTACCGATAGGGATCTCGGTCTCACCGAGATGGGATTGCAAACTCTCTGTTTCCCTTTCGTAACTTTTCGGTCTCACCGAAAGAGCGAATCGGTCCCACCGAGATTGCAATGTAAATTCAGTGTTTCCTTTTTGTAACTTTTCGGTCTCACCGAAAGAGCAAATCGGTCCCACCGAGTTTGCCTGACCAACTCTCTGGTTAGCTTATTACCAAAATCGGTCCCACCGAGTTTGTGTAATCGGTCTCACCGAGATTACGTTATGCCCAAACCCTAACCATATCGGTCCTACCGATTTGCATGTCAGTCCCACCGAAAATCTCTAACGCTCACTAGGTTTACCTTTTCGGTCCGACCGAGTTTGTTGATTCGGTCCCACCGAGATTAGAAAACTGTGTGTAACAGTTGGATTTTCTGTGGAGGCTATATATACACCTCCACCTCCTCTTCATTCGTGGAGAGAGCCATCAGAACACATACACAATTCCAACTCATATGTTCTGAGAGAGAACCACCTACTCATGTGTTGAGACCAAGATATTCCATTCCTACCATATGAATCTTGATCTCTAGCCTTCCCCAAGTTGCTTTCCACTCAAATCTTCTTTCCACCAGATCCAAATCCTATGAGAGAGAGTTGAGTGTTGGGGAGACTATCATTTGAAGCACAAGAGCAAGGAGTTCATTACCTACACACCATTTGTTACTTCTTGGAGAGTGCTGTCTCCTAGATTGGCTAGGTGTCACTTGGGAGCCTCCGACAAGATTGTGGAGTTGAACCAAGGAGTTTGTAAGGGCAAGGAGATCGCCTACTTCGTGAAGATCTACCGCTAGTGAGGCAGGTCCTTTGTGGGCGATGGCCATGGTGGGATAGACAAGGTTGCTTCTTCGTGGACCCTTTGTGGGTGGTTGCTTCTTCGTGGACCCTTCGTGGGTGGAGCCCTCGGTGGACTCGCGCAACCGTTACCCTTTGTGGGTGGAGCCCTCCGTGGACTCGTGCAACCGTTACCCTTCGTGGGTTGAAGTCTCCATCAACGTGGATGTAGGATAGCACCACCTTCCGAACCACGGGAAAAACATCCGTGTCTCCAATTGCGTTTGAATTCTCCAAACCCTTCCCTTTACATTCTTGCAAGTTGCATGCTTTACTTTCCGCTGCCAATATACTCTTTGCATGCTTGCTTGAATTGTGTGATGATTGCTTGACTTGTCCTACAATAGCTAAAATCTGCCAAGAACTAAAATTGGGAAAAGGTTAAGTTTTTATTTGGTCAAGTAGTCTAATCACCCCCCTCTAGACATACTTTCGATCCTACAAGTGGTATCAGAGCTTTGGTCTCCATTTGCTTTGATCTCCATAGATTTTGGTGGTCATAGCCTTGGTTTCACAACCTAGGAGAGTATGGCGTCTAGCGAGGGAAATTATCACCGTAGAGGTCCTTACTTTGATGGTACTAATTTTGCTAGTTGGAAGCATAAAATGAAAATGCATATTCTTGGACATAACCCCGCCGTTTGGGCTATTGTGTGTGTTGGTTTGCAAGGTGACTTCTTTGATGGGAAAGAACCAAACCGTGAAGCTACCGCGGATGAGTTGAAGATGTTGCAATACAATGCTCAAGCTTGTGATATTCTCTTCAACGGATTGTGCCCCGAAGAATTCAACAAAATCAGCCGTCTTGAGAATGCAAAGGAAATTTGGGACACTTTGATTGATATGCACGAAGGTACCGACTCCGTCAAGGAATCCAAGTTGGATGTGCTTCAAAGTCAACTTGACAAGTTCAAAATGAAGGATGGTGAAGGTGTCGCTGAAATGTACTCTAGGCTTGCTCTCATCACAAATGAGATTGCCGGCTTAGGAAGTGAAGAGATGACCGATAGATTCATCATCAAGAAGATTCTAAGAGCCTTGGATGGAAAATATGATACCGTGTGCACATTGATCCAAATGATGCCCAATTACAAAGATCTCAAGCCAACGGAGGTGATTGGAAGAATTGTTGCTCATGAGATGTCACTTAAGGATAAAGAGGAACTTCACAACAAATCAAGTGGTGCCTACAAAGCCTCATGTGAAGCCCCTACATCATCAAGTGAGAAACAAAACTTCAATGAAGAATTGAGCTTAATGGTGAAGAACTTCAACAAGTTCTACAAGAGTAGAAGCAAAGATAGAAGCTTCAAGTCAAGGTCCTATAATGACAAAAGATCTTCTAGTCGAGAGCGAAACTGCTACAATTGTGGAAGACCCGGACACTATTCCAATGAGTGTACGGCTCCCTACAAGAGAAGAGAAGATTCTCCAAAAAGAAGAAGCAAAGAATCACCACCAAGAGAGAGAAGGAGTAGAGATGATCGTTATGAACGAAGATACTCACGGAGAAGCAAGGATTCGGAAAGGAAGGAAAAATCATCAAGGAGCTACACAAAACGAAGACATCAAGCTCATGTTGGTGAATGGGTATCTGGCTCTGACTCTGACAGCCACTCTGAGAGAAGTTATCACTCCGACTCTGAAGATACTCAAGATGAAGGTGTTGCCGGTCTAGCACTTGTGTCAACCAACTCCTACGACATATTTGACTCACCAAATGAAGGAATTGGAAGATGCTTCATGGCCAAAGGTCCTAAGGTAACACACCCCGAGTATGTTGATTTCAATAGTGATGAAGATGACTTGTTAGGTGATGATTTGCTTGTTGACAACTCTAATGGTGAATACTATGATGAAACGTCAATTAATCATGCTAAGCAAGATAAAACGAATGACAATGATAAGGAGAAGATTGAGGCTCTAACTAAAGAACTAAACACTCTTAAGTTAGCTCATGAAACTATCTTCGAAGATCATCGAGAACTTTTAAGAGCTCATGAGAAATTATGCTTTGAAAAGCTCAATCTTGAGCAAGAGCATGAGTTCTTAAAAGCAATCAATGATGATCTCCGCAGAAAAGTTCTTCTTACATTGCCAAGCGTTTACTCTTGTCCACTTACATGCCTCAAGTCAAGTCTAGTAACAAGAACAAGAAAGATTCTTCCTCTAGCAGTAACAATGATCATGCTAAATCCAATATTGTTGCTTCTAGTAGTTCTCTTGATTCCACTAATGATTCTCTTAGCCAAGTTACACTTGAGCAAGAAAATAGCTTATTGAAGGGAATTATAGAGAAAGGAGTGTACAAAAGCCTTGCCGGGAGTAAAAATTCGAGGAAATTGTGCGCAAGCAAGGAACGCACCGGAAGAATCAAGGTGTTGGTTTTGAACGAAAGTTCAATGCCAATGGAGTTGAGTGGGAAGAAGATCAATATCCCAAGACAAAGTTTGTTCCTCAACAAGAAAAGTATGATACTTCTTTCAAGGGGACACAAGCTCAAGATGATCTTCCACCACAAGACTACAAGCAAAAAGGCAAGGACAAGCTTCAAGAGGAAATTGATGCATTTGAAGAAGCTCCCAAGACCTTAGTCAAGTGGATTCCCAAGACTACTTCAAGTTCCACTTCATCAAGTACGACTACAACTCCAAGGATTCCCATCAAGATGGTGTGGATCCAAAAGAAGAAGAACTAGAGAGTTCTTGAGGGTGACTCCGCCAACATACTTCACTCTTATCATTTTGGCAAGAACAAGTGCAATCAACTTCCACATCTTGCACTAGTTCAAGGAGTCACAAACCCTCTTGTTGGTAAGACAAGGGACAAGGTAACCTAAAAGTTTTCATGGACATCATCTTGTGTGTGCATCACTCTATGTCTATGGATATCCTTGTTTGTTCCTTGCGGGACTAACCCATGTAGGTATTGAAAGTGCAATTCACTCAAAGGGATAGCTCCAAGTGATCTACATCAACATTGAGCATCCACATCTTCAACATCTACATGAAGTCATCATCGACAAAACCCGAGGTTAGTTCATCCCTCTAAGGGGGGATATCACATCTAGTGGGAGCTTTACTCTAAGACTTGAGCTAAAGCAACTCTAAAGATGTGAACACAACAATGCTTTATGTAAAAGTGGTAACCCCACTTGAGCTTAAACGATGAGTATGACCTATGATCAAGTGTTCTCACTTGACTCCTAAGTCAATATACTCATATATAGATGACCTTGTCATCGCAAATTGCTTGGTAGATGCTAGAATTGGTTGTTCCTGCCTTGTCACATATTTCATTTGCCATCGTATTGTGTGAGCATGCTGGTTGCATATTTTACTCATTCGAGGACATCCACTTATTGTTTTGATTGTTCGATTTTATTTCCTTTTGCCAAGTGGATGGACAAGAATGCCTAAGAACCTCCTCTAGCTATCTATGCTTTTCTCGTCTCAAACTCTATTCATGCTACATCACAAAATTTGATCAAGTCAGATTCGAACCACTCTATGTGAGGAGCGCTCGGAGTCCCCGATTCATCATAGACTTAAACTTCCAAAACCTCTTTATGATTCTCGGTCTGACCGATACCCTACTTTCGGTCCTACCGAGATCATTAAGTTGATCTATGTTTTCGATCTCGGTGCAACCGATTTGAACCATTCGGTCACACCGAGTTGCAATAACTGTATACAGTTTTGCATCTCGGTGCCACCGAGTCGTTCCACTCGGTCACACCGACAGGGTCGGGCTATATATAGTCACGGGAAAAAATTTGGAAATTTCTCCGAACCCCTTCACCCGCGCGATAGCCTGCTCTGCCAACTTGGTCTCTGGATCGTCTCCTCACCGCCAGCCGCCTCCAGTCGCTGGTCTCCATCGCCGTCAACGGAATTCTACCCCGCCGTTACCGCCGTAGCGAGTCTCCGCCGAACTAGGGTATAGACTCGATCTTTGTGCTATTCCCCAATCCGATTCTTAGCACATTGTGATCATCATGATTCTTGCCACGTTTGTTAAACTTCTATCCAGTCAATGAACTCGTAGATTAGGTTTAATTCGAAAATTTTAGGGTTAGGTTTCCGCCGAAACCATCTCGGACCCACCGAGTTGAAAAACTCGGTCCCACCGATTTGGCTTATGCCATTGCACAAGTGAAACTCGGTCTGACCGAGAATTACTTATCGGTGTGACTGATTTTGGAACTCTGTGAAACCCTAGCAGTCTCGGTGCCACTGAACTGTGACTCGGTCTGACCGAGTTCACTAGTTTAGGTGCCAAAACTGCTTCGGTATCACCGAGTTTAGAAATCGGTAGATCCGAGATGCTTTCAGTGGGAAACTAAAACTACGTTTTTGAATTATTCTTTTGCAAAAATCTCTGCATTTTGTGATGCTTATCCACTCTATCTCATCTATAACCTATTCACAGGGTCAGCAGTCAGAGTTTGCATCATGTCAGACCAAAGTGATAGCCAGAACTTGTCAGAGCAGCAAGTGCAGATGAGTGAGGGCACTAGTCCCTCAAGTTCCTCAGATGATGGCAGCAGGAGCACCCCTAGCAATCTGCCTAAAGCTGCCACGAGACAGAGAAAGAAGAGAACCTCAGACTCAGAAGATGAGGATTATGTGGCAGAAGAGGAAGCAACTTCCAAGAGAGTTGAGCCAGCACAGGGCATAAAACTAGGGATGAAGATCAAAAGGCCAGCAGGCAGACAGCATATGTCAAAGGCCAGAGCTTCAATTGAGAAGCCCACTCCCATTGAGCCAGTTGCTGCTGAAGGCAAGAAGAGGAAAGAAAGGGTGAAGAAAACTGTAGCCAGAGTGCTTGGCAAGGCTTCCATCATGGAAGATGAGGAGGAAGAAGAAGAGGTAGCTGCACCAGCACCTAAGGCACCCAAGCTGATGGGTGATGCCATAAGAACAGGGGCAGCTGCTTCCAAGGCCAAGCCAGCTCCAAAGCCAAAGCCAAAGAGGAACACAAGAAGCATCCCAGCTACTGAGAAGAACAAGGCCCCAGTGCCTGAAGCTGCAGAAGAAGAAGAAGAGAATGTTCTTAGAAAGCTCAAGCCCAAGATCCCAGACCACAACGATGCTCATCCTGTGGCTGAGGATATGAAACTTAGGAGAGATTCAGGGCTCCGGAAGTGGAGAGAAGCAGACCCGTATGCTTCAAGGAGAAGGACTGCAGTTGACTATAGGTTTCACACCAAGGAGCAGCAAGACTTTTATGAGACAGTGCTGCTAGACAAGAAGCCAATTGTCTGTGATATGAGATGGGTTGATTGGCAATACATCAAGGACAACGAAGAGTACTACCCTGGAGTGCAGGACAGCTTCAAGGCATGTGGAGTAGAGGACTTTGTTGGGCAGAAGCTCACAAAGTGGAACGAGGAACTCATCATGCAGTTCTACTCCACAGCCCATTTCTATCCAGATGGCAGGATTGTATGGATGTCAGAGGGTACGAGATACCCGTCTATAGTTGCTGAATGGGCTCAGCTGATTAATGCCCCAGAAGAGCATGACGATGACTTGGACATTTATGCCAAGAAGAAGATGGACCACAACTCAATGTCAAACATGTACAAGGAGATTCCAAATGAAACACTTGATACGTTCAAGTTTGGCTCAGTACACTATCTTCTGACAGGGCTGCCAACCATCAACTGGATTCTTAGGCACACCCTATTGCCCAAGTCTGGAGATCACAAGATGATTAGGGGCCACGCGATCAACTTGCTTCATATCTTTGACGTGCCACAGAAATTCAAAGTCATGAGCCTTATGATTGAAACAATCAAGAGGATAGCAGCAGACCAGAAGAGGAGCTGCGGATATGCCCCACAGATTCAAGAGCTCATCAACTCTAAGATGGGCACGGGGATATACTTATTGGACAAGGAACACCTGCCCATCCGTCCAGATTTTGAAGATAATCAAGTTGTCATGACTGAGAATGAGCCATCATCTGCCCAAGCACAAGCCAAGAAGGAGAAGGCGAGGAAGGAGAAAGCTGCCAAGATGCCTACTCAAGAGGAGGCATCTGAATATTTCCTGAAAACCAAACAAGAGTAGCTTGGTTACTTGATTGCATCCACCCTGCGGATTGAGCAAGGACTAGCTACCCTAACTCAGAACCAGGCAAGCCTAGAGAGAATCATGGAACAAAAGTTCTATGACTTGGATGTCAAAGTGACAGAGATTCAGACTGCAGTGGAGCAGCTCCAGGATGACATGTAGGAGAGGAGAGGCAAGACTACAACTGATGCCTTTGTCAGAGTGCCACGAGGTCCGAGGTCGTCTGTAGTGCCAGTCTGACCCCAGAGCCACCATGTCTGCACCAACTACAGCCTCAGTTCCACCAGCTCTAGCGTCCACTTCAGCCTCGACTCCGACCACGTCTACAGAAGGCTTCGTCCTTGGAGTGCTCTGGACTCCACCACCACCTAAAGATCAAGCCTGAGTGTTGACTTAGCACTATGCATTTTCTAGGAACTTTTTGGTAACTTGTTGCCAAAGGGGGAGAAAATGTATAGATCATAGGCTTCGAGAGAGGGAGAGTGTTGCTTCTTTCTCTCTTGCTTTATTTGGTGGTTTTTCGAACTTTGTTTGCTTTTGAGTGCTTGAGATACTATGTCATTGCTCGTGAGACATTGATGATCATGTGTTTGATCATAAGCTACACTTAATGTTTGCTTAATATTATCATCTTATCTATCTTATGTGATCATTCACTATTCTTGGTGATGAGTGCATGTATTTCATTCTTATCATTTTAAGAGCTCCACCAAGATGTATGTGACATGGAAGAGTAACCCATGACTCTAACTCTTTGTGCATTTGCAGTCCAAAGCAAATTTTAAATATGCACAAATTTAGGGGGAGCTCTTACTTGTCACATACTTCTCAAAGCGACGATATATTTCATGCTTATTATCATTTGTCGAAGCTTTGATCTATATGTTATCATCAATTACCAAAAAGGGGGAGATTGAAAGTGTAGCTATCCCTAGGTGGTTTTGGTAATTCATAACAACATATAGCTCATTGAGCTAATGCTATTCCAAGATGATTATTTCAGGAAAGCTCAATGATTGGCATGGCATGGATGTGAAAGTGGAACCCTCAAAATGCTAAGGACAAAGGATTGGCTCAAGCTCAAAAGCTCAAGACTCTTCATTTTATATTTTAGTGATCCAAGATCACATTGAGTCTTTAGGAAAAGCCAATACTATCAAGGAGGGATGAGGTGTTGCTTAATGAGCCTCTTGCTTCATGTGCTTAGTGATTTCCCATATCCACATATGACCTAAACCCTAAGCCAAACTCGGTCCTACCGATTCTTTCTATCCGGCGCCACCGAGTTTCACTTGTCATAAGCCACTGCCAAACCCTAGCAATTCGGTTCTACCGATAGGGATCTCGGTCTCACCGAGATGGGATTGCAAACTCTCTGTTTCCCTTTCGTAACTTTTCGGTCTCACCGAAAGAGCGAATCGGTCCCACCGAGATTGCAATGTAAATTTAGTGTTTCCTTTTTGTAACTTTTCGGTCTCACCGAAAGAGCAAATCGGTCCCACCGAGTTTGCCTGACCAACTCTCTGGTTAGCTTATTACCAAAATCGGTCCCACCGAGTTTGTGTAATCGGTCTCACCGAGATTACGTTATGCCCAAACCCTAACCATATCGGTCCTACCAAGTTGCATGTCAGTCCCACCGAAAATCTCTAACGGTCACTAGGTTTACCTTTTCGGTCCGACCGAGTTTGTTGATTCGGTCCCACCGAGATTGGAAAACTGTGTGTAACGGTTGGATTTTGTGTGGAGGCTATATATACCCCTCCACCTCCTCTTCATTCGTGGAGAGAGCCATCAGAACACATACACAATTCCAACTCATATGTTCTGAGAGAGAACCACCTACTCATGTGTTGAGACCAAGATATTCCATTCCTACCATATGAATCTTGATCTCTAGCCTTCCCCAAGTTGCTTTCCACTCAAATCTTCTTTCCACCAGATCCAAATCCTATGAGAGAGAGTTGAGTGTTGGGGAGACTATCATTTGAAGAACAAGAGCAAGGAGTTCATTACCTACACATCATTTGTTACTTCTTGGAGAGTGGCGTCTCCTAGATTGGCTAGGTGTCACTTGGGAGCCTCCGACAAGATTGTGGAGTTGAACCAAGGAGTTTGTAAGGGCAAGGAGACCGCCTACTTCGCGAAGATCTACCGCTAGTGAGGCAAGTCCTTCGTGGGCGATGGCCATGGTGGGATAGACAAGGTTGCTTCTTCGTGGACCCTTTGTGGGTGGTTGCTTCTTCATGGACCCTTCGTGGGTGGAGCCCTCCGTGAACTCGCGCAACCGTTACCCTTTGTGGGTGGATCCCTCCATGGACTCGCGCAACCGTTACCCTTCGTGGGTTGAAGTCTCCATGAACGTGGATGTAGGATAGCACCACCTATACGAACCACGGGAAAAACATCCGTGTCTCCAATTGCGTTTGAATTCTCCAAACCCTTCCCTTTACATTCTTGCAAGTTGCATGCTTTACTTTCCGCTGCCAATATACTCTTTGCATGCTTGCTTGAATTGTGTGATGATTGCTTGACTTGTCCTACAATAGCTAAAATCTGCCAAGAACTAAAATTGGGAAAAGGTTAAGTTTTTATTTGGTCAAGTAGTCTAATCACCCCCCCTCTAGACATACTTTCGATCCTACAGGCTCACACCCCAACTCTGGGATTATGGTATCCAAAGGGCTCAGAGTTTGATCTGGTTGGATTCTCGGATGCTGATTATGCTGGTGACAAAGTGGATCGCAAGTCTACATCAGGCACATGTCACTTTCTGGGACGATCACTTGTATGTTGGTCTTCAAAGAAGCAGAACTGTGTATCTCTCTCCACTGCTGAATTTGAATACATTGTTGCCGGATCTTGCCGCGCTCAGCTTCTGTGGATGAAGCAAACACTCAAGGACTATGGCATTCATTTGAAGCAAGTGCCACTCTACTGCGACAACGAAAGCGCCATCAAGATTGCCAACAACCCAGTTCAGCACTCGAAGACAAAGCACATTGAAATTCGTCATCACTTTCTCAGAGGTCATGTTGTGAAGGAAGATATTGATATCATACACGTCAACACTGAAGAGCAATTGACAGATATCTTCACCAAGCCCTTGGATGAGAAGAGATTTTGCAAGTTACGGTGTGAGCTAAATATCCTGGAATCCTCAAATGTCCTGTGATCAGGCACACATCCTAACACTTATGCATATTAATGACTTAGATGTGCAACATACGAAGTAAAGTATATCTTCAATCAATGAAGACCTACATTCTAAGTGTGAATACATTAATGTGGAATTTGACTTCGGAACACCACGATAATTGTGCGCCGTGTCTGGGTCTAATACTTCCTATACGGTGGGTAACGCCACCACCAAAGGTTTTGTTCGAAGTGTTTCTCTCATGGCGTTACATTTGCTATGTCTTCACAGTTGGTTTGGCTTAAATTTCAACATGTCTTCATGATTATCTTCTCTATGTTGAATATATATATATATTAGTGTTCTGTCCTCTACAGCATTCACTTATAGCTATGTCTTCATGTTGAGTCTTTTGAACTAAGTGAATGTGATCGGACCGTAACCTCTCTATGCTCTCTATCTCAAACTCCATCTCTCCAAGTCATATGCATTCTATTGAAACTGTTGAATGTCTTCTCCGTGTCCTTGTCAGCAGAAGATACAAAGACAAACATTAAGTCCGTTTTCAATGCTCATTCCTTCACCTGAAACCCGGAGAAGTGGGAACGACCACCCGACAATCCAGGCGTGCGTGGGACGTGGAACAACCCCCGATATGCTGCATGATGGCCACGTGTTCCTCAGATGTGAATCGCCAGGGGCACCTGAGTAATAATGCAGGGCCACCCTTGTACCTATAAATACACACCTCACAGCAGTCATTATCTCTTCTTCCACTCTCGCACGAACCCTAGCGCCATCGCTAGCCCTCGACGACGCCAGCGACGAAGCGCTTCGCTGCCGCAACCTCTCCGACACCGTCTTCACGCCGACCGCGGACATCGTCTTCTCCGTCGTCGCCGTAGGTGTCCTCCTTCGCCAAGTTAGGGCATGGACGATCGAACTGCTCGGCCTCCTCTTCCACTCCGTCTAGCAGTTCTTCGTGTGGTAAATAAAACTTCCTTTTTATAGCCCCCTTGATCCTATAGCTTCGTCACTTTCTACCACAAGCAGTTTCTGTTCACACAAGTTGGATCTCTTACATACTGCATCTCATAATATGCCTAGTATATTCACTTGTATTTCACAAAGTAGTTAGATTCCTCACTTGTACTGATCCATGGATTCGTACAAATCTGGAACCAACTCCTTATCTATGAGTGAATGTCTTCGCACGATGAGGTCAATGTCTTCTAAACTGATTTATCTTCAAAATCTTCTGAGAATGCATATGACCTCTTCCCCTTCCCTCGCACCTTAATGCTGTCACACGTACATGTCCGTGGGAGAATCCCTTGGTTCTCATAGTCTGCATTCATTTGCAAAATACTTACAGCATCACATAAATTCTCCCGAAGCCAGTTCCTGCTTGTCCAGCAAGCAAAAACCTTTGAAGCCTTTGAACGTATTGAAGCCTTTCAGTTTAAAGTTCATGGCTTCAGAGAAATCAGCAAGGAAGGGTGGTAGAAAGCGTCGAGGAGAAACATCAAGAGATCTGCCTGATGACCTCTCAGAGCTGTACAAGACAGATCCTGAAGAGTATTACAATCAGCGCAAGACACGAATCCAATGGATTCGACGCTATTGGGCAGAACAGTGGTTCAAGTACAGATTTGTGACAAAGGAATATGCTGAAAAGAATGCCATCAAGCGACCATGGGGAGACATCCTCCACAAAAATCTTCAACCCAGGACCAGAGATGAAGCCATTGAACAAGGCTTCTATCCCTGCATGGTCCGTGGACCACAGCCTGCGGATGCTGACCCATCGTCACTGCTATGGTGTCGTGACGACAATCTGTTTAAGCACAACTTCCAGTTTGCCCAGAACTCAGTGAAGCAGAACAAGAAGTATTTGGGATTAGACTTCAACCCCGGTCCTCTGCTCCCCGTGCCGATGGAACTCGCGAAGCTGAACCCAATCTTCTTTGGCCCTTCTACAACCTTGAAGGTCTCATCACCCATATAGTGGTTCAAGGGACTGCCGTAAATGAGCCTGCAGATGACACTGACTCAGATGAAGTGCCTGCAGCTCCGAAGCCAAAGAAACTGAAGCAGCCAAAAGGTTCCAAGCCTGCCTCTGCACCCAAAATATCACGAGCGAAGCCATTGGTAACTTCACCTCCTGAAGACAGTGTGCAGTCTGAAGATTTGTGACGCATCTCCAAGCCCCAGAAGGTCAAGATGCCTCTGCCACACACCGGCCAAGAGCTGACAGCTGCTGCCATTCTGCGCAACGATGCCATTGATCTTTCCAGTGATGAAGATCTTGCAGATGACGCTCTTGAGCAACTCATCAAGAGCAAAGAAGAAGCAGAAATCTTCAATGATCTGCCTCTCTTTGACGTGACAATCATCCACAACTTCATTGATGAGTGGTTTGACACGCCCAACATCAGCTTCGAAGATCTGCAACTACCCATTGGCCTCAGTGTCACCTTCCATGGCGCCATTGCTTCAGAGCTAGCTCTCGCTTAGCGCATCGTCGAACTGAAGCAAAAGATTGACTATGAAAAGGCTCAGTTCAAGAAGCATATGGCCAAGCTCAGTGTGCAAGAGGTGAAAAACTTCAGATTATGTTGCACGAGCTCAAAGAAGCCTTTCTCAAGAAATGCACAGAAGCTCAGGGTTCTCGGGAGCGCATGAAGAGCCTGGCTGACAAGTGTGTGCAAGGCTACAATGAGGCTGAGAAGCGCAAGGCCCTTGGGCGTCCGGGCATTGATCCCAGGATGGCTGCTAAGCAGAAGAAGAAGCCCATTGTGGCCGAACCCAACGCACCAAGGCAGGAAGCAGATCCCATTATCTTCCCAACTAGCATGACTGGCTCGAAGCCAAAGGCCCGGTCAACCGCTTCAGAGCTAAAGAAGATGAGGACTGCTGAGGCTGAAGCCAGGAAGAGGAAACATCCTGAAGCCTCTGCTACTGCCCCCTCCAAGAAGAAGAGGAAGACCAAGAAGGAACAGGCTGCTCCCACAGAGCCCTTGATTGTTGAACCCATCTCCATGGTTCACCCTGACACTGAACCGCAAGAACGTCAACTGACTGTCCATGAGCCTGCTTTCACAGAGGCTCATGAAGCTGAAGACTTTCCAACAGCTGATCCCATCGCTGCTAAAGACATTGGTCACCATGACCATGTTGAAGATGATGCAGTTCTTCCTCAGCTCGAGCACCAACAGGTACCATGACCATGTTGAGGAGAACGTGACTGTGACCGACCCTCCAGCTCGTCAAGTGGAGGTTGAAAATCTTGAGGCTGCCACCATCAACACCAATGAAGCCACTGACGCTGTCATGGCTGAAGCTAATGTGGAGCCTTCACCAACCCAAGCACCAGAAGTCAGCGAAGCCACTGATCCCACTACTTCTGTTCCTGCGCCTGCTGCCGGTCCTCAGTTCGACTATCATGTTGAGCACATGCCTCAGGTACAGAAGCCAATCCCAAGATTGCCCAGGTTTCCAGGTCCTGCATCAGCACCTGGATCCTTCAATGTCAATGGCTTCAGAGCAGACAACACATCCTTCAATAGCTCCAGGAACCCCTACTCAAGGGAAAGAATATCATCTGATCGGTTCTGGAGCTATCCGCAGCGAAGCTATTACTCCTGCATTCTATACAATGAAGGTCGCATCTTCCCACACAAGTGTCTTGACGTTGAAGCAATAGATGGTCTGCCCTATCTGGAAGAAGCTCTAGATTGCTTCAAAGAGGTTGGACTGCTGTCGTTCGTCACCGACCAAGAGCATTGGAATGAAGAGTTGCTGCTCCAATTCTATACCACACTTCACATCCGCGGGTACAACAGAGATCCGAGGACTTGGGTCCTGGAGTGGATGACAGGAAACGTTCATCACGAAGTCAAAGCCTTTGACATCATTGAGCTCACTGGTCTACCCACTCCTGGTGATCTCTATGAATCTGGCTGTCAACTTCACAGTGAAGCTATGGAGAGCATCTTTCAGAAGCCTGAACCTAACATGAGTCAGATGCTCAGTATGATGAAGCCATTGCCCCAAGATGCTGCATATCCCAAAGAGTTCTTTGTTGAAGACCTAGAGTATCTGCCAAGGACTATTTATCACATCATAAGGTGAACTCTCTGGCCCATCAAAGGACACTCTCCACATGCCAAGCTGGAAGGTGCAATGAAGACTTTGGTCTTCTATATTCTTCATGGCAAATGCTTCAATGCATAGGACTTTTTCATTCGCCAACTTGCTGCATCAGGCTCTGATCTTTTTGTCTTGAAGTTCTACACACCATGGGTAATGCGGCTGATCAAACTTCACTCTGCTATCTCATATCAGCCATCTGCTCGCAATCATCGGATCTTTCTGCCTGATGTGGATATGTCTATTGAAGCCATCTATCCTGAGCCTGCAAAGGAACCTCTAAGCCATCGGAGCATCAAAGTTTTTCTCAGAACATTGAAGGAGTTGAAGCAGTCACTCGTGTGTATCCTTTGGCTGGAACTACACGTGCACCACATCCTGCTCTTACTGAAGCCACCGACAGCACAACTGCCCAACGACCCCAGAAGCGCACTCGTGTTCTTAATGACCGAGAGCTTCTGGTGGCTCTTCATCAGAAACAGGATAGGCATCATGACTGGCTGAAGCGTCAAATGCAAAGCCTCTTGGTGGATGTCAACCGCATTTGCAATCTTGCCACCAAGAATGCTTTTGTTGCCCATGAAACCTCTCGACACACATGGAAGGGGCTGACGCTGATGTGCTCTGAAGATGATCTTCAAGAGGATGGCTTCTCTGAGCGCTTCAAGTTTGACTCCACACCTCCTCGAAGGGCAGTGCTGCGACGAACTCCATCTCTTGAAGACTCTGAGTTCTCTTCCTCAGCTGCAACTATGAATGCCAGAGTGATCGAGGATGAAGATGATGCTACTTCACCGCCACCTCCTTCAGCACGCTTCGACACTGCTCCAAGTTCTTCTGCACCGCCGACACCACCGACGACCCTGCTGCTTCACCTACTCTTCATGGGAACAAGTACATGCTCTATGTCTTCAAACCTTTTTGGTCCTTACTGACAAAAGGGGGAGAAGCATATGAGTTTGATAGTCTTCAAGCGGGTCCACATGGGCGGGTGCTTTATATTTTGCTTCGTGTTTACAACTCTCGTTTTGATACATTTGGTTCTTTGAGTTGTAACACTTAAACTCGATGGTCGTCTACTACTTATTTGCCACTTTGTGATGCGATGATAAATTCCGCATGTGCGACGATAAATTCCGCACTAAGATCATTGTGCAGACGTCCATTTTCCATTATGCATGTCATTATCTTCACATACCTTCACTTGCATAGTGTATTGTCATCATAAGTTGAAGAGGATCTCCACAAGCACAACCTGCCATGTGCATTTGCATTCCAAAAGCAAATTACTTATATGCACATCTTCAGGGGGAGCCCTTGCAACTTATGAAGACAATTCCTTATTCTTTACAATTTCACATATTATATTCCCCGTTGAAAACTTCAACTAGTTTGTCATCAATCACCAAAAAGGGGGAGATTGTAAGTGCATCTAGTGCCACCCCTAGCTGGTTTTGGAGTATTGACGACAAACCTAGTTGAGGGACTGATGTGTTTGTGAGAATTGCAGGATAACACAGGTAGAAGTCCCTCATTGATTCGGTTTTCCTACCAGAGATGACCCCTAAAAATGTATGAAGACATTGATGTCAAAGGTGGTACATGAAGATATTCACATTGAAGACTATGACAAGAGAAGACATCGCATGAAGCCTATGGAGCTCGAAGACTTAGATCTTTCGTAGTTCTTTTTCTTCTTTGTTGAGTCATAGGAACCACCGCACTGTTAAGTGGGGTCCAAGAGAACCAGTCAGAATGACTGAAGTGATGCTTAACCAAAACCTATGTCTTCGAGTGAAGACTATGAGAGCGAAACTTGTCCAGAGTCGGACAAGTCAGCTTTGCTTGTAGCCCAAGTAAAGCTGCCGCGTGAGTTTGAAATCTGACCGTTGGAACACGTGTCAGTTCCTTAGTGACCCAGGGTCATTTCGGATAAATCAGGTCTTGCCTAGTGGCTATAAATAGCCCACCCCCTACAACCATAAATGGTTGGCTGCTCAGAGTTAGAGTACGGCTTTTGTCGTTTGAGAGCAACCCACCACGAAGCCTTTGAGAGAGAATTCCTTGCGAGGACAAAGCCCTAACCACCCAGAGCCTAAGAGTGTTAGGCATCACTTAATTCTTCTTGTCTGTGTGATCTGAAGACTTATTACACTTGAGGACTGTGAATCCTCCAGCCGGTTAGGCGTCGCGTTCTGAGCATCCAAGAGACATTGTGGATTGCCGGTGAAAGAAGTCTGTCAAGGTTTGGGAGTCTACCTTGAAGACTTACCACAATGATTGGGCGAGGTCTGTGTGACCTTAGCTCAAGGGGAATACGGTGAGGACTGGGTGTCCTGAGCTGCGTGTTCAGGACTAGGTGTCCAGGACTGTGTGTCCTCAGGTTTAAATACCTAGCCGCCCGAACCAGACGTACAGTTGCCACAGCAACTGGAACAGGTCCAACAAATCATTGTCTTCAACGAGTCACTAGTTTCATCCTTCCCTTCCCTTTACTTACTGTTACTCCTTGTGAAGTCATTGTATGTTTGCACTATCTTTTGTCTTCACTGAGTGACTGCGTGTTCTGGTTGGCTTCATAACATCTTCCTACCTGATCCTTACTACATTGCTGCTATTAGTCATTGTACTCTCACTCCATTGAATACTTGACTATGGTTTGCCTAGTGTAGTCTACCTTCCGCTGCATGGTAATAGGTTTATTTCTATCATTTGTCTTCGGAACTTCCACGTTTTGAAAACTTTCATAAAAATCGCCTATTCACCCCCCTCTAGTCGATATAACGCACTTTCAATATTCATCATGGGGCTTAAATGAATTTTCAAGATCATAAGAAGAATCACCCCAATCATGATCATTGCAACAAGTAGCGGACATAGCAAAACTAGCATCCCCTAGCTTAGGGTTTTGCATATTATTAGCACAACTGACGTTAATAGAATTTATAATAACATCATTGCAATCATGCTTTTTATTCAAAGATCTATCATGACTCACTTCATAAAGCACTTCATCACAATCTTCAGATTCATGAATTTCAAGGAAAACCTCATAAAGATAATCTAGTGCACTCAACTCACTAGCAATTGGTTCATCATAATTGGATCTATTAAAAAGATTAGCAAGAGTATGATGATCCATATCAATAGATTTTTAGCAAGCGAAGATGCAAGCAAATAGAAGGCACATGGTAACACGAGCAAACAGAAGGATGAACGGAAGAGGGGCGAAGAAAAGGCAAAGGTTTTGTAAAGTGGGGGAGAGGAAAACAAGAGGCGAATGGAAAATACTGTAATGCGAGGGAGATGAGTTTATGATGGGTACTTGGTATGCCTTGACTTGAGCATAGATCTCCTCGGCAACGGCGCCAGAAATCCTTCTTGCTACCTCCTAAGCATGCGTTGGTTTTTCCTTGAAGAGGAAAGGGTGATGCATCAAAGTAGCGTAAGTATTTCCCTCAGTTTTGGAGAACCAAGGTATCAATCCAGTAGGAGACTACACGCAAGTCGCCTAGTACCTGCACAAACAATCAAGAACCTCGCAACCAACGCGATAAAGGGGTTGTCAATCCCTTCACGATCACTTACGAAAGTGAGATCTGATAAAGATAATAAGATAAATATTTTTGGTATTTTTGTTGTATAGATTGGAAAATAAATATTGCAAAATAAATAGTAAACTAGAACTATAGATCGGAAACTTATATGATGTAAAGTAGACCCAGGGGCTATAGGTTTCACTAGTGGCTTGTCTCATGATAGCATGTATTACGGTGGGTGAAGAAATTACTGCCGATCAATTGATAGAAAAGTGCATAGTTATGATGATATCTAAGGCAATGATCATGAATATAGGCATCATGTCTGTGTCACGTAGACCGAAATGATTCTGCATCTACTACTATTACTCCACACATCGACCGCTATCCAGCATGCATCTAGAGTTTAAGTTCATAAGAACAGAGTAACGCATTAGGCAAGATGACATGAGGTAGAGGGATAAACTCAAGCAATATGATATAAACCCCATCTTTTTATCCTCGATGGAAACAATACAATACGTGCCTTGCTGCCCCTGCTGTCACTGGGAAAGGACACCACATGATTGAACCCAAAGCTAAGCACTTCTCCCGTTGCAAGAAAGATGAATCTAGTAGGCCAAACTAAACTAATAATTCGAAGATACTTGCAAAGATATCAAATCATGCATATAAGAATTCAGAGAAGAACCAAATAATGTTCATAGATAATCAAATTCATAAACCCACAATTCATCAGATTCGGCAAACACACCGCAAAAGAGTACATCGAATAGATCTCCCAGAACATTG
Source organism: Triticum aestivum (assembly GCF_018294505.1). Taxonomy (NCBI): domain Eukaryota; kingdom Viridiplantae; phylum Streptophyta; class Magnoliopsida; order Poales; family Poaceae; genus Triticum; species Triticum aestivum. Next base: position 401,372,978 of record NC_057800.1, on the reverse strand, counting down.
AGGAGAACTTTGTATTGAGAACCAAAGAGAGAGAAGAAGCCATCTAGCTAATAACCATGGACCCGAAGGTTTGTGGTAAACTACTCACACATCATCGGAGAGGCTATTGTGTTGATGTAGAAGCCCTCCGTGATTGAATCCCCCTCCAGCAGATCACCGAAAAAGGCCCAGATGGGATCTCATGGGTACAGAATGTTGCGGTGGTGGAAAAGTGGTTTCCTGGCTCTCCTGGATGTTTTTATGGTACATGGGTATATATAGGCGAAAGAAGTACGTCGATGGAGCTCCGTGGGGCCCACGAGGGGGCGTGCCCTTGCCTCGTGGAAGCTTCGCGGACTTCCAGACTTGTACTCCAAGTCTCCTGGGTTGCGTTTGTTCCAAGAAAGATCCTCGTGAAGGTTTTGTTCCGTTTGGATTCCGTTTGATATTCCTTTTTTGCGAAACACTAAAATAGGCAAAAACAACAACAATTTGCACTGGGCCTTCGGTTAATAGGATAGTCCCAAAAATAATATAAAAGTGCATATTAAAGCCCATTAAACATCCAAAACAGATAATATAATAGCATGGAACAATAAAAAATTATAGATACGTTGGAGACGTATCAGCCATCATCGACCCCTACTACAGAGACATGAATGATTCCTGCAAGAAGGATAAGCGTGCCTGGCACTCGGCCTGGATGGAGAAACTCGACAAAGTTCATGTTGTGTACGCAGCCAAGGAGTTGTACACGAGCTACGAGATATACAAGCGGGTCGTTGACATGAGGAAGTGCCTCCTTCCCCAAAATGGCTAGGGATCCAGCCGGAAGTAGAGAAATGGCAAGCGTCGTCACAACAACATGTAGATGATTAGATGCTCGTTTCTCCTAGTTTAGTATGCATGTAATTTCTTACTTTGATGTGTGGAAATGTTATGTGTGTATTCACTTATATAATTATATGCTTAATTTGGTTATGCAATGTTGTTTTTTAAGTATATATGCTGATGCTCTATAGACGGAGCGTAGATGTTGTGCGGACAGAGCAAATCACATTGTACATGGACTAAACAATGGAACCCGTCGGTGGTGATTTCATTGATCACTCACAATTGTATACCAGCAATCGTTTGCTCACAACGCACATGGCTTGTTAACATGAATCATCTGTGTTGTTATCGGTCTTCCCACACATTTTTGATTACTGGCCTGTTTCCCATGTATCACACACTTCTTGTTAAGTTGAACCGTTTCTGTTGTGTTATCTAATCGCAAATAGTTTATCCGAGTGAACTGTATGTCGTATATTGCACACACACCTTCATCTATCTGACTGTTTCTGCTGTTATGCTCATTGCAATCAGTTCATTTAGGTGAACTGTATGCCACACATCGCACACACAACTACAATCTGAATCATGTTTGATGTCTCCACCATCACAAACGTTTGTATCTTTTTGATGATTTTATAAGAAAGTTTCTCATGATCTGCTAAGAGAGTCTTATAATGACTCTGAAGGTTATCAAACTTAGACTGAAGTCTCTGAAGATTTTCAATCAGAGTTTGAGTTCGATCCATTTCTTCACCCAACAGCTCATTGCTTTTGTCTAACTGATTTTGAATGTTTTCCAAAGCTTTTTGTTGTTTAGTGGCAATAGTAGCAAGCTTGGAGTAGCTGGGTCCAAAATCATCACCAGATTCATCATCACTAGACTAAGATGAGGAACATTCGATTACCTTTGCACCTTTCGCCATGAGGCATGGAGCTGAAGATGATGGTTTAGGTTCGAAAGTCATCGTTTTCAGTGAATCCTTGAAATCATCAAACCAGGGATCATGACGAGTTCGATGTCCTTCATAGACATCAGAGATTCGGTCCCAGATAAGCTTTGCATTGTAGAGATGCATAATGAGCCTGAATTGATCTCTGGATAGGTAGGAGCAGATGATATCCTTTGCCATGATGTCAAGTCGAGTGTACTTGTGAATATCATCAGCATCCACCATCTTGCATAGATCGGTAAGACCAATCTCAGTGATGGTCCACGGCTCGTTGTACATTGCCATGAGGCGCTTCCTCATCATGGCCTTCCACTTGGGATAATCATGACCGTCAAAGATGGGTCACATCACTTTCTTCATTCTCGCGGTCGACATAACTAAAACTCTAGGTGGTTAAACCAAAATCACGCAGAACAAGGGAGTACCTTGCTCTGATACCAATTGAAAGTGTGTTATATCGACTAGAGGGGGGTGAATAGGCGATTTTTACAAATTCATCACTGAGGAAATTCAACTTGAGGAATTTTCTAAGTCATGAACTACAAGCAGCGGAATAAGTACTCAGGTGCATGCATAACAGAGCAGTAGCATAGTCATCATGATGAAATGAAAGATACACAGAGCACAAGTAGCATGTAAACAGGATAAGCAGGATGAAGACAAAGTGACTGAAGAAATAGGATTGAGGAAATTGAGAAAGTCTCCAGTCAAAGTATTCAAACAGTAACGATCAATTCCATCAACACATGAATGAGGAAATGAAAGGGTTGAGGAAATAGAACCAGTAGCTTGGTGAAGACGATGATTTGGTAGACCCATTCCAACTGGTGTGACAGTCGTACATATGGTTGGAGCGGTTGGGTATTTAAACCTGAGGACACACAATCCCGGACTGATAGTTCATTTTGCATCATGCTTTTATATCGATATTTATTGCATTATGGGCTGTTATTACACATTATGTCACAATACTTATGCCTATTCTCTCTTATTTTACAAGGTTTACATGAAGAGGGAGAATGCCGGCAGCTGGATTCTAGGCTGGAAAAGGAGCAAAATTAGAGACCTATTCTGCACAACTCCTAAAGTCCTAAAACTAAACGGAAGTTAGTTTTAGAATATATAAAAAATATTGGACGAAGAAAGCACCAGAGGGGGCCACCCACCATCCACGAGGGTGGGGGACATGCCCTACCACCCTGGGCGTGCCCCCTGTCTCGTGGGCCCCCCTGGCAGGCCTCCAGTGCCCATCTTTGGCTATATGAAGTCCTTTGCCCTGGAAAAAAATCATAAGCAAGCTTTCGGGACGAAGTGCCACCGGCATGAGGCGGAACCTTGGCGGAACCAATCTAGGGCTCTGGCGGAGCTGTTCTGCCGGGGAAACATCCCTCCAGGAGGGGGAAATCATCATCATCGTCATCACCATCGATCCTGTCATCGGGAGAGGGTCAATCTCCATCAACATCTTCAGCAGCACCATCTCATCTCAAACCCTAGTTCATCTCTTGTATCCAATCTTTGTCCCAAAACCTCAAATTGGTACCTGTGGGTTGCTAGTAGTGTTGATTACTCCTTGCAGTTGATGCTAATCGGTTTATTTGGTGGAAGACCATATGTTTAGATCCTTTATGCATATTAATACCCCTCTGATTATGAACATGAATATGATTTGTGAGTAGTTACGTTTGTTCCTGAGGACATGGGAGAAGTCTTGCTATAAGTAGTCATGTGAATTTGGTATTCATTCGATATTTTGATGAGACGTATGTTTTCTTTCCTCTAGTGGTGTGATGTGAACGTCGACTACATGACACTTCACCATTATTTGGGCCTAGGGGAAGGCCTTGGGAAGTAATAAGTAGATGATGGGTTGCTAGAGTGACAGAAGCTTAAACCCTAGTTTATGTGTTGCTTCATAAGGGGCTGATTTGGATCCATCTGTTTCATGCTATGGTTAGGTTTACCTTAATACTTCTTTTGTAGTTGCGGATGCTTGCGAGAGGGGTTAATCATAAGTGGGATGCTTGTCCAAGTAAGGGCAGTACCCAAGCATCGGTCCACCCACATATCAAATTATCAAAGTACCGAACACGAATCATATGAGCGTGATGAAAACTAGCTTGACGATAATTTCCATGTGTCCCGGGAGCGTTTTCCTTTATATTAGAGTTTGTCCAGGCTTGTCCTTTGCTACAAAAAGGATTGGGCCATCTTGCTGCACCTTGTTTACTTTTGTTACTTGCTACCCGTTACAAATTACCTCATCACAAAACTATCTGTTACTAATAATTTCAGTGCTTGTAGAGAATACCTTACTGAAAACTGCTTGTCATTTCCTTCTGCTCCTCGTTGGGTTTGACACTCTTACTTATCGAAAGGACTACGATAGACCCCCTATACTTGTGGGTCATCACAGACACACAGTCCTCACCGTATTATCCTTGAGCTAAGATCACACAGACCTCGCCCAATCACCTGTGGTAAGTCTTCAGGTGACTTCCAAACCTTCACAGACTCGGTCACTCGACGATCCACAATTTCCTCTTGGATGCTCTAGACCATGACGCCTACCGTCTAGAGGATGCACGGTCCTCAAAGGTAACAAGCATCGGTTCCACACAAGAACAATCTCTTCAATGATGCTCAATCACTTTGGGTTTGTAGGTGTTTGGGTTTGGATTTTTCCTCACTTGATGATTTTTGCTCAAAGTCCTTGGAGGATGGGATGCTCTCGATGACAAGTGTCAGTTTCTCTCGGAGCAGCCAACCATCTAGTGGTTGTAGGGGGCAGCTATTTATAGCCTAGGGAGCAGCCCAACATGATAAGACATAAATGCCCTTCAATGATATGACTATTAGGTGGGTAGATATTTTGGGACAGCTGGCGCGTAGCATAGCAACGGTTGGATATTTGAGTATCAAATTCCTCAGGGCTATCATGTTCCTCACTTGTAGGAAATCCGCACTGGCGAATTCCTAACTCCTCAATCAGAACAAATTCCTCATAGACCAGAGGATCTTCATCTCTGTCACTGAAGAAATTGACTGAACTTTATGAGATTTTCAATGGCTTCACTCAAAAGGATTGGGTAGGTTTAGGATTTTGAGATGAGCATCACCTGGAAACTTTTCCTTAGTTTTACCTCGACCCCCTTTAACAGTACGGTGTTTCCTATGACTCAAGAAAGAGAAAATTAAACTACGAAAACAAAAGTCTTCACGCTTCATAATCCTAGCATGAATATCAAGTCTTCAAGGTCACACCAATTTCCTCACTTTCAAAGTCTTCATCTGAAGACATTCATTTTTAGGGGTCGACTTTCATCGTAATTATCAAACTCCTCATAGACTTATAGACATGTGTACACTCACAAACACATTAGTCCGTTAACCTATAAGTCTTCAATACACCAAAATCACTAAGGGGCTCTAGATGCACTTACACTTACTAAAGCATAATTACTCACCAATGTGACTCATATATTACTATCATCATATCTCAAAACTATTACAAAGAATCAAGTTTATTTTGTCCAATGATCTTCATGAAAGTTTTTATTATATCCCTCTTGAATATCTATCACTTTGGGACTAGTTTCATATATTGCAATTGCTTATGACAAGCTCGAACAAATTTAAGTGAAGAACATGAGCATAAAGATTTTCATCTCTCAAAATAATATAAGTGAAGCATGAGAGATTTTCTTCAAAATATTTACTAACTCTCAAATAAATCTAAGTGAAGCATCGGAGTGTTTCTTCAAAAAATTAAAGCACACCGTGCTAAAAAATATATAAGTGAAGCACTAGAGCAATTCCATAGCTAAAAACATTTTAAGTGAAGCACAAAGTGCAATTCTAACAAATCATAGCATAATTTTGGCTCTCTCACATATGTGTGTCTTGAAAGGATAAATATGACAAACTAAAAAGCAAAACAAGCAAATAATCATATAATACAAGACGTTCCAAGAAAAACTCATGATATGTGATGAATAAAAATATAGCTCTAAGTAAAATTACCGATGGTTGTTAAAACAAAGAGGGGATGCCTTCCGGGGCATCCCCAAGCTTAGTTCCTTGGTTCTCCTTGAATATTAACTTGGGGTGCCATGGGCATCACCAAGCTTAGGCTCTTTTCACTCCTTATTCCTTCATCCATCATGATCTCACCCAAAACTTGGAAAATTCAATCACAGAGAAGTTAACAAAACCTTCGTGAGATCCTTTAGTATAATAAAGTAAATCACCACTCTAAGTACTATTGCAAGCCCATTCATATTTTATTATTGCATTATACCTATTGTATTCCAACTTTACCATGGCTTATACCCCCCGATACAATCCATTGATTCATCAAAATAAGCACACAATGCAACGAAAACAAAATCTGTCAAAAACAGAACAACATGTAGTAATATGGACTTTGTCCATACTTCTGTAACTCCAAAAATTCTGAAAAATTAGGAAAATGTAGGCAATATCAATCTTGTGTAAAAACGTTAGAATTTTATCACACTTCTCTGATTTTTTAATAATTCTGCTACTAGGCGCAAAAGTTTATGTTTTTCAACAAGATCGAATCAACTATCACCAAACATGATCCCAAAGGCTTTACTTGGCACAAACACTAATTAAAACATAAAAAAACACAATCATAACAGTAGCATAAGTGTGTCAACACACAAAAACAGAAAGAAAAATGAGAAAAAAATATTTTATTCATTGGGTTGCTTCCCAACAAGCGCTATCGTTTTATGCCCCTAGATAGGCATTGAGATTTCATTGATGCTCACATGAAAGATAATAATTGAAACACAAAGAGAGCATCATAAAACATGTGACAAACACATTTAAGTCTAACATACTTCCTATGCATAGGAATTTTATAAGCAAACAAATTATCAAGACAAGAAATATCTAGCTTATGCAAAGGAGAGGAATAAAACATTGAACATCTCAACATAACGAGAGGCAATTTAGTAACATGAAAATTTCTACAACCATATTTTCCTCTCTCATAATAATTATATGTAGGATCATACTCAAGTTTAACAATATAGAAATCATATAAAATTTTCTCTTCTTGATCCACATGCATAAAAGTTTTATAATCTTCCAAGATAGTGGGATTAGCATCAACTAAAGTCATGACCTCTCCAAACCCACTTTTATCAAAATTTTCACAAGATTACACACTCTCCAAATATGCAAGATTATTTTTACGTAAAGTTGATGATCTTCCATACCCACTTTCAATATTATTGCAAACATTATTATCAATATCATATTCTTCATGAGGCTTAAATAATCTTTTAAGATCATAAGAAACATTATCACCCCAATCATGATCATTGCAATAAGCAGTAGACATGTCAAAATTAGCATCCCCAAGCTTGAGGTTCTGCATATTATTAGCACAATGAACATTGATAGAATTTATAATAACACCATTGCAATCATGATTTTCATTCAAGGAACTATCGTGAATCACTTCATAAATTTCTTCTTTTAGCACTTCATCACAATTTTCAGATTCACGAATTTCAAGCGAAACTTCATAAAGATAATCTAGTGCACTCCAATCACTAGAGATTGGTTCATCATAATTGGATCTTTTAAAAATATTAGCAAGAGGATGAGGATCCATATCGATAGATTTTTAGCAAGCGAACATGCAAGCAAATAGAAGGAACATGGCAACACAAGCAAATATAGCAAACAAGCAAATAAAAAGGCAAATATTTTTGTGCTTTTCGCAAAAATGTTTTAGAAGTGGGGGAGATGAAAACGAGAGGCAAATGTCAAATAATGTAAATTGCAAGGAGATGAGATTTGTAATTAGGAACCTGATAGATGTTGATGATGTCTCCCCGGCAATGGCACCAGAAATTCCTTTGATGTGGATTAGACTGTGTCGGTATTTCCCCAAATAGGAAGGGATGATGCAACATAACTATGGTAAGTATTTCCATCAGTTTTGAAACCAAGGTTATCATCTAGTAGGAGAACCAAGCAACACTATGTAAACGTACCTGCACATAAAGAACAAATACTTGCAACCCGACGCGTAAGAGGGGTTGTCAATCCCTCCTCGGTTAAAAGATAGATTAAAATTTATGAGTTTGGATAAATAGATCTAAATAAAACATGAAATAAAATAAGTAAAGAAAAAAGTGCAGCAAGGCATTTTTGGCTTTTTGGAATAATAGATCTATAAACAATATGATAAAGGATAGACCCGGGGGCCGTAGATTTCACTAGTGGCTTCTCTCGAGAAAATAGCATATGGTGGGTAAACACATTACCGTTGGGAAATTGATAGAAGGACAAATAATTATGACGATATCCAAGGCAATGATCATGAATATAGGCATCACATCCAAGATTAGTAGACCGACTCCTGCCTGCATCTACTACTATTAATCGACACACCGACCGCTATCTAGCATGCATCTAGTGTATTAAGTTCATGGAGAAACGGAGTAATGCAATAAGAACGTTGACATGATGTAGACAAGATATATTCATGTAGGAATTGACCCCATCAATAGCCACGATACATGCGTGCCTCGCTACCCCTTCTTTCACTGGGTCAGGAAACCTCAAGATCGAACCCATCATAAAGCGCCTCTTCCCATTGCAAGAAAAATCAATCTAGTTGGACAAACCAAACCAAAGTTGCAGATAAGAAATACGAGGCTACAAATAATCATGCGTATAAGAGATTGAAGAAGACTCAAATAATATTCATGGGTATAGATCTGATCATAAACTCGAACTTCATCGGATCCCAAGAAACACACCGCAAAAAATCATTACATGAAATAGATCTCCAAGAACAACGAGGAGAACATTGTATTGAGAAGAAAAAAGAGAGAAGAAGCGATCTAGGTCTATGGTGAACTACCCACGCATCATCGGAGGAGCACCAATAAGGATGATGAACCCCTCCGTGATCGTGTTCCCCTCCGGCGGAGTGCCGGAATTGGGCTCTAGATTGCATCTCGTGGTTCTGGAAATTGCGGCGGTTGGAATTGTTTTTCGTTGACTCCCCTAGGGTTTCTGGAATATTTGTGTGTTTATAGAGCTGAGAGGCAGTGGAGGAGACCCCTATGGGCCCCACAACCCATCAAGGCACGCTAGGGGCCTCTGGCATACACTGGTGTCTTGTGGGATCCACGGGGCTCCCCTCTGGTGCTTCCTTGGCTCCCAAGTTGTCTTCTGGTGCAAGAAAATCTCCAAAAAGTTTCACTATGTTTGGACTCCATTTCACAAGGATATTCTGCAAAGTAAAAACAAGCAAAAAATTAACTGGCACTGGGCACTATGTCAATAGGTTAGTCCCCCAAAAAGATATAAAATTTCTATAAAGTAATTATAAAACATCCAAGAATGATAATATAACAGCATGGAACAATCAAAAATTATAGATATGTTGGAGACATATCAGTCTTGTACTGCACATGGCATCCTTGTTGGGTGTGCACACAACACCCACCACACGCTCCACCGCCGCTGCCCGTCGGCAGCTGTTGCTGACCGCCATTGCCGCCAGCCCACCTTCTGCCTCTGTGGCTGATAACCCACAAGTATAGGGGATCGCAACAGTTTTCGAGGGTAAAGTATTCAACCCAAATTTATTGATTCGACACAAGGGGAGCCAAAGAATACTCTCAAGTATTAGCAGCTGAGTTGTCAATTCAACCACACCTGGAAACTTAATATCTGCAGCAAAGTGTTTAGTAGCAAATTAATATGATAGTAGTGGTAACGGTAACAAAAGGTAACAGTAGTAAAAGTAATGTTTTTGGTATTTTGTAGTGATGATAGCAATAGCAACGAGAAAGTAAATAAGCGAAGAACAATATATGGAAAGCTCGTAGGCAATGGATCAGTGATGGATAATTATGCCGGATGCGGTTCATCATGTAACAGTCATAACCTAGGGTGACACAGAACTAGCTCTAGTTCATTGATATAATGTAGGCATGTATTCCAAACATAGTCATACGTGCTTATGGAAAAGAACTTTCATGACATCTTTTGTCCTACCCTCCCGTGGCAGCGGGGTCCTTACGGAACTAAGGGATATTAAGGCCTCCTTTTAATAGAGAACCAGAACAAAGCATTAACGCATAGTGAATACATGAACTCCTCAAACTACGGTCATCACCGGTAAGTATCCCGATTATTGTCACTTCGGGGTTAACAGATCATAACACATAATAGGTGACTATGGACTTGCAAGATAGAATCAAGAACACTCACATATTGATGAAAACATAATAGGTTTAGATTTGAAATCATGGCACTCGGGCCCTAGTGACAAGCATTAAGCATAGCAAACTCATAGCAACATCAATCTCAGAACATAGTGGACACTAGGGATCAAACCCTAACAAAACTAACTCGATTACATGATAGATCCCATCCAACCCATCACCGTCCAGCAAGCCTACGATGGAATTACTCACGCATGGCAGTGAGCATCATGAAATTGGTGATGGAGGATGGTTGATGATGACGATGGCGACAGATTCCCCTCTCCGGAGCCCCGAACAGACTCTAGATCAGCCCTCCCGAGAGGTTTTAGGGCTTGGCGGTGGCTCCGTATCGTAATACGCGATGATTTCATCTCTCTGATTTTTTCTCATCGAAACTCAATATATGGAGGTGGAGTTGGTGTCAGAGACGCAACAGGGGCCCACGAGGTAGAGGGGCACGCCCTAGGGGGGCAGGCGCGCCCCCACCCTCGTGGCAAGGTGGTGGGCACCCTGGCCTCCATCTTTTGCAGGTATTTTTCTTATTTTCTGAAAAGTAGCTCCGTGAAGTTTCAGGTCATTCCGAGAATGTTTGCTCCTGCACATAAATAACACCATGGTAATTCTGCTGAAAACAGCGTCAGTCCGGGTTAGTTCCATTCAAATCATGCAAGTTAGAGTCCAAAACAAGGGCAAAAGTGTTTGGAAAAGTAGATACATTGGAGACGTATCAACTCCCCCAAGCTTAAACCTTTGCTTGTCCTCAAGCAATTCAGTTGACAAACTGAAAGTGATAAAGAAAAACATTTACAAACTCTGTTTGCTCTTGTTGTTGTAAATATGTAAAGCCAACATTCAAGTTTTCAGCAAAGATTATAACTAACCACATTTGCAATAACACATAGGTCTCAAGTTTACTCATATCAATAGCATAATCAACTATCAAGCCATAATAATAAATCTCGGATGACAACACTTTCTCAAAACAATCATAATATGATATAACAAGATCGTATCTCGCTAGCCCTTTTTGAGACCGCAAAACATAAATGCAGAGCACCTTTAAAGACCAAGGACTGACTAGACATTGTAATTCATGGCAAAAGAGATCCATTCAAGTAATACTCAATGTAAACTAATAGTAATGAATGCAAATGACAGTGGTGCTCTCCAACTGGTGGTTTTTAATAAGAGGGTGATGACTCAACATAAAAGTAAATAGATAGGCCCTTCGCAGAGGGAAGCAGAGATTTGTAGAGGTGCCAGAGCTCGGTTTTGAAATAGAGGTGAATAATATTTTGAGCGGTATACTTTCATTGTCAACATAACAACCAAGAGATGGCGATATCTTCCATGCTACACACATTATAGGCGGTTCCCAAACAGAATGGTAAAGTTTATACTCCCCCTTCCACCAACAAGCATCAATCCATGGCTTGCTCGAAACAATGAGTGCCTCCAACTAACAAGAGTCCTAGGGGGAGTTTTGTTTGCAATTATTTTGATTTAGTTTGCATAAAGCATGGGACTGGGCATCCCGGTGACCAGCCATTTATCTCGTGAGTGAGGAGCGGAGTCCACTCCTCTTGAGAATAACCCGCCTAACATGGAAGATACAGACAGCCCTAGTTGATACATGAGCTATTCGAGCATACAAAACAGGATATTTATTTGAAGGTTTAGAGTTTTGCACATACAAATTTACTTGGAACGGCAGGTAGATACCGTATATAGGTAGGCATAGTGGACTCATGTGGAATAACTTTGGGGTTTAAGGGATTTGGATGCACAAGCAGTATTCCCGCTTAGTACAGGTGAAGGCTAGCAAAAGACTGGGAAGCGACCATCTAGAGAGCGACAACAGTCATGAACATGCATTAAAATTAATCAACACCGAATGCAAGCATGAGTAGGATATAATCCACCATGAACATAAATATCGCGAAGGCTATGTTGATTTTGTTTCAACTACATGCGTGAACATGCGCCAAGTCAAGTCACTTAAATCATTCAGAGGTGGATACCACCCTATCATACCACATCATAACCATTTTAATAGCATGTTGGCATGCAAGGTAAACCATTATAACTCATAGCTAATCAAGCATGGCACAAGAAACTATGATCTCTAGTTGTCATTGCAAACATGTTTATTCATAATAGGCTGAATCAGGAACGATGAACTAATCATATTTACAAACAACAAAAGAGGTCGAGTTCATACCAGCTTTTCTCATCTCAGCCAGTCCATCATATATCATCATAATTGCCTTTCACTTGCATGACCGAATAGTGTGAATAATAATAATAGTGCACGTGCATTGGACTAAGCTGGAATCTGCAAGCATTCAATAAACAGGAGAAGACAAGGCAATATGGGCTCTTTTGTTAGATAAACAATAATGCATATAAGAGCCATTTCAACAAATTAATCATGGTCTTCTCCTATCGACCCCCAAAGAAAAGAAAAGAAATAAAATTATTTACACGGGAAAGCTCCCAACAAGCAAAAGAAGAACAAGAAATATTTTTGGGTTTTCTTTTTAATTACTACTACAAGCATGGAAAGTAAACTAACTAAAAGTTACAACTAATTTTTTTTGGTTTCTCTCAAGGTTTATTAAACACACAAGAAGAAAGCATAAAAAGGAAATTAAACTAGCATGGATGATACAATGAGAAAGTATGAGCACCGACATCTAGCAATGAGTGTGTGAACATAAATGTAATGTCGGTGGGAAATACGTACTCCCCCAAGCTTAGGCTTTTGGCCTAAGTTGGTCTATGGCCACGGCTGGCCTGGCGGATATCCATAATAGTAGTTGGGGTCATACTGCGATGAAGAAGAAGAAGGCTCCGATTGTCACTGGCTGGCAATCATCTCCGGATCCCACTGGTAATTAGACTGTCGTGAGGGATCAAATTGTGGTTCCGGCTCTGGCTCCTCGGCTGGTGCATAGTTCCGGTAAGCTTGAATAGCCTTCAACGGAACAAGGTACGTGCCTGAAGATAAATCAAACAAAGAAGGGGCAGGTAGGGTAATAGTCTCAGGATGATCTTTATTAAAGAACAATTGATATTTAAGCTCTCCTGCCCTATTCTTAACAATAAAATCATGTGCCACCATACTTTTATAATCTAGATAAACACGGGGCAGCACCTTTTCTTCCTTCTCAAAATGCCTAATAGGTATGTTAAAATGTGCAGCTAGGCGTGAAGCATAGATGCCTCCAAAGATGGGACCCTTGGTACGGTTCAGACTTAACCGTTTGGCAATAATACTGCCCATACTAAAAGTGTTATCACTGTATAAACCGTGGAGCAGGATGATAATATCAGGGATACTCAGGTTTCCACAGTTTCCACGACCAATTAAGCAACGACTAGCAAATAATGCAAAGTAACGTAAAACAGGAAAATGTATGCTAGTGATTCGTGCATCGGAAACCTTCCTTGTTTCCCCTACAGTGATAGTGTCAATAAACCCCTCCACATCATCATGATGTGGTTCTTCTATCTTGCCCTCAAAAGGGACTAAACAAATCCGACAGAAATCATAAAGTGACATCTCCTTATGCTCATCATATAAATGAAACTCCACCGTAGGTGGCAAGTTCCTAGAATGGAAATGGAAGTTTTGCACAAAGTTATTTGTGAGTAAGAGATACTGATCGCATTGGTTGTGGAGGAAAGCGGTGAGGCCTGTATTCCTAGCCATTTCATGAAAATCTTCATAGATACCGACTGCTCTCAAGAAATCATCAGAAGGCCATTCACACGCCCGAATCTCTGTGGTGCGCGGCAAATTATACTTAGGCTTCGGTGCCTTTTCCTTCGAGCTTTGGCTCGATGAGCCCCTCAATAATCTCCTCATCATTTTCTGAAAAATTCTAAAAAATTTAGTAACTTCAAAATAAAAGTAAACCAAACTCAATAATATTGATAGAAACTACTCCTACAAGTGCCTAGGGCCTATATCATGCATCAAAACTACTTTTGACCATATAAATTTGACATGCAGGCTCAAGAATAGGGTCACCTAAGCAGCAAAAATTTGCAATGAATAAAGCACTAGAACAAAAACTAATTGGACCAATGGAGGAGTCACATACCAAGGAACAATCTCCCCAAGCGGTTTTGTGAGAGGTGCTTTGAGCAAGGAGATCGAAAATGGCAGCAAAGAGAGCTAGAACTCCTGCTTGAGCTGGATATTCGTGTTTGGGGGAGGAAGAAGGAGTGTATGGGTGAAAGAATAAGTGGAGGAGGGCCACCGTGGGCTCATGAGGTAGGGGGCGCGCCCTCCACCCTTGTGGGCAGGTGGTTGGCCCCCCTGCTGTGTTCTCAGTGCCAAATATTCTAAAATATTCTAGAAAAATCATACTTAAATTTCAGGGCATTTGGAGAACTTTTATTTTCGAGGTATTTTTATATTGCACGGATAATCAGATAACAGACAGAAAAATATTTATTTTATTTTATTTAATGTAAATAACAGAAAGTAAAAGTAGGGTACAGAAGGTTGTGCCTTCTAGTTTCGTCCATCTCATGATCATCAAAAGGAATCCTCTAACAAGGTTGATCAAGTCTTGTTAACGAACTCATTCCGAATAACATGGAACCGGAGAAATTTCGAATAACACTATGTTACCTCAACGGGGATATGCACGTCCCCAATAATAAGAATATCATATTTCTTCTTGATAGTAGGAAGAGGAAATTCAAAACCTCCAAATATAATCGATGGAATTTTCCAATAGAGTTGATACTATGAACTTGAGGTTGTTTCCTCGGAAAATGTACCGTATGCTCATTACCATTAACATGAAAAGTGACATTGCCTTTAGTGCAATCAAGAATAGCCCCTGCAGTATTCAAAAAGGGTCTTCCAAGAATAATAGACATATTATCGTCCTCGGGAATATCCAGACAACAAAGTCCGTTAAAATAGTAACGTTTGCAACTACAACAGGCACATCCTCACAAATACTGATAGGTATAGCAGTTGATTTATTAGCCATTTGCAAAGATATTTCAGTAGGTGTCAACTTATTCAAATCAAGTCTACGATATAAAGAGAGAGGCATAACACTAACACCGCCTCCAAGATCACATACAACAGTTTTAACATAGTTTCTTTTAATGGAGCATGGTATAGTTGGTACACTGGGATCTCCAAGTTTCTTTGGTATTCCACCCTTAAAAGTATAATTAGCAAGCATGGTGGAAATTTCAGCTTCCAGTATCTTTATTTTATTTGTAATGATATCTTTCATGTACTTAGCATAAGGATTGGTTTTGAGCATGTCAGTTAATCGCATACACAAAAAGATAGGTCTAATCATTTCAGCAAAGCGCTCAAAATCCTCATCATCCTTTTTCTTGGATGGTTTGGGAGGAAAAGGCATGGGTTTCTGAACCCAAGGCTCTCTTTCTTTACCATGTTTCCTAGCAACAAAGTCTTTCTTATCATAACATTGATTCTTTGATTGTGGGTTATCAAGATCAAGAACAGGTTCAATTTCTACATCATTATCATTACTAGGTTGAGCATCATCATGAACATTATTATTAGCATTATCACTAGTTTCAGGTTCATTAGCAGATTGAGTTTCAGCATTAGAAATAGAAATATCATTTGGATTCTCAGGTGTTTCAACAATAGGATCACTAGAAGCATGCAAAGTCCTATCATTTTTCTTTTTCTTGTTTTTAGAAGAACTAGGTGCATCTATATTATTTCTCTGAGAATCTTGCTCAATTCTCTTAGGATGGCCTTCAGGATACAAAGGTTCCTGAGTCATTCTACCAGTTCTAGTAGCCACTCTAACAGCATTATCATTATCTTTACTATTCAATTCATTGAGCAAATCATTTTGAGCTTTAAGTACTTGTTCTACTTGAGTGGTAACCATAGAAGCATGTTTACTAATAAGTTTAAGTTCACCTTTAACATTAGCCATATAATCACCCAAGTGTTCAAGCATATTTGAATTGTATTTCAATTGTCTACGAAAATAAGCATTAAAGTCTTCTTGCTTAGCCATAAATTTATCAAACTCATCTAAGCATGGGCTAGCAAATTTAGTAAATGGGATTTCAGCTTTATCATATCTATAGAGAGAATTTACCTTTACTACCTGTGTCGGGTTATCAAGACCATGAGTTTCTTCAATAGGAGAAGGATTTGGATTATATGTTTCTTCGACAGGCGGTAAATTAAGACCATGTATTTCTTCAATAGGGGGTAAATTCTTAACATCTTTAGCTTTAATACCTTTTTCTTTCATGGATTTCTTTTCCTCTTGCATATCTTCAGGACTGAGAAATAGAATACCCCTCTTCTTCGGAGTTGGTTTAGGAATAGGCTCAGGAATTGGCTCCGGAGGTGTCCAATTATTTTCATTTGTCAACATATTGTTCAATAGAATTTCAGCTTCATCCGGTGTTCTTTCCCTGAAAACAAAACCAGCACAACTATCCAGGTAATCTCTGGAGGCATCGGTTAGTCCATTATAAAAGATATCAAGTATTTCATTTTTCTTAAGAGGATGATCAGGCACAGCATTAAGTAATTGGAGAAGCCTCCCCCAAGCTTGTGGGAGACTCTCTTCTTAAATTTCAACAAAATTATGTATATCCCTTAAAGCAGCTTGTTTCTTATGAGCAGGGAAATATTTAGCAGAGAAGTAATAAATCATATCCTGGGGACTACGCACACAACCAGGTTCAAGAGAATTAAACCATATCTTAGCATCACCCTTTAATGAGAACGGAAATATTCTAAGGATGTAAAAGTAGCGAGTTCTCTCATCTTTAGTAAACAGGGTAGCTATATCATTTAATTTAGTAAGATGTGCCACAACAGTTTGAGATTCATAACCATGAAAAGGATCAGATTCAACTAAAGTAATTATATCAGGATCAACAGAGAATTCATAATCCTTATCAGTAACCACTGCAAAAAAATACACTTCCGTGATGATACGTGTTTGTCATAGTAGGTCGCGTTTTTTGTCATGCATGTACATCCATGACGATTTTATGACAGAATCAAGATAGTCATACCTGTGCTATCGTAGAAGTGTTCCATGACATTACCTAAATTATCATCATGGAAGTGTCCACTTCCATGACGATAAATCGCGCGTCACAGAAGTGCTTTCGTCAAGGGTGACCGACACGTGGCATCCATCGTAACGGAGCGCTGTTAAGCTATCAGGTCGGGTTTTGGATCCGATAACCCGTTAATAGCCTCGATCAATGGGGATTTTCCACATGTAAAATCATCATTGGCTGGAGGAAACACGTGTCGGCTCACCGTTGGGACAGATGTCATCCACTCATTGGACCGAAGGCACCTATGATACGGCGACACGTGGCACGACCCAACAAAGGCCCATTCCTGTGAAAAGGCCAGCCCGTTTGACTTGGTCAAAAGGTGGTGGGCCGGCCCATGGAAAGCCTGTTAACAGCCTATTTGCATATAGCCTATTTACAGCCCGCTAACCCAGGGCCCGTTACGCCCTATCCAAATTAGGCCCAGTAGCGTCATTTGGGCCGTCCAATATGATTCAACCCGTTTTAACTTCTGGCCCATGTGTGGCCCATGACTTCTTTCAGCCCATATGAGGACCTTTGTAACTCTTGGCCCATTAATGGCCCGTGGTGAAACTGGCCCATAATGAACAGTGTATCACTTTATACCCATTAACGGCCCGTTATTCCATTGGGCCGTTTCCAGCCCAAGTTATCTTTCGGCCTTCTCAGGGCCCATTGATTCTTGGGCTCATTTGCAGCATTCGGTTACATACGGCCCGTTACTGTCATTTTTTGTTTGTGGGCCAAATTCAGCCCGTCGTTACAGTCGGCCCGTTTGCGGACCGTTAATACATTGGGCCGTTTTCATGTAAAAAAACCGTTGGGCTGTTTTCATAGAGTTATCAAATACGGCCTATTAACGGCCCATTATGGTCCACGAATAGTACGACCCATGATTGGTGAAATGATGATACGCCCCGTAGAAGGCCCATGGATCCTACGGCCGATATGAGGCCCATGGATAGTACGGCCCGTAGAAGGCCCATGGATCGTACGGCCCGTAGAAGGCCCATGGACCCTAAGGCCCATATAGAAGGCCGATGGATCCTACTGCCGGACGAAGGCCCATGGTTCATACGGCCTGCAGGAGGCCCATGGTTACAACAGTCCATGTGTTGCCATGATTATTTTGGCCTAGTTACCAAAAATAGGCTATTGTGGCCACTAGAAAAAAAACAGAAAAAGAACTGCAGTGACTACAAGCAAACAACTAAACAAGACAATAAGGAAATATATAAGCAAGCAATTAACGCTAGCCTATTACCACTATTACACATATTACATCCACTGGGCATCAAAGTTCGCCACCAGTGCAAATATAGGGAACAAAGCAGCACATTACATACACTGGCTGTCAAAATTGGCCACCAGTGCAAATAAATGCGGCAGCAAAACAAGAGCATAACTGAAACAACTTCAGAAGAGCTCAAGAAACGTTATCCTGGGTATCCACCATGCTGGCAATAAGCTTAGCAAGCTGATTAGCTTTGTCCTGTTTGGCGCTAAAATCCTCCAACGTTTGCTGTTGCACCAGAAAGTATGCATCTGAATGCTCCAGGGACTTCCGCAGTCCTTCCACTTCTTGTCGCAGCACAGCTGATCGATGTCTTTTAGCTTGTAGTTGAGACTCAAGAAACCGAAATGATTCAAACAGTGAGTTTGAATACCTTGTGGAAGCGGTAGTGGCCAGTAACTCGAACACTAAACCAAGACAGGACTTTGGGGTTGTCTCGCTGTCTTCAAGATAGTCTTCCTTAGCTGTTTTATCAGCTTTGTTGGAGATCAACAAGGATGTGTCACTATCCCGAACCTTATCTGCATTACTTCCTTTACCATTGCTTAATAAGGCAATCTTCCCCAATATTCTGTCAGCATTCTAAAAGAAGAAACAAGCAGACACATAACAAGTTTAGCATGTACTAGTATATGGAACTCATTTCGGTGAACCAGTTCATTAGTAAGGTGGACATGATTAAACTACCAAGTCTTCTATTGCCAAGTACTAGTACATAATCAAAGCATCAAACAAACATATATCTATGTCCCATGGTCACTGCATTGTCTTGCCAAATCAAAATAGAGACACGGTTCAAATCATATCAGTTCAAGGCAAAGTAGCAATGAAAGAATACAAAGCGTGGGAAACTACACGGCACAACAAGATTTCAGATGGGTACCATGGCTCTACATGTACAACAACACTATTGGCTCCGTTGTGATGCTAGTAATGTGCATGATATGAAAGTCAACTGTATACACAATTGAAATTGAAATCAACAGAGCTATTGATAAGAGCAAACATGTTAAAGAAACATGCGTGAACATACCTGTCGTGCCATTGGAGTTTCGATTGGATCCTTCAATTTAAAAATAAGTTTGTATGAGTAAATACAGTGATACAAGAGCAAAACAATCATAGTTAAAAAAGGCGCGCCTAAGCGAGCGCTTAAGCACGCCTAGGCTCTAGGCGTTGGCAAAATGCATTGCGCATAACTACGCATAATCTGTGCATAACTGCGCATAAGCATGCGCTTTGGTCAGTAAAGCGCAAGGCGGGGGCAAAATGCACAATTAATGCCTAACGTTTTTTTGAACTATGATAACAGTGGAATCTTAAATTAGAACAGTTGTTCTTCAGGTTTAGGCACTTGTTCTACATGAACAGAGTACAGTAAGACGCAAGAATATAATACTTAAAAATAGAAAATGAGCTCATAGACCTTACCACATTCTTGGTTCGGGACCAGTACAGAACAAGGCGTTCCCAGTCATCGTCCAGTAAATGTGTCTCAGGAGAATGTAAGGGAATTTGATGAGTTTGTTTGCCGGTGAAGTACGTTTTCTTCAGGTAATTCCAGTACTGCCGCCAAGCATTCTTGAAGATAGCAGAGGTATTAGCACAGGTTACCTCATCATGAGTTCCCAAATCGGTCCTTCTCTATAGAGAAAAATGGGAAATTTTCTTGTATTATAACCATCATGGAGGTGGGATGTATGGGACGAAGCAAAGTCATTGCCATGAATAACATTACTTACACATAACTCCTGGACAAACACCTGCAACTGGCATTTTCCTTCATCTTCAATATAATATTTCCAAGATGGGAAGATACGCACATACGATTTAACAACATCAAATGTGATAGATGCTAAACTATGACTAGCTGGTTGTGCTTCCTCCACAGGAATAGGCGTACTAACTGGTGGAGTTGAGGTTCGCCGTGATAGTACTGGCCCTTTGGGCACTGGAGCTGCCTTACTAACTGCTCTTGTTTGGGAGCTCTATGGTGGAGATGGTGTTGTGTCAACAGGAACTGGGTTACTATCGGCTGGGGTTGGGGTTAGATTGGGTGAAGCTGGTTCTCTGTCCATCGCAGTAGGGGTACAATCTGCGAGAGTTTGGGTTATGTGTGGTAGGGCTGGTTCTTGTGCATGTACAACCGGGGTGCTATCTCCACCAAGAGGTAGCACTGTTTTATTTGAAGACCGTGTTTTTAGTCCGCTAGATACTGGCATCACCCGCTCCAATTCAAATGGCTGATAAACAGGAAACATAGTTGAATGTACAGACATTGTATGAGAGACAGATGCAATAGATAGTGTGGAAAAAAGAGGGCATGAAATAGTTGACATGTATATTGTTTAACTAAAACGGATAGCATGACATAATTTCACATATATGATGTCTATCTAAACTGGATAGCATAGCATAACATAATTCAAAGATATGATGAATAACTAAACAGGATCGCATGACATAATTCACCTACATGTTATCTAAGTAATCAGGATCACATCATTTAATTCACATATGTGATTTATATGCTAAACAGAGGGCATTCGATATGATGTCTGAACTAAGAACATGGTGTTGAATATTGTGTATATGATGTCTAAACTATGCAATGCAAGACACCGTATGCATGATATGAGCAGTATAACCGTGCCAAGTTAGAGCATACACCTCAGTGGGGGAATAGGACTGGTCATCTGTCTCTGAATCCATCTCTGAGGAGCTATCGGGACCCAACAAGAGATCTGCTTCGACAGGTAGCACTGTCTGCTCTGAAGGCCTTGTTTTCACTCCAGATTTTTCCATCTCCCACCCAAATGGCTGATTCACAGGAAGAGTAGTTTAATGTACAAACATTGTCGACAAATGGAAATGTAATGAAGAAAAGGATGGGCAAGATATCATTCAAATATATGATGCCTGGTTAAACAGGATGGCATTGCACATTTCACATATATTATGGCTGGCTAAAAGACATGAGACTGCATAATTCCCATATATGATATAGAAACTAAACAGGTGGCATTACAGAACATGTCTAAACTAAGCAGATGACATATATGATGTCAAAAGTAGGCACTGCAAGGCAACATATGCATGATATGACTAACATCATCATGCCAAGGTAGAGCAAACACCTTGGGGGGTAAATAGGAGTGGTCAGCGGCGTCTGAATCCGCCTCAGAATAGATATCTTCCTCTGGATTACAATCTGGAGAGGGGTGGGGAGGGTTTGCCATTGAACCCACCATGGAGCGATGTCTGCATGACATTGTATTGCCGCGCAAAACTCTTCTCTTTTTCTCTACATGTTCAGCATGACTGTGTACAATATCTGACATGCATACGAAAAAAATATGGTGAGATTATGTAAGGAGAGCATGCAGAAATTTAGAGTGATGGTAACAACCAGTGGATCGACGTTTTTCCGTTGAACCAAAATAGCCCTAATGGATCGACGTGAATGTATAGTAATAAGTGATGCAACAAGTGTACAACCTCTTTGCCGTAGCCGTGTTGACCTCAGCATCATTGGGTTTGTCGCTGAAGCAGTTGAGGCAGAGGTGGCTGTCGGAGGTGTGGAGGAAGATCTGAGGAATCTGTAGACGGCGTCCAGGGCACTGCTCTGTTGTGATGGTTCGTTCTGTCGTTGGAGAAGCTCCCGTGAGCCGTAAGACGTCAAGGCTGAAGCAGCACAAGACAAACATCGTCAATCTCCAGTGGGATTCTAATAGCATCTCCAATAGATGATGTAAAATGGATGTAAAATTAACATCACCAAAAACCACCTGACTAAAACAGATGAGGTAAAAACTGTTGACTCTGAACTTAACTGTCGAAACTAAAATTTACTATGGAATCTGAATGCTACTGTCAAAGCTGAACGCAATGGTAGCAGAGAGGCACTTGACATCTAGTTTAGGGAGGGCCTACAGTTCATCTTCAACCTACACCCCCCTGAGCCGCCAGCCACCACCGGCCGAACCGTCGGCCCAAGTGCCGCCTCACCGCCCCGAAACAACTGGCCACCGCCGCCCCGGCCAGCCCTCTAGGCCCCCCGCCCCCACCCTGAACCCTAAGATAGATAGTGGGGTACCTCTCCGGCGAGCCCCCATCCCCGTTGCGGGTGGTTCTTCCTTAACTCCGGTGAGCCCCCCAACCCCTGAAAGTCGACTGACCCAAAAGTCGATTCAGTCGACTGAAGTGT
The DNA here is from genome assembly GCF_018294505.1 of Triticum aestivum. NCBI lineage: Eukaryota > Viridiplantae > Streptophyta > Magnoliopsida > Poales > Poaceae > Triticum > Triticum aestivum. The sequence continues at coordinate 401,350,349 of NC_057800.1, read as the reverse complement.
GGCTTAATCGAAGCAGAGCAGCAGCACGAGCGAGGGGGAGAGCAGCAGCAGTAGCTGGGCGAGCGAGCGATCGAGCAAGAGCCGGAGCAGTAGCAGCAGCGCGAGCGAGCGAGCGAGAGCCGGAGCAGCAGCAGTAGATCCGGCTGGTATGGACGCTGCCGCCGAAGGGGCCTCGCACTGGGGGAGAGCCGCCGTGGAGATGTTGTCCGCGGCGCCGGCTTCAAGGTAGCCGCTCCATGGGGGTGCGGGATGGAGCACCATCGGCGCCGGGAGGTCGAGTTAAGGAGAAGGTGCGATGCGATGAGTGTACAACCTCTTTGGTGGCGCCGAGTAGGCCTCGGCTTCGTCCGAGGAGTCGGTGCGGATGCTGCGGTCCCGGTGGAGCAGGTTAAGGCGGTGCTGTGGGGATGGAGCAGCCATGATAGACGAGGCGATCATCAGAGAAGCTCCTTGGAGGTGGAGGACGAGGCGGCTGAGCCGGCGGAACGGCGAGATGGATGATGGATCCTCATCCGGGGAGGTGGACGAGGGACATCGAGCTATTGTGGTGGACGACGTCGTCGAGGAAGAGTCTCCGGTTGGGCAGTGGTGACGTGGCGGACGGAGGAGGGTGGGGTTTCGCGGCTGGAGGAGAGAGGTTATGGCGGCCTGGGATTTCGAATGGCGAAAAGGGGGCGATGGGAGGGGGTGAAGCATGACTTAGGGACGCGCTTGTCCAAAATGTAGGGTGTGTTACAAAATTACCCCCCACCGATTTGAACTAGCGGCCCTTTCGACTCAGGGTTAGAAGGGGGATTTCGCGTGTCGGGATTTGGCAGCTGGAGGGAGTTTTCGCGCGCATTGTAATTTCGGGATAGCAAGGCGCGGGTTGTGAAGGCGCCAGTTTTGGGAGCATGATATCTGAATTTTCGGGATATAACAAGACGCGGGTTGAATTTTAGGGACAAGCCTAACGTGTAGTAATATTGTACTTGTACGTAACAAATCAATTCACACTTCCCTCAACCAAAAATAAAACAAAAAAATAAAACTATTCACACCACACAAAGAGAGAGTCTTGCCCCGTTTTACTATACAAATGCTATTCAAAGCTACTCCCTCCTTCCATCTATATAGGGCCTAATGCGTTTTTCGATGCTAACTTTGACCAAATATTAGAGCAATGATATATGACATGCAACTTACACAAAGCACACCGTTAAATTCGTCTGTGAAAGGTTCTTTCAATGATATAATTTTCACATTGTGCATGTCATGTACTATTAATCTTGTCAATAGTCAAAGGCGGTCTTAAAAATCTCATTACGCCCTATATAGATGGAAGGAGGGAGTATGAATCCATGTTATGTCCGATTAAATTTTTTCGCTTGCTGTATAATGCATGTAACCTACTCATACCAACATTTTAGTGCATTCCAAATGTCTATACTACCGCTGCAATTCGAACTAAATTTGAATTCGTTTCTCTATTTCAATAAGAATCTACAATCATGATTGTTGCCAACTTCAACCATCATAGTTTCCTTGCTATCCGCCAGATATAAATCGGACGGCCTATAATGCAGGATGGCAGGCACACCATCATCAACAACTCCGTTTTTTATAAGAGTAGAGATAAAATATATTAAATGTAGTATAACATGTTCATAACCACACCATGTGTATCACCGTTATATATATTCACACATGCGTCGGTTTGAAACACTATGATAAATTCTTCAAATATCCGAATTCGCTTTTTATAATGAAGTATATATGATCTCTATTCGTCTTTTACACCCACACAACCCTCTTATCTTTGTAGCTAGCGCTAACTTTCTCTTGTGCATGCACACGCCCGCATCCCTCTCACCCTCCCTCAGCATTCTCTAGCTCCATCGCGCAAATTCGTCTTTTCACTTTAGGTCGTTCACCCACGGTGTGTGTAGGCCCCCCAGCTCCTTCTTTACGGCACACATCGATCGATATGCCTCTCTAGCCAGGTGTGCCTAGCACAAACACAAGCTTTCCCTCTTCTCTTGTCACCGTCCATGCCTCACTCCCACCACTCTTTTCATCGTTCTCGTACTCGCACACTCCTCCCCCTCGATATAGTATGCCTCTCGTACCACCTCCTACATGCATCCCTCTCTCTCTATCCTTCTCCTCGTGCCTCATTTGCTTCTAACACACACATGCATGTATACCGATCGATCTCCCAACATATACCTAGATCGACTTTAACTACCCCCCCATCGATCGACGTACCTTACAAGTTATGTCTCTCCTTTCTCTAACAAAGGGCGATTGATCTTCCTATGTAGTTACGTCTGCTTACCACAGCCACATCGTCCCCCCCTCATCATTCGTGCATGCCTCCTGACCCGTCTCTCACACGCACGTGCACAGACAACAAGCAGCCATCTCCTCTCTTATTGATATTGCGGGCGTGCCCTCCGTTTGTCTAGCAAGCCTATCCCACCATTTGTTAGAAGCAACTCCACTACCACCCCCTCCAACACTCTAGCTCTGTCTCTCTCCCAACCTTATTCCTCTCCTGCACATATGCATGGATGCCGATCGATCTCCCTTAATACATGAGGCAGATCGATCTCCTTAATACATGAGGTAGGCCTCTCTCCTCCTCCACACATATACCAGCCATTGTACCTCTATAGTTAATTGGGCCTCCCTCTTCCCCCACCACACACCGATAGTCGAGCGCTGCAGGTAGGTATCCATGCCACAGAGACAAACTGCACATGTCCCATCTCACGTTCCAGTAGGCCAGCCACTCTATATCTTTGACGTGGGCACACACAAATTCGATGGCACTCTTTATCGATCGCGCGCGCACACACACACACATCATCCCTCTCTTCGATTCTATGGACACCTCAAGATGCATTTGTATGAGTAGTTTATCTTGTGAGAGAAAAGGTTGAACGAGGGAAGGCCTTATTTGCGAACGTGGAGAGACGTGTGGGTATATTTTTGCAAAATTGCCATAGTTTCTTTCCTATCCGTTAGATATAAATCCGACGGCCTATATTGCAGGATGGCACGCACACCATCATCACCAACTCTGTTTTCTACTCCCTCCGTCCGAAAATACTTGTCATCAAAATGGATAAAAAGAGATGTATCTAAAACTAAAATACGTCTAGATACATTTCCTTTTATCCATTTTGATGACAAGTATTTCCGGACGGAGGAGTATTTGTCTTTTTAGAGATTTCAACAAGTGACTATGACCGGACCTTACCAACATACTCAAAAAAGTAGTCCATAATTTTGATGTTACCCTCTTTTCTTGGCGGTGCAGTGCCATCTGGATACCTCATAAATAAATAAAGTACTACATGATACTAATATATGATACATGGCGCAGGAGTACTAAGTATTATTAATACAGTTTTGCTAGAACTCATCTAGATGAGATATAATTTGGTCTCATTCATCTTTTATAGCCATTGGATGTGATGCTATATAAGATGCGTGTGTGCTGACGTGGGTTGTATTTGTTCTTGTGCAACGAACTGACCATGCATGTCATGTTTGATAGTCTCAAGTCATTAAAAGCATACAAGCCCCACATCTCTGCTTGGTTGATTCCTCTATTTATGTCAAAAAATAAGAAACAACGTGAGAGTTAATGCACCACGCCTATGTGTTTACTATTTGGTTTTCGTAAGATGACTTAATACTCACCTAGACGGAGGGAGTATTCGATTTGACAGCGGGCGGCGCAGTTCCCGATACGGCTTTAATGCAGACGAGGGAGGTAGTAGCAGTTCCCGATATGTTGAACGACCAATGCATCCTCCTTCAATTAATGCATGAGGGAAGTAATGGGAGGAGGTCCGGGAAAAGAGGCTGCACGATGTGAATGCAACGCAGTTTGCCCTCATTGCCCTCATATAAAGGCGCCCCTCCATTCCAATGCATCTACCACATCGTACGCACCTAAGCATTTGCCTAAGCACCTACACTAAGCGCAAAAGAGCTCACTCCAGACCCATGGCGGCGATGCTCGTGAGCGCCCAGCGGTTGCGCTAGATGGTCCACGCGCCGGCCTGCGGCATGGCGCCGAGGATCGTCTCCAGACGGTGTTGGAGACCGGCTGGTGGATGGCCGCCTTCGACGCCAACTACGACTCTCAGTTCGACCAGATGATCGTTGCCACTAGCAACAAGTTACCGTCCTCAAGAAGCTCGCAGACGACATCGCCGTACTCCTCCAGCCCGCGCACCCGGGCTCCTCATTGCCTGCCACCCTAATCGGCCTCCATGGCCGGAACCTCTTTCAAGCACTGGTGGCCCTGCGACTGCCCGCCGACGCCACGAAGAATGTCCACCTGGAGGTCGCGCTCTCCGCGAGGCGCCTCGCCCTGCAAGAATTCGTCGACCTACACATCCACATGTACGAGGAAATCGTGTACATAGGTATCTACAAGGCCAGTGAGGACGCTACGACGTTGGCCTTCCTCAACCGGTTCGAAGCCTTGGATGCCTTTGCTGAGAAGCACCTCGACCTCGCCACAAAAGCCGCTGCTCCTTAGCCGCCGGTCGGTGGCCCGGCGCACTAAGTTGAGGAGGAGGAGGTCGTACGTTCGTGGATCCATCTTTCTTCTTGCCTTCTGTAACCACCACTGCGATCGCATCATCATGGCCTTAATTCTTATTGTGTTGTTGCATTCTCGTTCCAGTCAATACCGACATGTGCGATCCCTTTGCTTAATTATATGCATCACTGTAACTAGTACTCCATCCGTCAATTTATAAGTTGTGCTTACCTTTTCCATCAACTTCGTGCAACATGCGGGCATCTTGCTAGAAACACTAGAATATGTCTATATAATCCGTATGTGATAGTCCATTTGAAATCTCAAAAAGACAAATATTTAGGTACGGAGGGAGTAATATATTAGGAGTATATCAAAACAATAGTGATTTCTTTCAAGTTTGTGAACAAATACTACTATTCTACTACTTTGGATCCGTCGCAACGCATGGGCACATTGCTGGTAAAAGGAAAAGGCATGCCGCGTTCGCGTCGCACCCCCACACGCCCGGGAATCGGGAGTACAACACGGCCTGTCCGGCACGACACATAGCTTAGGGAAGGTGTGTTTCCTAGCTGTTTCACTTTCACGTGGGACCGCCATTGAGCAAACCGACACCCCGCCCGCCGCCGGGTTAGAAAACAGAAACAAGGGAAGACCTAGCTGTAGCATGGAAGCTAAGAAATTTGGTGTCAGATGGGGCTCGTTGATAGAGTAGGAGCATTCCGTACTAGTACTACTCCTACTAGTACCAAGTTGTACTCCTAATACTATATTACTAGTACTACCACTATACAACTAGTAGGTACGTGCACGGCACAACATCGTAGGAACAAAAAATGGGAAGATCTTGTTTTGGGTGATTTATCTTTTTTTCAATCAACGTAGTATGAATAATATGATGTGGGGGGCACCCATGAAGCTTATGTGGCTTGGTTGCATGGCTACGGAAGGTTAGAGAAAAATAAATAGATAATGTGTTTAGAGTGCACTCCACTAAATAGATATATATACTTTGGATCCATTGCAACGGACCGACACATCTATATCTATACCCCCTATATAGTGTGTGAAAAACTTTGAAAGTTGGTCGTTGGATGAAGCCAATCCGACGGTACAAAGATGGCAAATCCGAGCACTACTGGCCGTTGGATATCATCCACCAAATTCTGCCACATGTGTAATCTAGAAGACTCCATGGTTGAACTTAATTCATGACTAACTTTGCCACAACTAAGCTTAGGCAAAGTTATTAGTTCCTCAAAATGAGAGAAACAAGTTGGCAAGCCTAAGGGAATCTTGCCACATTTTTTGTGTGTATGTCATGTGGGGCCTTAGTGTGGCTTGCCTAAGGTGTGGTTTGAACCAAACACTCACCTAAGTTAATCAAACTTGCCTAACCTTACATTCCACCAGATTTTGCCACATGTTAGAATCCAGAAAGCTCCACATGTAGAAGCATAATGCACAAACCACCATAATCTCATGCGTGCAATGCACGTGTACCTTACTAGTACTAGTTGGTAGTAGTAAGAAACAAATTCCAGTTTTGGCACGAGCTCGTACTATGGGAACACCACAAGGCCTGCTGCAGGAGTTACATTTCCCTCTCGGGGCCCACGGGACCAAACTTCAGTGGCTTAGTGCCCGACTTATGAGTCAATGACATGCGGACCTTAAATGCGGCTGGCCCACATGTCATTCTCATGGTGGTGGCATGGTTCACGACTCACTCGTTCGAGATGAACCGGCCGGTGGTGGCGTGGTCATGGCGAGGGTTCCGCAGCTGGGCGTCGGGGCGTTACGAGGCGTAGATGGCCACACCAATCTCATCCAACTTTGACCAAGTTTATATAAAAAATTATAGACATTCACATAACAACACCAATATCATTAGATTCATCTTAGAATATATTTTCATATTATATTTATTAGATATTATAGATGCTAATAATTTCTAATATAAATTTGGTCAAACTTAGCAAAGTTTGACTTTCGGCAAATCCAATGTGTAGAGTAAAAAGGACCGGAGGGAGTACATAAGTACTCCAGCTGAGGATTGATGCCCGGGACGAAATGTGTCATAGCCGCTGGATGAAAATTCAATGGTGCAGGAGTACGGATCGAAGCACAGCAATGGAGCAGGCAAACCACGTCCAATCGGGTGTGTCTGTGGTAGAAAGTTGATGGTCACCGCAATTCAGCTGGCCCGCATGCCATGCACACAAAGGCAGAGGAGCGGTGGGGCCGAGAGGGTTGAGGGGCACGTCGGGGGGATGAGGATCCCCTGACGCGAACAATCCTACCATTCTGTCACTGACATGTGGGACCCATAAGCATGGGTCCCACCTGTCAGCGAAGGAAAGGCATGGCAGTGATAGCCACGTCAGAGGATCCATGTCCACGTCGGCAGAGGGGCAGTGGGGCCAAGAGGGGTGAGCCGCAGGTCGGGGGACGTGTGGTTTCATGGGTTTGAGTGGCTCCGTGGGAATCACAGGTGGCTGTGGTAGAAACTTGATGCTCGCCGCATTTTAGGTGGCCCACATGTCATGCACACAAGCTGTGATGTCTACGGACACATGCACTACATATCGATCACTGGAAGGAGTACCAGAGAAAGCTATATATGCAGATAAATAGTTCCTTATAGTCAAGCGGACCCACGCTACTACTCTGTTCCAAAGACATGCACACCATCGAAATAGTCCATCTATATCAATATACACTGAGAGGGAATAATTTTTTTTTACAAGAGAGGAAATAGTTCATCCACCCATAATGCCCTCCTACTGGTGCAGCCTTTTCTTCTTCTTCTTCTTCTTCTTCTCTGTGGGAGACAACTTCTCAACAAGCTCTTTGGACCTTGCAGCTATCTTGAAACTCACACGGGCATCGAGGGCAGCATATTTTATCCGCTCGTACGTCAAGGGATAATTCTCCCATCCAGACGACCTTAATGCCACCGTCTCATCACCCTTCTGAAGATTTGTACCGAGCACAAAATTTTCTATGTTGAATAGGGATGTTGTCTGTTTATCACAATCTTCTACATGAATTTTGATTCTGGTTTGTAGGTCAGCGATGCTTTTCAAATCAAGGTTGTATGGCTTCGGCTTCTGTTTGTCCCCTTCGATGGCTGCCCCACCAAAGTATACGTCCTCCCGAGACAAGAAATTGTGAAGCTCACGTGGTATGGAGGGCGAGTGTATGATGTGGTACACCAAAACATCATCTTTGTGGCACAGCTGAAGGACGGCGGCGCACTGGATCTTCCCAGGGGCACGCTCCGTGTACTCTGCGTCGAGACCGATGACCCTCGTCTCTACCTTTTCGGGGGAGTTGGATACATTGTTGATCCACTGCCGAACAACCCTTGGATGGACGGTGACGGTGGCAACTATGCGCATCGAACCTTTGACGAGGACATGTTGGATGCTAAAAATCTGCATCTCGATCTCTTCCGCCATTTGGAACCGCTGGAACGGAGGACTATGGTTTGGAGAATTAGGATTAGATGGCTAGTCTAACTGAAGTAGTAGATGATTATTTAAAGAGGTTAAAACAATGTGAACGCAGTGGGGTTTGGATGCAAATGAAGACGAAGGGGAGGTGAAGAATCCGAGGAGAATCGGTTCCTGATGGAGAAGTAAATGGGAGAAGTGGTGTGCAGGCAGTTGATTAGACGGCTAGGTAGACTAAACGAAAAGGCTATGCGGGTAGACTGATGAGTCATACCTGTTCGTGTACGTGCCCATCCTTCCTGATAGGTGGGACCTATGCAAACAGATAAAAATGTGTCGTAGTTTTTTTTAGCGCGTGAGTGGGAGACACAACATTCTCCATTTTTATTTTCACTTTTCAGTTTTACATGTAGATTTTGACCCCAAAAGACACATGGTCTTTTTAACACTTTTCAGTTTGCATTATCCTGGATATAGAACATGGGTCTCTGAATAATTTAAATATTATGAATAATTCAATAATTGACAGAGTCATAACAATTGAAATGTAGCTTCAAATGTCAAAAATTAGTGTCCTGGATACAGAACATGGATAAGTTTTCAGTTTGCGTAACACTTTTTAGTTTGCATTATCCTTCTCTGAATAATTCAAATGTCCTGGATACAGAACATGGATAACACTATATATTTAGTGTACAATCTTTTTAGTACTTTGAATTTTGGCCACTACTTCTGATGTTTAGTAACTTTTCTGAATTTTGGCCACTACTATAGTAAGTTCAAGTGAGTAACTATAGTAACTTCAAGTGAGTAACTCCATTTCTGATTTTTTTACATAAAACTAACCATGATATTTGTTCCTCTATTCTGGTCATAATTATAATCTGATTGCTGAACCCTTAATCATTCTCATAATGTTTACATGATGCACAATTATACTGCCGTCAAAACTACTCCATACACACACTGTCAAAACTGACAAGATGGTGGTGGAGGTGGGAATAAATGTTCAGTATTGGTGCATTTTCTATGCTTACAAAATTCAGATTGAATTTCACTACCAAAAGAAAAGAAGTGGAGATTAAATGTTGCTTTCCACTTACTTGACCCGTGTGTAACTCTTTTGGTGCATTTTCTGTAGAACCTATGTGTAGCTGCAGCATACAGGCCAGTTCATCAACTGCTCGAAGAAGAAAAGAAGGTGGCATTTCCTTGCCTTTAGCATATAGCCCAGTTCACTTAATGTCCTCTGGTGCTATATTTCTGAGAACATCCAAGTGTTTATTTATCACCTTGCTAGCGTTCACAAGTCTATTGAAGCGTGCATGTCTTTGTGAATCTTGCTATCTACTCCAAGTAGATGGTGTGTAGCCTGGCAAAGGATATTAGTACTTGCTGCATTCTAAGTTTAAAACCACTCTAGATTTACAAGTGTATACTGAAGATGACAAGTGTTTATTCAGTTTTAAATTTGAAGTAACTAGTAGACGAACAATATTCATCTTTTTTTGTATATGAAGAAGAATAAACCTAGCTAATTCAAATAATTCCAATTTTAGGGACATGTTTTTATCAACTCTTAGTTAAGGGGTTGTGGCAGTTTTCAGTTTTTAGTTTTGTGCTGCATGAATTGATTCTACAGGAATATTTAGGGAAGAGTCAAGGCTATGCTTAGCTCTCTGTAAAATGAATGACTGAAATTGGACAATTGAAAACTTTAGGTATGTTTGCAATTGGACAAATGGTGTATAAATCCAAATAAAGCAAATAAATTCAAATGATTCAAATAAATCCAAATAAATCCAAATAAACATGGTTGATCTTCATTTTGCATAAACCTGGTTGAGCATTACAGAGTAATTAACAACAAATTGACCTAGTTGGAATTCATACAGCAACAGTAACAGTTAACTGAACTTTTTTTGCATGCATTTATCACTCCAGAAAACTTTCAGTAACAAGTGAGCAGCCTCTGCAGTTTCTCAGTGAACTTTTGAGTGCATTTATCACTTGTTGGAGTATGCTACAGCTTCTGCAAATCACAAACTCCTTTAGTTTGCATCTCAGCTTTAGCAAACACTACAGTTTCAGTAAAGGAGTCATAACTGAATTACAGGCACTGTAGTTTATCTACATTATTGGAACACTGAACATTTTCAGTTAATTGTAGCAAGAAAAACTTCCAAAAACTAGCAGATCTCCAAGAATGCCTAGAGTATTACTCAATGAATTTGATGGCATCAAACTAAATTTTCACTATAATCTGTTCATCATTTAGCAGCAGTGTACAACCTTTGTCCTGGATTATTTCTCTAGCTTTGTATCCCCTGACTGAATTTTCTCCGCCTGTACTGAGAACATCAAATTCAGACTCACCGCAACAAATTGAACAACAGTAGTAGCAGAGGTGGGCGGGGCAGACCAGCACAGGAGGGAGTGGCAGCAGAGGCGAGGCAGGGGAAAAGGCAAAAGCACCATCAGAGGTCCATGGTGCTGGCGTCGTCCACCAGTAGCAGCATGAGAGGCGGGAGTGGCCGGAATTGTCCACGGTGCCGGCGGACGAAGTGGACGAAATCGGAGGCGCGGGTGAGCGGCGAAGGTGGGCGGACGTGGGCGGCGACCTTCAACGGGCCCGGCGGCGTAGCTCGAGGAGGGCGCCGGCGCAGGTCGCCTTCACGGCAGGCAATGCAGGTGGTAAGCCGCGGCACAGGTGCAAGCGGGCGGCGGCGCTGTTGTTGGTCACGGGCTGGGCCACGATTCTGGTGTTGGTCGCGGCGCAGGTGGGTAGCCGGCGATGGCTGCAAGGCGCGGGTGACGGGGGAGGAGGAAGGAAGGAGATGGACTTCTTTGTGACATGTTTAAAACTCTGTGGGTTTTTTTTGCAAAAAAACAAATACACTGCCCTGTGGACAACTTTTCCCGGACGGAGGGAGTACTAGTTAAATCCGAGCTACGGGTGTGAAGCACTGATATGCCAGTACATTTGATTGTGCCCTGTTCTAATTTTGTACCTGAACTTTTTTTAGAAAGGGTTGTATGTGAACTTAATGTGCTAGCAGAACTTATTGTGTTGTCTGTCTGTTTTCTTTGCACAACATTCAAGATATTTCCCCGTCATTGATAAAGACGATGAACCGTTATGTACGACTTCGTTGGTTTCAACATAGCCCTTCCCGTAGCGATCCACTGCTTCCATCCTGATTGTGCCGCGTGCACGAAATTTTTGTATGCAAGTTCAGTGTGGTATGATGTTCTATATGATTGTGTCAACTATATAAGTTTTTACTGAGCATCAGCAATGCATATGGCTGAAAGATGTATTTACGAGCATCGACCGAGGGGTCTCTCTCTCTATCTCTCTCTCTGTCTCTCTCTCTCTCTCTCACACACACACACACGCGCGCGCGCGCGCGCAGACGCACAAGTGGGACCCGTTGAATTATTTATTTGCTCGTGACAGCTTTTAATTAGGTTCCACTGTAATCTAACTTTTTTCTTAAGTTATTAATTGAGCTCAGTGACTTCACAAATTTGTACAGAAGCCTTGTTTGGGCCTTTTCGGCGTCGCTGAATGTGGGCTGAGTAACCATGTTAGGTTGTACTGTACTACACAGGCCTTTTTTTCAACATCAGCAATGCAATTGGGCCGACAGTTGTACACAAATCCAGGTCAACTTGTTATTCTCCGCCCCGCTGGGCTGCAAACTTTCCTAGGAGGTATGCATTAGGCTTAACAAGAAAATGGACTTTAAGAAATAATAAATGGGATGTAATTATAATAACTGGACATTTACTATGCACCAAACACGTAATTAGTTTGAAAAATATATTATTTTTGGAATTTGAAAATTTTAATTTCATTACTTGTTCCGCGCGCAATATTTCGTTGGATTTTAACGTAATACAACATTATTTTGAAATTATATTTGACATGACTAGAAATTTCGGATAAAAATATTTCGGGTCCCATCAAAATGGGGGAATTTTTTTTGAATTCTGTTTTGAGCGGTTGTTTGAAATTATTAATCGTTGTCCTAGCTATAAGTTGGGTTGTACTTTTCACAAACTGTAAATGGGCTGTAGTAAATTCTGTTAGAATTAAAAAATGGGTTGTACATTCTTACAAATCGCAAATGGGCTATATGTTCTCTGCCAAATCCGAGCTGTGGGCCTACTAAGTTGACGCGTACCAAGGGCTTTGTCAACTTAGTCAATATAAATGATTCTAGCTGCAGTGATCGTACAATGTCCATCCAACGGCCGTAGTGCTTCTTCAATCTCTGGTCTTCTTGCTCCAGCCGCCCAAAGCAGTGCCGGTCGTGTCGCGTGCTCCTGCCTCCCGTGGCCGTCTGTGATGCCGCGGAGGCCTCACAGCCCTGTACTACTCCCACCGCTGGCCAGGCCATCCCTCTACTCACCCACACCCCCTATTATTCTGCGGCGACGGGAGCCTCACACCGCAGCCGAACCAGTGAACCCTCATACTCCTCTCCACGTGGGCTTCCACTGCTGCATCTTCCCCGGCTCCGCGTCGTCCCCTTCCTAGGCCTCGCCATCATCCAGACCACCGTCTTGGTGCTCTCGGCGTGGCGTGGTCAACGTGGTCAACGACCGACTTCCATCGGAAGAGTACTGTACGTGGAGAGGCTGACAGCTGGGTCCAGGCGGCCGCAAGGAAGTGCCTCCTTATTACGCGCAAAATAATTATTCCTCCACCTGACAGCAGGGACCCACCGGACGGGCCACCTTATTTCACGAAAAAACGTTTCCCCCTGACAGCTGAGACCCACCGGACAAGCCAGCGTATTTCGTGAAAAAACGTTCCCCCCGCTGTCAGCTCGGACCCACCGAAAGTGCCTCCTTGTTACGCACAAAAAAAATGAATACTCCCCCTGCTAGCTGGGACCCACCATGGTGGGAGGCTGACTTGTGGGCCTACTAAGTTGACTGGGACGGGGGCCTTTGTCAACTTTAGTCAATATGAATGATTCTAGCTCGAGTGACCGTACGATGTCCATCCAACGGCCATAGTGCTTCTTCAACCTCTGGTCTTCTTGCTCCAGCTGCCCAAAGCAACGCCGGTCATGCCGCATGCTCCTGCCTCCTGTGGCCTGCTGTGCTGCCGCGGAGGCCTCACCGCCACCTAATATTCCCACCGCTGGCCAGGCCCTGCGGCGACGGCAGCCTCACTGTGACGCCCCGAGACCGTTGCGCCAGGTGTCTTCCAGTGTTTCGTTGTCGTTGCCATGTCATTCGCTTGCGTGTTGCATCTTGCCATGTCATCATGTGTATTGCATCATCATGTTTTTCGAAACTTGCATCCGTCCCGGCCTCCTCGTTCTCTCCGTTGTCCGTCCTGAGCCCAGACACACTTGCATGCGCCCGCGGCATGTCTGAAATATTATTTTACAAGTGGCCGGAAAATGTTCCCGGAATGGGTTGAAAGTTGGCGTGTGGTCTTATTATAGTGTAGATAGACCGCCTGTCAAGTTTCATCGCATTCGGAGTTCGTTTGATAGCCCAACCGTTAAACTATAGCGACATTATAGTTGGTCAAAACGTCGGACGTTTTCGGTCTCCGGAAACAGTTGCCGGGATGCACTCCTCTCCTCTCATCTCAGCCCAACCTCTTTTTACAACCCACCTGCAGCCCACCTAAACCCCCCTCCATTTCGGACCGTCAGATCACGATCGGAGGCTCCAAAACGCTCCGAAAACCCACTCAAAGCGCCCTAACCCTAGCACCTACCCTATATAAACACCCCTCCTTCCTAATTTGGAAAACCCTAACCCCTAACCTCCCCTAACCTCCCGCAGCCACCACCTCCCCATGTCTCCTCGCTTTCAGCGCCCGCCACTTGTAACTGCCGCCGCCACGCGCCATGGCGAATCCCAGCGCGCCACCTGTCCCCGAGCGCCGCCTCCAGCCAATCCCCATGTGCCACGTCGCCCTGGCCTCCTCCTACCTCCCCGCGGCCCTCCCGGCCCACACCAGGCCCGCCCCTGGCCGATCTGGGCCTGAGGGAGCCCGCTCGCGCTGCCTCCGCGAGACCTCGTCGCCCCAGTCGTCGCCGCGCTGCCGCCTTCGCCTCGTCGCCGACGAGCCGCGTGCTACCGCTGCCCCGCGCCCGTGCCGCCATCGCCGGACTCCTTCCACGAGGCCAGGCCTCGCCGTCCTCTACTCCCTGTTCTTCCCCGTGTTTCCTCTCTCTTCATCACCCGATCTCTCTCTCTAGGGCATCGCTGCGATGTGGAGCTTGCCGCCGGCCTTGCCTTCGCCCAACCCGGTCGGGATCCGCCGCCCCGCGACCGGTTCTCGTTTGCCTCAACCCCGCCGGACCCCGCCACCGCCCTCGAGCCTCGCCGTTGCCAGCTTGAACCGCCCCTGCCTCCCTGTTCGTGCGGGATCGGGAGGAGGACGGCAACAGCCCCATGGGTCGTGACCCACACGGGGCCCATCAGCGCCCCAGATCCGCGGCCCAGCTCCCTCCTCCTCGACTGGGCACGACCCATGGTGAGGACGTGTCCAGCCCCTCCCCTGTTCCTGTTGGGCCGGCCAGTTTCGGCCCGCTAGTTTTTTTCCTGGTCCTGCGAATTTTGTCTATTTTCCTGAGACGGCAGATTTTACAGAAAACCCCCCTAGTTTCATGCATTTAATAACTTCACAACCGTGCATCAGATCTAAATAAATTATATATGAAAGTTGCTTAGAATTTTGTCTAGTTTAATAATTTGTAACTTTCATCCATGTTTGAAATGTTTAAAATGCTGTTTGGTTAAATTTGCTCCTATGCCATGCTAAATGCTTTATTTCATAACTAATTAACCATAGCTCCGAACTTAATAAACTTTATATGTAAATGGGGTAGAAAAATGCCTAGTTTAACATGGCGGCTTTACTTTGCATGTTTAACAACTCTAAAATTGTGTTTAGGGCAGAACAGTACCAAACCTTAAAATATGCATATGGGGTTTTACCGGAATCGTTGTTCGTTGTTTCCGGCCTCATTTAAACTTGCCTAGATAGGTAGTTTTGTTGTGCTTCACCCCCTTGCCATGTTAATCAACATTTAATATTGTTGGGTACATAAACGAGATCGAACTAAATAACTTGTCGTGATGTTTCGTCAATATGCACCTTTGCATATTGAGCTCCACTTAATTTGTAGGATTGCTTGTGCACTTTTGCCATGCCATGTATCTTTAAACCGGACATGCATCATATCTGGTTGTGCATCATGCCATGTTTATGTGGTGGTTGTTTACTATGTTGTTTGCTTCTTTCCGGTGTTGCTTCTTCAGGTTAGTTCCGATAACCTCATGTTGTGAGGATTCGTTCGACTTCGTCTGTTTGTATTCTTCATGGGCTCGTTCTTCTTCCTTGCGGGATTTCAGGCAAGATGACCATACCCTCGAAATCACTTCTATCTTTGCTTGCTAGTTGCTCGCTCTTTTGCTATTCCTATGCTGCGATACCTACCACTTGCTTATCATGCCTCCCATATTGTTAAGCCAAGCCTCTAACCCACCTTGTCCTAGCAAACCGTTGTTTGGCTATGTTACCGCTTTGCTCAGCCCCTCTTATAGCGTTGTTAGTTGCAGGTGAAGATTGGAGTTTCTTCCTTGTTGGAACATGGATATTTTGTTGGGTTATCACAATATCTCTTATTTAATTAATGCATCTATATACTTGGTAAAGGGTGGAAGGCTCGGCCTTATGCCTGGTGTTTTGTTCCACTCTTGCCGCCCTAGTTTCCGTCATATCGGTGTTATGTTCCCGGATTTTGCGTTCCTTACACGGTTGGGTTATAATGGGAACCCCTTGACAGTTCGCTTTGAATAAAACTCCTCCAGCAAGGCCCAACCTTGGTTTTACCATTCGCCACCTAGCCTTTTCTTTTCCCTTGGGAGTCGCGCTCTCGAGGGTCATCATTATTTTAACCCCCCCCCGGGCCAGTGCTCCTCTGAGTGTTGGTCCACCTTGTCAGCCGCCGGTGGCCACCAGGGGCAACTCTGGGCTGGCCTACCGGAAGTTTGGACAATCCGGTGTGCCCTGAGAACGAGATATGTGCAGCTCCTATCGGGATTTGTCGGCACATTCGGGTGGCTTTGCTGGACTTGTTTTACCATTGTCAGGATGTCTTGTAACCAGGATGCCGAGTCTGATCGGAATGTCTTGGGAGAAGGAATATCCTTCGTTGACCGTGAGAGCTTGTGATGGGCTAAGTTGGGACACCCCTGCAGGGATTTGAACTTTCGAAAGCCGTGCCCGCGGTTATGGGCAGATGGGAATTTGTTAATGTCCGGTTGTAGAAAACCTGAAGTTTATCTTAATTAAAAAGCATCAACCGCGTGTGTAACCGTGATGGTCTCTTCTCGGCGGAGTACGGGAAGTGAACACGGTGTTGGAGTTATGTTTGGTGTAGGTTGTTCTAGGATCACTTCTTGATCATAGTTTCTCGACCGCGCTTTGCCTTCTCTTCTCGCTCTCTTTTGCATATGTTAGCCACCATATATGCTAGTCGCTTGCTGCAGCTCCACCTCATACCACTACCTTACCTTTAAGCTTAAATAGTCTTGATCGCGAGGGTGTGAGATTGCTGAGTCCCCGTGACTCACAGATACTTCCAAAACCAGTTTGTAGGTGCCGTTGAACCGTGCAGATGACGCAACCAAGCTCAAGGAGGAGCTCTATGAAGATCTTGTCCTTTATGTTGTTTCGTTCTAATTGATCAGTAGTGGAGCCCAGTCGGGACGATCGGGGATCTATGTAGCATTTGGGGTAGTCTTGTTGTATTTTGGGTTCCGTAGTCGGACCTTGAGTGTATTTGGATGAATGTAATGCTTTATTCATGTATTGTGTGAAGTGGCGAGTGTAAGCCAGCTATGTATCTCTTTCCCTTATGTATTACATGGGTTGTGTGAAGATTACCTCACTTGCGACATTGCTTTCAATGTGGTTATGCCTCTAAGTCGTGCTTCGACACGTGGGAGATATAGCCGCATCGAGGGCGTTACACTCACACTACAGCCGAACCAGTGAACCCACGTACTCCTCTCCACGCGGGCTTCCACTGCCGCGTCTTCCCCAGCTCCCCATCGTCCCCTCCTAGGCCTCGCCGTCGTCCACCGCCCTGGTGCTCTGGGCGCGGCGTGGTCAACGTGGTCAAGGAACGACTTCCATCTGACGTGGACTGTACGTGGAGAGGCTGAGAGGTGGGTCCACGACCACAACAAGGAAGTGCCTCCTTATTACGCGGAAAATAATGATTCCTCCACCTGACAGCTGGGACCCACCGGACGGGCCATTGTGTTTCACGAAAAAAACGTTTCCCCCTGACTGCTGGGACCCACCAGCTACATCTTCGCACGCAAGGAAGTGCGTCTGGGCAAAAAAAACGATTCGCCCCCCTGACTGCTGGGACCCACCAGCTACATTTTCACAGTCAAGGAAGTACCTGACAGTCGGGACCCACCTGGTCGAAGCGTACATAGCGTTGTCATTCTGGTTGTGAACGTGTACGTACATATATACTGGTGGATGTAGAGGCGCGCACGTGTCGTAGTAGAGGCGCGTACGTGTCGTAGTAGAGGCGTGCACGTAGCATGTACACGTTCGTACGACGGCCAGGGTGCAAGAAAGAAAATACGACCACGTATGTGTACATACGGGCAGGGTCTCGAACGCCTACTCATGCATACGTACGGCTAGGGCTCGTGTACATGGCTGGGTCGGAACGGAGAAACAGCGTCGTCGCCGTGTTCATGGGGAGGCAACGGAATGCGTCATGTTCAAGGGGAAGCAACGGAATGCGTCGTGTTCATCGGGAGGCAACGGAACGCGTGGGAGCCAACCGGCTGGGTCGAAACGGAATGCGTGGTCGTGTTCATCGGGAGGGCTTGGACGGAATAGGTGATGGAAACAAGGTCTGGCGTACCGCACGACGGAGGAAACGGACCTCCTACGTTTGTAAAGGGGTCCTGTTGATCGGGAGGGGTCTGGCGTACCGCAAAACGGAGGAAACGGAGCTCCTACGGTCGAAACGGGGGTCCTGTTGATCGGGAGGGGTGTGGCGTACCGCAAAACGGACGAAACGGACCTCCTACGGTTGAAACGGGGGTCCTGTTGATCAGGAGGGGTGTGGCGTACCACAAAACGGACGAAACGAACTTGTGTTGGAGCGCTACGGTCGAAACGGGGATCCTGTTCATCGGGAGGGGTCTGGCATACCGCAAAATGGGACTCCATGGGATAATGTTCATCTCCACCGTCGACCTCCTCCAGCCTCCACGGGCTACCGTCGACCTCCTCCAGCCTCCACAGGCTCCGGTTCATCCAGCCTCCACCGCGCGCTACTCCACCGGCTACTGTTTAACCACCCCTCCACGGGCACCCCTCCACCGTCTACTGTTCATCCAACCCTCCACACCACGGGGTCCTGTTCAACCACCCCTCCACGGGCACCCCTCCGTTGTCTATTGTTCATCCAGCCCTCCACCACACCACGGGGTACTGTTCATCCAGAGGCAACGCCACCGCTCATTGTTCATCCAAACTGCCCGCAACACTCACTGTTCATCCCAGAGGCAGCATCGACCGGCTTTAGTTAGGAGCAGTAGCGAAGGAATCGCTCGATCGGGTTTAGTTAACAGCCATCGATCGATCGCTCGAGTTCAGTAATGCATAGCCTGCAGTGCAATCACTCGGGTTCAGTTAGAGCCCAACGCCTCGCTCGGGTTCAGTTAGAGCCAACGCCTCGCACACACGCGCGTACGTGTACGAGAGAAACGTGCATCGCTCGGCCCCTGACCTCCCACCATAACCGGGAACTGCCCGAAATTTTCCTCCCCCTCGCTTCTACCACGGTTTTTCCGTCATGGACGGCCCAAAGAATGTCATGCAGCTGCGTCTCTGGCCCGCCCAGGACGAAAAGCCCATTTTCTGTCATGATTTTTTGTCATAGAAGTAGGAGCCCACCACATCTATGATGATACCGGGTTTTGTCACAATTATCGTCATAGAAGTGTCATATGTATGACAAGAAAAAAACGTTCAACCCAAAATGTCACGGATTTGTCTTTTTTTCTAGTGAACACAGATAGGTGAAGTAGCAAAAGCAGGGCCAGGTTTCATTCTAGCACTTAGAGATTGCTTACTCCATTTAGATAATAACCTTTTGAATTCATTTCTATTTTCGCAAGCTAAGATAGTGAAAGAAGCTTCTTGATCAAAAACATAACCCTTAGGAATAACAAGTGATTCTTCATCATCACTTTCATCAGTATCATCAGATTCAATATTTTCAATCTCTCTAGCCCTAGCAATTTGTTCATCAAGAAAATCACTAAGTGGCATAGTAGTATCAGGCATAGAGGTAGTTTCGTCATAAGTATCATGCATAGCAGAAGTGGCATCATCAATAACATGCGACATATCAGAACGAATAGCAGAAGCAAGTGTAGGTGTCGCAAGCTTACTCATAACAGAAGGTGAATCAAGTGCAGAGCTAGATGGCAGTTCCTTACCTACCCTCGTAGTTGAGGGATAGATCTTGGTTTTTGGATCTCTTAAGTTCTTCATAATGATAAGCAGATATAAATCCCAAGTGACTCAAAGAATAGAGCTATGCTCCCCGGCAACGGCACCAGAAGATAGTCTTGATAACCCACAAGTATAGGGGATCGCAATAGTTTTCGAGGGTAAAGTATTCAAACCAAATTTATTGATTCGACACAAGGGGAGCCAAAGAATACTCTCAAGTATTAGCAGCTGAGTTATCAATTCAACCACACCTGGAAACTTAATATCTGCAGCAAAGTGTTTAGTAGCAAAGTAATATGATAGTAGTGGTAACAGAAGCAAAAGGTAACATTAGTAAAAGTAATGTTTTTCGTATTTTATAGTGATGATAGCAATAGCAACGGGAAAGTAAATAAGCGAAGAACAATATATGGAAAGCTCGTAGGCAATGGATCAGTGATGGAGAATTATGTCGGATGCGGTTCATCATGTAATAGTCATAACCTAGGGTGACACAGAACTAGCTCCAGTTCATTGATATAATGTAGGCATGTATTCCAAACATAGTCATACGTGCTTATGGAAAAGAACTTGCATGACATCTTTTGTCCTACCCTCCCGTGGCAGCGGGGTCCTTACGGAAACTAAGGGATATTAAGGCCTCCTTTTAATAGAGAACCAGAACAAAACATTAACGCATAGTGAATACATGAACTCCTCAAACTACGGTCATCACCGGTAAGTATCCTGATTATTGTCACTTCGGGGTTAACGAATCATAACACATAATAGGTGACTATGGACTTGCAAGATAGAATCAAGAACACTCATATATTGATGAAAACATAATAGGTTTAGATTTGAAATCATGGCACTCGGGCCCTAGTGACAAGCATTAAGCATAGCAAAGTCATAGCAGCATCAATCTCAGAATATAGTGGACACTAGGGATCAAACCCTAACAAAACTAACTCGATTTCATGATAGATCCCATCCAACCCATCACCGTCCAGCAAGCCTACGATGGAATTACTCACGCATGGCAGTGAGCATCATGAAATTGGTGATGGAGGATGGTTGATGATGATGATGGCGACAGATTCCCCTCTCCGGAGCCCCGAACGGACTCCAGATCAGCCCTCCTGAGAGGTTTTAGGGCTTGGCGGTGGCTCCGTATCGTAAAACACGATGATTTCTTCTCTCTGATTTTTTTCTCATCGAAACTCAATATATGGAGGTGGAATTGGTGTCGGAGACGCAACAGGGGGCCCACGAGGTAGAGGGGCGCGCCCCCACCCTCGTGGCAAGGTGGTGGGCCCCTTGGCCTCCATCTTTTGCAGGTATTTTTCTTATTTTCTGAAAAGTAGCTCCGTGAAGATTCAAGTCATTCCGAGAACGTTTGCTCCTGCACATAAATAACACCATGGTAATTCTGCTGAAAACAGCGTCAGTCCGGGTTAGTTCCATCAAATCATGCAAGTTAGATTCCAAAACAAGGGCAAAAGTGTTTGGAAAAGTAGATACGTTGGAGACGTATCAGTGGCCGCCACACCACCATCAAAAGCCAGGGCCATTGCCCGCTCTGCCACCGCGGCCCGAAGGCGGGAGGTGCACATCATGGCCACCACCCCACTGTTGGCCACCATGGTCATCACCCGCTCCACCACTGCAATCCGAAGGTGGGAGGTGGCCGTCATGGCCGCCACCCCACCATCGACCGCTGGGGTCATCACCCGCTCCGCCACCACCGCCTGAAGGAGAGAGGTGGAGGTTGAGCCCCGCATGTGCGTCAGTGACCTTGAGCGCTACATCGAGTTCCCGCGGGAAGAGGAGGAGTGCCTGGTCAAGCATGCAAAGAGTCTTACCACTGTCGTGGCCGCAACGCACATCACCATAGAGGCGCGGAATGAGGAGATCTACGATCAGTCCCGCCGCATCGAAAGGGATCATCTGGAGCGGCAGAGGGCGTTCGAGGCAAGCGTCGCTAAAGGTGCAGTAGTGGCAAGCACCAGATTCCAGTTCTCCAGCTCGTCGGTAGGCTCCCCCTCCTCTGCCTCTTACTGAGCGTGCTCGGTAGGGGAGAGGTTGCTGGAAGTAGTACAAAGCCCCTCCGTAGTATTAGTATTTAGGGGCTGTTTTGTATAGTTCATCTGACTATAGATATGGTTGAACTGTACTACGTACTTAAAATTAGCTAGTATATATAGTTGAACTAGCTATTTCAATACGTGGTTGGCAACAATTGGGGAAAAGTTTGTTCGGTTCAACTATCGTGTTGAACTGTTTGTATAAAGTATGACTGCTTAATTAATCTATGAATGAAATCTATGTTTACTGAATTTCAGTTGCAAAATTTGACAATGCTAGTGATATTTAGCTGCAAATTTTTATAAATGGCAGTGTTACAAGGTTGACAAATGGGAAAGTTACTAGATCGACAAATGCCAATGTTTCCAGTTTGACAAATGTCAATGTACACAATATGACAGATGCAAATCTTACAAAATTGTTTGTATGTGGTTCCACACGAGTAATCCTAAAAAATCAAATGTGATGAAGCGATATACAAATCCTGCGCGCCAGATTTTCTCTTGGCTTAGTGGCGAAGGAACCATAGCTCTCGCTTTGCATACGGTGTCCAATCTGAACTGTTTGCGATGAAGAGATGCACAAATGTTACGCGTCAAATTTTCCCTTTGCTTACTAAGGAAGGACCATAGCTCTCACTTTGCATATGGGTGTTGTATCTAAAATGTTTGTGATGAAGAGATGCACAAATCATGTGTGGCAAATTTTCCCTTGGCTTACTAGGGAAGCTCTCAGTTTGCATATGGGTGTTCTATCTAAAACGTTTGTGATGAGTCTTTTAAATTTAAAAAACATTGATTTTTTTAGAAAAAACTTTCGATAAGTCTATACATTTAGAGAGAAAAATGCAAGTATGTTGCTATCATAGGTTTCATTCAGTCACACTATGACTTTACATTCATACGATCGAGATACAATATTAAACCCAAAAAAACTAATTGCGGCGGCATGCTGCGCCGGTGTTCTCATCCTCTGGACACCGATGTTCAAGTCTTCAGGCCAGCCCAGAATGTTCTTGACTTGGAAATCAAAGACCCTATCGTCGCGCGATTGACGGGCCGGGCACCGGAGGATGGCGTCTCGTGGTGCTACGAAGTAGCAGCCGACGGCGGTGTCCCATGATGCTGAGGGGGCGTGCGCACGGGCACGGGCACGGCTGGTGCAGGAAAACACACGGGGACCGGCGCCGCAGTGGGTGCAGGGGCGCACACGAGCACACGTGGGGGCACTGGCGCTGGCATTGGCATGTACACGAGCTCATGCTGGTCCACAAGGACCTCACTAACGCCCGTGGCTTCCATCTCTACGATAGTGCTCGGCGACTAGCCCGTCAATGCTATAGGGATGGTCGCTGGCGCAGGCACGGGGATGGGAACTGGGAAGGGCGCGGGGGCAGCCTCCACCACGGCCAGCTCATTCAGGTCCATCTCCATGAGGCCCCATTCCTCCTTATTTTCTATCTCCGCTAGCTCAGAGTCAACTTCACCAAACTGGAAGACTAGTGGCAGATGGTCTTCTGCACCATGGTGTTGGTGGAGGTCTGTGAGAGGGGAATGGCAGGCGAAGAGTAAAGGCCGCCCGTATTAAGCAACGGCTTGGGCGCCATTAATGGAGAGGTTGGGAGCGAGGTGGCCGGACATGTGTAGGATAGAAAGTAGGTCTACAGGGGGTGATTAGACTACTTGACCAAATAAAAATCTAATTTTATTCCCAATTTTAGTTGTGGGCAGATTTTAGCAATGAAGACAAGTCAAGCAATCAACCTACACATGCAATTCTAAGAGTGTAGCAGCTGAAAGTAAAACATTTCATATGAAGGTCAAGGGAAGGGTTTGGAGAGTGCAAACACAAAGATGACACAGAGATTTTTGGCATGGTTCCGATAGGTGGTGCTATCATACGTCCACGTTGATGGAGACTTCAACCCATGAAGGATAATAGTTGCGCGAGTCCACGGAGGGCTCCACCGATGAAGGGTCCACAAAGAAGCAGCTTGTCTATCCCACCATGACCATCGGCCATGAAGGACTTGGCTCACTCGGGTAGATCTTCACGAAGTAGGCGATCTCCTTGCCCTTACAAACTTCTTGGTTCAACTCCATGATCTGGTCGGAGGCTCCAAAGTGACACCTACCCAATCTAGGAGACACCACTCTCCAAAAGGTAATAGATGTTGTGTTGATGATGAACTCCTTGCTCTTGTGCTTCAAATGTCAGTATCCCCAACACTCAACTCTCTCTCGCAGATTTGGATATGGTGGAAAGATGATTTGAGTGGAAAGCAACTTGGGGAAGGCTAGAAATCAAGATTCTTGTGGTCGGATTATAATATATTGATCTTAGCACATGAGTAGGTGGTTCTCTCTCAGAAAATGTAGGATGGAAGTGTAGGCACGTTCTGATGGCTCTCTCACTAATGGAGAAGGGGGTGGAGGGGTATATATAGCCTCCACACAAAATCCAACCATTACACACATTTGACCCAACTCGATCAGACCGAATAGATGAACTCGCTGAGACCAATTTAGTTCAAATGTGAATGTTAGGAATCTCGGTGGGACCGACTAGAACAACTCGGTGGGACTGATGTGCTAGGGCTAGGGCGAAACCTCATCTCGGTGGCGCCGATTGTGTGAACTCGGTGAGACCAATTTCAACAAAGAGCAAATAGAGAGTTGGCCAAGCAAACTCGGTGGGACCGATCGGTCATTTCGGTGAGACTGAAATGTTACAAAACGGAAACAAAGAGTTTGCAGGGCCATCTCGGTGAGACCGAGATCCGTATTGGTGTGACTGAGGTGTTAGGGTTTGTGTCAGTGGCTATGTCAAATGAACTCGGTGGTGCCGGATAGAAGATTTTGATGGGGTCGAGTTTGACTTTGGTGTCGGGGTTCTGGGAACGGGGGTCCCTAGACTTGCCTGCCTGCGGCCCACGGCGTGGCTTTACTAGCAGGCCTATATGGCCCATCTTCACCTACAAGGCACTCAAGACCCTCGCAAGGGGCCAAGCCTCGCGAGGTGGACGACACAAGACCTCCTCAGGAGCGGCCTCACCAGGCTGGCTCGCAAGGGGCGGAGAGTTCAAGGCCAGGCAAACCTCACAAGGTTCTAGTGACGTGAGCCATGATGATCGAGGCCAGGCGGGCGCCAGCGCGCGTAGTGTCCTTGTTTCCTCTTCGGTGCTAAGGAAGCAGGTGCAGACGCAGAGTACTGAGGCGTCAGGCAAAGGTTTCCATATCAGTGCAACAAGACCAAGACCAGAAGGATGGCAAGACGGAGGTCACCGTGGAGCCCAAGACGGCGTCACCACCAGAGCCTTTGGCAGGCGAAGACTGCTTTTGTCAGGATAGCTTGTACTAGCTGCCCCCTTCGAATTGGCCGTTGTGGGATCACTTCCCGCTCAATATTTGGGAAGAGGACCAAGGCCACTATAAATAGGACTAGCCACCACCATAGCTAGGGAGTCAGATCAAGAGAGACCAGAACACACACAAGTTCGCCAAACATAAGAACACCTCTCCTCAGGAGGCTGTTCTTCCCCCTGTACTGTTCATCCTCAGCCCGAGAGGCAATCCACCACTAGCACACTGGAGTAGGCTATTACACCACAATGGTGGCCCGAACCAGTATAAATCTTGTGTCCTTTGTGTTGCGAGTTCGTCGAGTTAGTTTGTAAGATCTTAGCTGAGCTAGGACATGGATCGGTAGGGGGGAGATCTTCGCACGCACCCCAGTGTTCGAACCTTAAGTGTTTTGCCGAAACCCGTGATCCGACATTTGGCGCGCCGGGTACGGGTGCGCCAGAGGCTTTCTTCCATCGATTCGCGCTCCACCATATCCACGCCCGCTCCCCCATGGTGGGCGCCCCTCCAGCTGGATCTACCCGTGCCCACAGCGGCTCTCGGGGGCTCCAAGACCTTGCCCCCGCCTTGCGGCAGATGCAGTGGCCACCCAAGTTCAAGCCGGAGATGTCGCCATGCTACGACGGCGCGGCGGACCCGTCGGCTTTCCTGCTGGCGTACGAGGAGGCCGTTCTGGAAGCCGGGGGCGACGGCAAGATCATGGCCAACTGGTTCCCAATGGCACTTGTAGGCGCGCCGCGCGCCTGGCTCCTCCATTTGCCAGAGTCTTCTGTCGTCACCTGGGAGGAGATGCACAACCTCTTCATCACTCGCTTCGGGGAACCGGCGGCCCCCATCGTCCCAGCTATTCTCGGCGGTTCGCAAGCACCACCCTTAGATCGGATGTCAAGCCGTACTTTCACCAGATTGGCGCCGCTTCCAAGCGCCCGAGGGCTCCGCCGGGATGGGACGCGCCTGAGGCCGACCTCTCCTTCGACTCAAAGGATCATCCCGCCTCCACCGTCGGCTCGGGTACACTCCCGATGCTGTGTGCGCCCACCATCTGCCACGTATCCATCACCAAGATGATCGTCGACGGCGGAACCGGCCTCAATGTGCTCTCTGTCGAGGCCTTCAGCCTTCTTCACGTACCGTTCGAGCGGCTCTGCCCCAGCAAGCCCTTCTCGGGGGTTGGCGGAGGCTACGCCCGCCCCTTGGGGCAGATCCAGCTCCCCGTGACCTTCGGCACGCGCGCCAACTACCGCATCGAGCTCATCGACTTCGACATCGCCCGCATTGGCCTCCCGTACAACACCATCCTCGGGTACCCAGCTCTGGCCTAGTTCATGGCAGCAACCCACCCTGCTTACAACCTCATGAAGATGCTGGGGAGCAAAGGTGTCCTCACCATCAAGGGGGACGCCAAGGAGGCTCTGGCGGCGCTCAAGCTTGCCCTCAAGGCCGCCGCGACGGCACGACCCACCGACGCAGATACCTCCAAGGCCAAGGGAGCCGCACCAACCAAGAAGAAGCAGTTCTCTCAGGACAAGGCAGAAACCAAGCAAGTGCCGGTCGAGGACGACGGGTCCTCAGGCGCAACCTTTACCATAGGTGCCAACCTTGAGCCTGGTCAGGAGGAGGCGCTAGTGAAGTTCTTGCATGCAAACAAGGGAGTGTTCGCTTGGGAGCCCGATCAGCTAGTAGGGGTCCCAAGAGAGGTAATAGAGAACCACCTGAAGGTGTGCCCCAACGTACGCCCCGTGAAGCAGAAGGCGAGGCGGCAGTCCACGGAGAAGCAAGCTTTCATCGTCCAAGAAACCCGCAAGTTGGAGGCTGTGGGTGTCATTCGTGAGGTTCGGTACCCCGAGTGGCTGGCAAACCCCGCCGTCGTCCCCAAGAAAGGCGAGAAGGAGCGGATGTGCGTCAACTTCACCAACCTCAACAAGGCCTGTCCCCAAGACTCGTTCCCGCTTCCACGCATCGACCAGATCATCGACTCCACTGCCGAGTGCGACGTGCTATGCTTCCTGGATGCGTTCTCAGGATATCACCAGATCAAGATGGCGGTAGAAGATGTGGAGAAGACGGCCTTCCTGACCCAGTGTTGGGTGTACTGCTACACTTGCATGCCGTTCGGGCTGCGCAATGCCGGCACAACCTTCCAGCGGCTCATGCACATCGCCTTAGGGTGGCAGCTTGGGAGAAATGCTGAAGCCTACATCGACGACATCATGGTGAAGTCTCAGGAGGTGGGGACCTTGATCCAAGACCTAGAGGAGACCTTTGAAAGCCTTCGCCAGGTGGACTTGCGGCTCAACCCGGAGAAATGCGTGTTTGGCGTCCCTTCCGACAAGCTGCTGGGTTTCCTGGTGTCCCACGGGGGGATCGAGGCCAACCCAGAGAAGGTCAAAGCCATTGAAGACATGAGTCCACCACAGACCCTCAAGGAAATGCAGAAGTTGGCTGGTCGGGTGACTGCGTTGGGGCGCTTCATCTCCAAGCTGGGAGAGCGCGCCCTACCCTTCTTCAAGCTGATGAAAAAGAAGGGCCCGTTCGAGTGGACCCCAGAGGCCAACCGAGCTTTTCAAGACCTCAAGAGATACCTGACCAGCCCTCCAGTGATGGTGGCGCCACGACCTCGCGAGCCCCTAGTGCTCTATCTCGCCGCCACCCCGTACTCAGCCAGCGCGGCTCTGGTGGCGGTTCGGGAAGAACACCAAGCAAAGGGCGCATCGCGCCGCGCCACGCCTCCAGCAGAGATGACGCAAGACCAGAAGGGCGCCACAAGGGCTGCAGCAGCAGCGGCAGAGAATCAGGCTCAGCAGGATGACGCCCCCAAACCTGCGAAGGCCCCGACTAGCGATCAAGCATTAGGGGTTCCCTCTCCTCAGGAGGCACCCCAACTCCAGGATGGCGCAAGCCTCATCAGTGCGCCTACCCTCGTCGAGCACCCAGTATACTTCGTCAGCACGGTGTTGCGGGATGCGAGAGCACGGTACCCCATGCCTCAGAAGCTCCTGCTCGTGCTCCTAGTGGCCTCGCGAAAGCTGTGGCACTACTTCCAGGGCCACCCCATCAAGGTCGTCTCAGCTTACCCATTGGAGAGAGTGCTCAGGAGCCCCAACTCTGCCGGAAGAGTCGCTGAATGGAACATCGAGTTGCAAGCATTCCAGTTGGAATTCAGTACTGCCAGGGTCATCAAGGGAGCCTCGCTCGCTGATTTTGTGGTAGAATGGACAGATGCCCCGGCGCTTGAAGAAGGCGAAGACAGGTCCCTCTCGCCGGGAAGCGAGGCGCCTAACGGCTGGGTCATGTATTTCGATGGTTCCTTCGCGTGCCAGGGCGCGGGGGCTGGAGCAGTGCTCATCTCGCCCACTCAGGACAAGCTCCACTACGCCGTGCAGCTCTGCTTCTAGCAGGGCGAGAAGGTCTCCAACAACATTGCAGAATACGAAGGCCTCATAGCCGGCCTGAAGGCTGCGGCGGCGCGGGGGGTGAAAAGTCTCACTATCAGGGGAGACTCACAGCTCCTCGTCAACTTCTCCAACAAGATAAACGAGTCGGAGGACGAGCACACGGAAGCATACCTCGTGTAGGTGCGCAAGATGGAGAAACAATTTTTGGGCATGGAGTTACAGCACGTGCCCCGTGGCACTAACAAGGAAGCTGACGACATCGCCAGAAGAGCATCCAAGCGACAGCCCCAGGAGCCTGGCGTCTTCGAGGAGCGGTTGTTCAAGCCATCAGCAACGCCACCGCTTTCAAGAACAGCTCAG
This sequence comes from Triticum aestivum, assembly GCF_018294505.1. Classification (NCBI taxonomy): domain Eukaryota; kingdom Viridiplantae; phylum Streptophyta; class Magnoliopsida; order Poales; family Poaceae; genus Triticum; species Triticum aestivum. Next base: position 401,321,619 of record NC_057800.1, on the reverse strand, counting down.
CCTCGGGAGGAACTCCTGCAGCTACCTGCCACAGGAGCCCCGGCCTGTGGCCCGACCTCGAGAGCGCGCCTAGTCCTGGCGCTCGAGCCCCACGAGGGATGCTAGACCAAGGAATTCAAGGAATACCTGATGCAAGGGACATTGCCGGAGAAGGAGGAGGACGCGGATCGTGTGGCCCGTCAGGCCACATCATACTGCATCTGGGACGGTGAGTTATATAGGAAGCGACCAAATGACATTTAACTGCGTTGTATCTCCAGGGAACAGGGGAAAGAGCTGATAGCCGACATACACGGCGGGGACTGCTGTAACGCCCCAAGACCGATGTGCCAGGTGTCTTCCAGTTATTCGCTGACGTTGTCATATCATTTGCTTGCGTGTTGCATCTCATCATGTCATCATGTGCATCGCATCATCATGTTTTAAAAGTTGCATTCGTCCGAGTTCTCCAAGTTCTCTCCGTTGTCCGTTCTGAGCCCAACCACACTTGCACGCGCCCGCGGCATGTCCGAAATAATATTTTATAAGTGGCCAGAAAATGTTCTCGGAATGGGATGAGAGTTGACGTGTGGTCTTATTATACTGTAGATAGACCGCCTGTCAAGCTTCATCGCATTCGGAGATCGTTTGATGCCCCAACGGATAACTATAGCGGCAGTATAGCCGGTCTAGCGTCGGACGTTTTCGGTCTCCGGAAACAGATGCCGGGCCCTCTCTCTCTCTCTTCTCCCCCTCCAATCTCGCCATAGCCCACCTAGTCCATCCTCCTTCCCATCTTCTCTTCCAGAGTTGTCCGATGCGATCGCACGGTCCGAAACCCTCTCTGCTCAGTGCATCAACCCCCCTCGCGCGCGCGTCCGACAAGCTGCCCCAGAACCGAACCAGACATTCGTCACCGTTGGATCCGAATCATCCCCAAAAGTCTATAAAACATCTCTGTTTTGTTTATTGGACTTCCTAACCTAGTTATCTCAGCCCATCCGATTTTGATCGGAGGGACCAAATCGCGCTACACCTAGTTCCCCAATTACCTTCGGTTTAGTTTTGCACTCAACCAGTCTATTTTTCTCAACCGCCCGATTTCGATCGAAGGGTCCAAATCTACCCTAAACTTCGCCCCTCTTTCCATATATATAAGACTCCTAGTCTAAATCTAGACCAATCCCTAAAATATAGGGGAGCTGTCCCATCCTCCAAATCCTTCCGCCGCCACGCACCTAGTTTTCTTCCTCGGGATCCCCTCACTCCTTCCCGAGCCAACCCAGCGCCGCCACCTACCTCCATCGATCCCCTCGCAGCGCCTCCTCCCCTCGATCCACCCGGCCAATCAGAGGAGCTCCTCTTCTCCCACTCCTCCCGCAGCCAGCTCCTGTCCCGAGCGCCTCCTCCTCACCTCGTTCCCCCCTCGCGCTGCCCAGCCACTGGAGCCCCCTCCGCCAACGAGCACCACCAGCAGATGAGTGCCCCGAGAGCCCTGCTCCCTTTCCCTCCTGCTTCTGTTTCTCTCTCACACACACTGATCTCCTTCTCTGAATTCTTCGCAGCGCCTCCAGGGACAGCCTCCTTGGTTGACTTCATGCGCCGCCCCGTTTGACCTCCAGCTTTAGTCCCTTGTCGCCCGACGCCATGGCTGATCGTCTCGCTGAGCTCCATCAAGCCCGCCGCCCGCTGCCATCTTCCCGGCGAACCACGTCGACCCGCCGCTTCCCATGCCTGATGGCGCCCCGCCTGCTCCTCTGCTGCTGCCATTGTTATGCATTGTCGGAGACGGCGAGCCACGCCGATCTGCCGTGGACTGCCCTCAGAACGCAGCTCCACCGCCACCGAGCCTCGGATCCGGCCGGTCCCTGCGCACCCTCGCCCGCGCAAGACCCTCATCGCGCCCCTCCGTCGTCTCTTCCTCGCTGCCGCACTCCTGTTCTAGCGCCTGCTTCTCTGTATCCGTTCGAGCAGCGATGAGCAGGAGCGCCCGCATTGACCGCGTCGCTAGCGTACTGGGCCACCGCTTGCCTTCACCCACCTCAGCCCACTAGCGCCAAGGCCCGGTTCCCTGAACCCCAATGTGAGGAAGCCCACCTCCTGTTAGCTCTTGTGCAGCCCAGTTCGGGCCAGTTTCGGCCCGACTCATGTTTTTTTTTCCGAGGAGTGATTTATCTTTTATCCAGTGTTTTACAGATTTGCAGAAAAGACCCTCATGTTTATACATTTAATATCTCACAAACCATGCATCTTTTGCAAATAACTTATATATGTAAAATGCTTAGTTTTTCATGTAGCTTCATAATATGTCACTTTCATGCATGTTTAAAACGTTTAAACTGTTGTTTGCATATATTTTGCCATATTGCCATGCTAAAATGGTTTATTTCATAACTAATTAACTGTAGCTCCAAATCTAATAAACTTTATATGTAAATGGGGTAGAAAAATGCCTAGTTTAACATGATGCACTCATCTAGCATGTTTAACAACTCTAAAATTGTGTTTAGGGCAGAACATTTCCAAACCTAATATATGCATATGAGGAGTTTCCGGACTTGTTGTTTTGTTGTTCGGGCCTCTTTTAAACTTGCCAAGATAGGTAGTTTTCATTTGCTTCACCCTCTTGCCATGTTAACCAACATTCAATATTGTTGAGTACCTAACCGAGAGAGAACTAAATAATTGTTGTGGTGTTCCGTCAATATGCATCCCGATGCATATTGGGCGACATTTAACTTGTGGTTTTGTTTGTGCACTTTGCCATGCCATGCTTCATTAAACCGGACATGCATCATACTTGATTGTGCATCATGCCATGTTCATGTTGTGGTTGTTTACTATGTTGTGTGCTTCTTTCCGGTGTTTCTTCTTCAGGTTGGTTCCGTTAATGTCGCGTTTGTGAGGAACCGTTCGACTACGTCCGTTTGTCTTCTTCATGGACTCGTTCTTCTTCCTTGCGGGATCTCAGGCAAGATGACCATACCCTCGAAATCACTTCTATCTTTGCTTGCTAGTTGCTCACTCTTTTGCTATGCCTATGCTGCGATACCTACCACTTTCTTATCATGCCTCCCATATTGTTGAGCCAAGCCTCTAACCCACCTTGTCCTAGCAAACCATTGTTTGGCTATGTTACCGCTTTGCTCAGCCCCTCTTATAGCGTTGTTAGTTGCAGGTGAAGATTGGAATTTGTTCCTTGTTGGAACATGGATATTTTGTTGGGATATCACAATATCTTTTATTTAATTAATGCATCTATATACTTGGTAAAGGGTGGAAGGCTCGGCCCTATGCCTGGTGTTTTGTTCCACTCTTGCCACCCTAGTTTCCGTCATATCGGTGTTATGTTCCCGGATTTTGCGTTCCTTACGCGGTTGGGTTATAATGGGAACCCCTTGAAAGTTTGCCTTGAATAAAACTCCTCCAGCAATGCCCAACATTGGTTTTACCATTTGCCACCTAGCCTTTTCTTTCCCTTGGGTAGGCCTGCCCAAGGGTCATCTTTATTTTAACCCCCCTGGGCCAGTGCTCCTCTGAGTGTTGGTCCGACCGAGTAGACTGCGGGGCCACCTCAGGGCAACTTGAGGGTTGGTTTTACTCATAGGATGTCTCATCTGAGTGTGCCCTGAGAACGAGATATGTGCAGCTCCTATCGGGATTTGTCGGCACATTCGGGCGGTGTTGCTGGACTTGTTTTACCATTGTCGAGGATGTCTTGTAACAGGGATTCCGAGCCTGATAGGGTCTTCCCGCTAGAAGGAATATCCTTCGTTGACCGTGAGAGCTTGTGATGGGCTAAGTTGGGACACCCCTGCAGGGATTTGAACTTACGAAAGTCGTACCCACGGTTATGGGCAGATGGGAATTTGTTAATGTCCGGTTGTAGAAAACCTGAAGTTGACCTTAATTAAAATACATCAACCGCGTGTGTAACCGTGATGGTCTCTTCTCGGCGGGGTCCGGGAAGTGAACACGGTGTTGGAGTTATGCTTGACGTAGGTTGTTCTAGGATCACTTCTTGATCATAGTTTCTCGAACGTGCTTTGCCTTCTCTTCTTGTTCTCTTTTGTGTATATGTTAGCAACCAAATATGCTAGTCGCTTGCTGCAGCTCCACCTCATACCTTTTACCTTACCTATAAGCTTAAATAGTCTTGATCGCGAGGGTGTGAGATTGCTGAGTCCCCGTGACTCACAGATACTTCCAAAACCAGCTTGCAGGTGCCGATGATGCCATTCCAGGTGACGCAGCCAAGCTCAAGGAGGAGCTCGATGAAGATCTTGTCCTTTGTGTTGTTTCGTTCTAGTTGATTAGTAGTGGAGCCCGGTTAGGGTCGATCGGGGATCTGTATAGCATTTGGGGTAGTCTTCTTTTATTTTGGTTCCATAGTCGGACCTTGATTGTACCTGATTTATGTAATGCTTTATTCATGTAATTGTGTGGAATGGCGATTGTAAGCCAACTATGTATCTTTTCCCTTATTGTATTACATGGGTTGTTTGCGAAGATTACCTCACTTGCGACATTGCTTTCAATGCAGTTATGCCTCTAAGTCGTGCTTCGACACATGGGAGATATAGCTGCATCGAGGGCGTTACAAGTTGGTAATCAGAGCCTTCCCCGACTTTAGGAGCCCCCCTGCTTGATCGAATTGTTGGCGTTGTTGAGTCTAAAAAAATGTTTTGAGTCATTTAGGATTATATATATCGGAGAGTTAGGAATTCTTTTTACTCCTCAGTCCCTTCTTCGTGAGGCATCCTGACGTAGAGTTTTGACTCTTTTCTTCTCAAATTTCACTAAAAAAATTTAGGATCACGCGGGTATCTTGGAATCGTTCCGATCGAGTTGTGACGAGAACATTGTTCTTGGTGCCTCCTGTCATTTAGGGGTTGTGGTAGTGTCCCGAGGAGTTGAGCTCCGAGGTGTTGTCGTCACAATTTTATCATTGTAGTTTTGGAATACCCGAGTTTAGTTTTCACCGACATCGAAAATCTCTTTTATGCAGTTGTTGGTGAGATAACCTCGACGCCACCCAGTACTAGGGCGGGAGTTCGGGAGTATTGCCATAACTCGTATAATGGATGCTTTTTGAAGGTTGAGGTAGATGATTTCCGAAGGTTTTTTGGTTATGTGTTGAAGGATGGACACATCTGGATGTAGGATTTGCTAGTTTTGGGTGAGATATTATGCTTCCCCTGTATCCCCAACACCTGATTGCATAACCAGAAAATTCCGGGAGTTTATAAGTGGGAATTCAAGTAGCTCTTAGGATATCTTTCCGACAGATGTATGATATGAAATTGGGGTTCGATGTCTAGTGGTCCGCCTATCCACGGTTGGTTTTACAGTGGTCTCGTTGTGTCTTAAAGAGTCCTTGGTTATGCTGACTCGGGGATGCTTCGTATGTCATGTGCACTGCCTTGTACATGATGGTGTTGTACGATCGAGCCCGTGTAGGCCCCACCACGAAAACTTCGGACAAAATCTCTATCATATGTTTGTTCCGGCTTATTCTGCAAGCCAATCCTTTGTTTTGTTTTCAGTTGTGGTATTCGAGTTGCTTCGAAGTCAAGTGTTGATTCCATACCTTTCCTAAGCGGTGTTCTCATGTTCCTATGTGATACTAATCCTTCATGATAATCGATATTGTCATGCCAATTTCTTTTCAACCGGCGTGTTTCTCTTCAACTGGATCCGATCATTTCAACATCCGCAAGACCAAGTATCAGTTTCTTCTCAACGGTGTTTGTTTCATCCGTCTCCAAGTTTCTTTTGTTTTTCCCGCCCTCCCTCCCTTGTTTCCTTTAAGGACTCAAAATTCTTAATCATTTATCATGTTATTGATGTGAAGTCTCTCCATTTTTTTCCGCCAATGCTCTTATCCGGTGATTCTCAGAAAGATTCTAACGGAGCTTCAAGTTCATCGTTCTTCGTTCTTTTTCTTCTCCGGTGGATTCAAGTCAAGTTTTGTTGATCATACCTTTTTCCTCGTTTCAATGTTTTCTCATGCCGGTGCAATTCTTAATCATTCACCTCTCGCTATTCATTTGTTCCGGAGTGCTGAAGATATCTCGAATATTCATGTTTCCACTCTGCTTTTGTTCAAACTTTTTCGAGAATGTTATCTCATTCAAGTCATTTAACTCAATCGGCGCAATCTATATTTTAAATCATTCAACGGTGTTTCTTTTGGAGTGGGCCCTAACCCACAGGTCTTTTCCCAGGATCTTACCTAACTCTTCTAATTTTCCCGGAGCTATCCTAAATTCGTTTCAAAGTTTGACGTAAGAATGAGTTATCATCAGTTAAATGCCTTTCTCCAAGATCTTTCAATTTCTTTTCATCGTTGGTTCAACCTCTTCATTTTTTTGGATTCACCCGGAGTGCCTCAATAATTCATGGTGGTGTTTCTCATCGTCATTCTCCGATTTTGAAGACCGAAGAAGAGTTTTCCTCAAAATCTTAACCATTCTCTCAGAGATGCGTAGTTCAAGCTTGATACCATCCTCTCATAATTGTTTTCGATTGTGAGAATTCTTATCACCTATCCGGAGCAATTGAAGATTCTGTTCAGTTTGATTATCCAGAGCCCATCATCTAAGATTTATTCATTCTCAGCTTTCAGCTATGGTTCTCCAAATCTTACCGGTGCTTCGTTCAAGTGATCTCTATTCAGTTTGTGATCCCTTCGTTCTCATGTATCTAGATTCTCTCAAGCATCTTCATTCATTTGCAAATTCTCCCCGGTGTTTCGTTATCTTTTATTCGTTCTTTTTCAATCCTTATGGTGGTTCGTTTAAGATTTCTCTTTCTTCTTTATCATACCAATTTATTCGTTGTTTCCAAATCCTACCGGTGGATCGTCGAAGACCTTCTCAAGTTTGCGCTATATCTATCTTAATCTTTTTCCACGAGAATAAGTGGTATGCAATCCATGGTTTGTCATCAATTTAATTGGTGAAGGATACGCATAACGTAATTCTTATTATTGTTTCATCCAAGTGATCTAATTCCTTATTCCGGAGGCTCATGAAATTCTCGGTTTAAATTGTTTCATCTTTTCTTTTTTTCGGAGTCCCATGTTTTCCGCAGTATATCATCACGAAGATCCATATACATCATTGCAAGGTTTCACCTTGTGTTTCCGACTTCTCTTTTCGCTATTCTTTTTGTTTACTGGAGTTCTTCATGAAGGTTCTACATGTTGGTTAATCAAGGATTTATATCCCTTCTCCAAGTGTTCATTGAGATTCTTTTCTAAGGAGCTCAAACATTCTTCATCTTTGCTATCCGGAGTGCAGTTCTTTCTACCTTATCATTGGAGGTGGTTTTATGTCATTCTTGATAATTTGAGTTCATGTTTCATGATTCACATGTTGTCAAGAATGAGGTATTTTAAATCCATCAATCTCGTCATTGGAATTATCTTGGGCTATATTTCACCTAAAACCGTCCCTAAGGATTGTTGCTATTTATGGTGCTCATATAGGACCCAAGTTCTTCTTTCATCCTTCTGGTGAAATAAGCTTTCTCGTCTCCTTGTTCATACCAATCCAATTCTTTTTCCCGTGAGTGGCAGGTTGCCACCTCATAATTTTGAGATGTATTCCATAAGCCTACTACAAACTTACTCTTTTTCGTTGTTGGTTTTCTAACGACTCCGTTCGACCCTTCTCCAAAAGATGCCTTTTCAAACTCTTTTGTGGCAGAAGTTGTCATTTTCTTCTCCATTATCTTATTTCAATTGTCCATCTTCTATCCTTTCGTTCCGGAGGTAGTGTTTTGTGATTTCATCAAGTATCCTCTCTTCTTGTCAAGCTTATATTCTTTACTTCCTTTTCCTAACGGAATGTCGTGCCCTCTCTTCAAGTTCTCTCATCTTATCAAGTTTTGCCTCCCTTCTCAGACGGAGTGCTGTCCAAATTATATCATTCTTAATCCTTATCTATCTTGACTGAACCGGAGTGGTTTCAATATATATCTTGCCTTTCAACCTCAAGGTTTTTCGCAATGTTCTTTGTCCCTATTTTCGAACGGAGTGTTTTCAACTTTGTTCATCTCCGTTGCTTTCTTTCTTTCATTTGTTCAATCTCTCAAGGTTCTTTGGTCTCACTGTTTGTCAAAGAAGCAACTTAGTTTTACCTCTTCTCTTTCTTAACGTTTTCCCTCCGGTGCCATTCTAGATCTCGGGACGAGATCCTCTCATAGTGGTGGAGTGTTGTAACGCCCCGATACCGATGTGCCAGGTGTCTTCCAGTTATTCGCAGACGTTGTCATGTCATCTGCTTGCGTGTTGCATCTCATCATGTCATCATGTGCATTGCATCATCATGTTTTAAAACTTGCATTCGTCCGGGTTCTCCGAGTTCTCTCTGTTGTCCGTTCTGAGCCCAACCACACTTGCACGCGCCCGCGGCATGTCTGAAATAATATTTTATAAGTGGCCAGAAAATGTTCTCGGAATGGGATGAGAGTTGACGTGTGGTCTTATTATAGTGTAGATAGACCGCCTGTCAAGTTTCATCGCATTCAGAGATCGTTTGATGCCCCAACGGATAACTATAGCGGCAGTATAGCCGGTCTAACGTCGGACGTTTTCGGTCTTCGGAAACAGATGCCGGGCCCTCTCTCTCTCTTCTCCCCCTCGCAGTCTCGCCACAGCCCACCTAGTCCATCCTCCTTCCCCTCTTCACTTCCGGAGTTGTCCGATGCGATCGCACGGTCCGAAACCCTCTCTGCTCAGTGCATCAACACCCCTCGCGCGCGCGTCCGAAAAGCTGCCCCGGAACCGAACCGGACTTTCGTCACCGTTGGATCCGGATCATCCTCAAACGTCTACAAAATATCTTCATTTTGTTTATTGGACTTCCTAACCTAGTTATCTCGGCCCGTCCGATTTTGATCGGAGGGACCAAATCGCGCTACACCTAGTTCCCCAATTACCTTCGGTTTAGTTTTGCACTCAACCAGTCTATTTTTCTCAACCGCCCGATTTCGATCGAAGGGTCCGAATCTACGCTAAACTTCCCCCCTCTTTCCATATATATAAGACTCCTAGTCTAAATCTAGACCAAACCCTAAAATCTAGGGGAGCTGTCGTATCCTCCAAATCCTTCCGCCGCCACGCAACTAGTTTTCTTCCTCGGGATCCCCTCACTCCTTCCCGAGCCAACCCTACGCCGCCACCTACCTCTATCGATCCCCTCGCAGCGCCTCCTCCCCTCGTTCCACCCGGCCAATCGGAGGAGCTCCTCTTCTCCCGCTCCTCCCGCAGCCAGCTCCTGTCCCGAGCGCCTCCTCCTCACCTCGTTCCCTCTCGCGCTGCCTGGCCACCGGAGCCCCCTCCGCCGACGAGCACCACCAGCAGATGAGTGCCCCGAGAGCCCTGCTCCCTTTCCCTCCTGCTTCTATTTCTCTCTCACACACACACTGATCTCCTTCTCTGAATTCTTCGCAGCGCCTCCAGGGACAGCCTCCGTGGTTGACTTGGTGCGCCGCCCCGTTTGACCTCCAGCTTCAGTCCCTTGTCGCCCGACGCCATGGTTGATTGTCTCGCCGAGCTCTGTCAAGCCCGCCGCCCGCTGCCGTCTTCCCGGCGAACCACGTCGACCCGCCGCTTCCCGTGCCTGCCGGCGCCCCGCCTGCTCCTTTGCTGCTGCCGTTGTTGTGCTCTGTCGAAGACGGCGAGCCACGCCGATCTGCTGCGGACTGCCCTCAGAACGGAGCTCCACCGCCATCGAGCCTCGGATCCGGCCGGTTCCTGCGCGTCCTCGCCTGCGCAAGACCCTCGTCGCGCCCCTCCATCGTCTCTTCCTTGCTGCTGCACTCCTGGTCCAGCGCCTGCTTCTCTGTTTCCGTTCGAGCAGCGACGAGCAGGAACACCTGCATTGACCGCGTCGCTAGCGTACTGGGCCACCGCTCGCCTTCACCCGCCTCAGCCCACTAGCGCCAAGGCCCGGCTTCCTGAACCCCAATGTGAGGAAGCCCACCTCCTGTTAGCTCCTGTGCAGCCCAGTTCGGGCCAGTTTCGGCCCGACTCATGTTTTTTTTCCGAGGAGTGATTTATCTTTTATCTAGTGTTTTACAGATTTGCAGAAAAGACCCGCATGTTCATACATTTAATATCTCACAAACCATGCATCTTTTGCAAATAACTTATATATGTAAAATACTTAGTTTTTCATCTAGCTTCATAATATGTCACTTTCATGCATGTTTAAAACTTTTAAACTATTGTTTGCATATATTTTGCCATATTGCCATGCTAAAACGGTTTATTTCATAACTAATTAACCGTAGCTCCAAATCTAATAAACTTTATATGTAAATGGGGTAGAAAAATGCCTAGTTTAACATGATGCACTCATCTAGCATGTTTAACAACTCTAAAATTGTGTTTAGGGAAGAACAGTACCAAACCTAATATATGCATATGAGGAGTTTCCAGACTTGTTGTTTTGTTGTTCCGGCGTCTTTTAAACTTGCCTAGATAGGTAGTTTTCATTTGCTTCACCCTCTTGCCATGTTAACCAACATTCAATATTGTTGAGCACCTAACTGAGAGAGAACTAAATAATTGTTTTGGTGTTCCATCAATATGCATCATGATGCATATTGGGCTCTATTTAACTTGTAGTTTTGTTTGTGCACTTTTCCATGCCATGCTTCATTAAACCGGACATGCATCATACTTGATTGTGCATCATGCCAAGTTTATGTCGTGGTTGTTTACTATGTTGTGTGCTTCTTTCCGGTGTTTCTTCTTCGGGTTGGTTCCGTTAACGTGGCATTTGTGAGGAACCGTTCGACTACGTCTGTTTGTCTTCTTCATGGACTCGTTCTTCTTCCTTGCGGGATCTCAGGCAAGATGAACATACCCTTGAAATCACTTCTATCTTTGCTTGCTAGTTGCTCGCTCTTTTGCTATGCCTATGTTGCGATACCTACCACTTGCTTATCATGCCTCCCATATTGTTGAGCCAAGCCTCTAACCCACCTTGTCCTAGCAAACCGTTGTTTGGCTATGTTACCGCTTTGCTCAACCCCTCTTATAGGGTTGTTAGTTGCAGGTGAAGATTGGAATTTGTTCCTTGTTGGAACATGGATATTTTGTTGGGATATCACAATATCTTTTATTTAATTAATGCATCTATATACTTGGTAAAGGGTGGAAGGCTCGGCCTTATGCCTGGTGTTTTGTTCCACTCTTGCCGCCCTAGTTTCCGTCATATCGGTGTTATGTTCCCGGATTTTGCATTCCTTATGCGGTTGTGTTATAATGGGAACCCCTTGACAGTTCACCTTGAATAAAACTCCTCCAGTAATGCCCAACATTGGTTTTACCATTTGCCACCTAGCCTTTTCTTTCCCTTCGGTAGGCCTGCCCAAGGGTCATCTTTATTTTAACCCCCCTGGGCCAGTGCTCCTCTGAGTGTTGGTCTGACCGAGTAGACTGCAGGGCCACCTCAGGGCAACTTGAGGGTTGGTTTTACTCGTAGGATGTCTCATCTGAGTGTGCCCTGAGAACGAGATATGTGCAGCTCCTATCGGGATTTGTCGGCACATTCGGCCGGTGTTGCTGGACTTGTTTTACCATTGTCGAGGATGTCTTGTAACCGGGATTCCGAGCCTGATCGGGTCTTCTCGCTAGAAGGAATATCCTTCGTTGACCGTGAGGGCTTGTGATGGGCTAAGTTGGGACACCCCTGCAGGGATTTGAACTTTTGAAAGCCGTGCCCGCGGTTATGGGCAGATGGGAATTTGTTAATGTCCGTCTATAGAAAACTTGAAGTTGACCTTAATTAAAATACATCAACCACGTGTGTAACCATGCTGGTCTCTTCTCGGCGGGGTCCAGGAAGTGAATACGGTGTTGGAGTTATGCTTGACGTAGGTTGTTCTAGGATCACTTCTTGATCATAGTTTCTCGAATGTGCTTTGCCTTCTCTTCTCGCTCTCTTTTGCGTATATGTTAGCCACCAAATATGCTAGTCGCTTGCTGCAGCTCCACCTCATACCTTTTACCTTACCTATAAGCTTAAATAGTCTTGATCACGAGGGTGTGAGATTGCTGAGTCCCCTTGACTCACAGATACTTCCAAAACCTGCTTGTAGGTGCTGATGATGCCATTCCAGGTGACGCAACCAAGCTCAAGGAGGAGCTCGATGAAGATCTTGTCCTTTGTGTTGTTTCGTTCTAGCTGATCAGTAGTGGAGCCCAGTTGGGGTCGGTCGGGGATCCTTATAGCATTTGGGGTTGTCTTCTTTTATTTTGGTTCCGTAGTCGGACCTTGATTGTACCTGATTGATGTAATGCTTTATTCATGTAATTGTGTGGAGTGGCGATTGTAAGCCAACTATGTATCTTTTCCCTTATTGTATTACATGGGTTGTTTGCGAAGATTACCTCACTTGCGACATTTCTTTCAATGCGGTTATGCCTCTAAGTCATGCTTCGACACGTGGGAGATGTAGCTGCATCGAGGGCATTACAACTGCGGGCACCACTCGTCGTCGCGAACCCTCGTCGGTAAGGCATTCCGAAGTCGATTCTACTAGCCTACGGCGCTCAACGACGCAGTTGAGCTAGTGAAGTCCTGCAAGGCCTGCCAATTCCACGCAAAGAAGATCCATCGGCCAGCTCAGGGCCTCCAGACCATTCCACTCTCGTGGCCGTTCACGGTCTGGGGGCTGGATATTCTGGGCCCGTTTCCTCAGGCTCCTGGGGGCTATCGATACCTCTACGTCGCCATCGACAAGTTCACTAAGTGGTCGGAGGTTGAAGCTGTCCGCACCATCCCAGCTGGCTCTGTGGTCAAGTTCATCAAGGGCCCCATGAGCCGTTTTGGGGTCCCCAACTGCATCATCAGCGATAACGGCTCGTAGTTCACTAGTAATCCTTTCAAGTCATATTGTGCTAACCTTGGAACGCAGATCTGCTATGCCTCAGTAGCAAACCCCAGGAGCAATGGCCAGGCCAAAGGCGCCAACACAGAGGTCCTGAGGGGTCTCAAGACCAGGACCTTCAGGAAGAAGCTCGAAGCCTGCGGCAGGGGCTGGCTTGACGAGCTCCAGTCCGTGTTGTGGTCGATCTGCACCACCACCACCAAGCCAACGGGCGAAACCCCATTCTTCCTCGTCTATGGAGCAGAAGCAGTCCCCCCTCACGAGGCCAAGCATCGCTCCGCACGGGTCCTGGCGTTTGGTGAGACGCAACAGGACACCACGTGGGGGATGGACCTCGTGCTGGGGGACGAACGTCACCGCGAAGCTGCACTATGGGCGACAAGATACCAGCAGGCTCCGCGGCGGTACCACTGTCGCTGCATCCGCTCCAGGACTCTTGAGGTGGGTGACCTCGTCCTGAGGTGGGTGCTCTCCAGGGAGGGGCTGCATAAGCTCTCACCCATGTGGGAGGGCCCGTTCAAGGTCGTCCACGTCTCCAGGACTGGCGTTGCGCGCCTGGAAACGCAGGACGGGGTATCCATCCATAACGCCTTGAACATCCAACACCTCCGGAAGTTCTACCCATCAAGAAAGGCCCAGCGCCTGTGAAGAAGGCCTGATACGTCTCCAACATATCTATAATTTTTGATTGCTCCATGCTATATTATCTACTGTTTTGGACTATATTGGGCTTTATTTTCCACTTTTATATTATTTTTGGGACTAACCTATTAACTGGAGGCCCAGCCCAGAATTGCTGTTTTTTTTTGCCTATTTCAGTGTTTTGGATAAACAGAATATCAAACGGAGTCCAAACGGAATAAAATCTTCGGGAAAATGATTTTCTCACCGAACGTGATCCAGGAGACTTGGACCCTGCTCCAAGGAACAAAAGAGGCGGTCACGAGGGTGGGGGCACCCCCTAGGGCACGCCCCCTGCCTCGTGGGCCCCTCATTGCTCCTCCGGCGTACTTCTTCCTCCTATATATACACACGTACCCCCAAACAATCAGAATAGGAGCCAAAAACCTAATTCCATCGCCGCAACTTTCTGTATCCACGAGATCCCATCTTGGGGCCTGTTCCGGAGCTCTGCCGGAAGAGGGTCGTCATCACGGAGGGCTTCTAAATCATCCTAGCCTCTCCGATGTAGTGTGAGTAGTTTACCTCAGACCTTCGGGTCCATAGTTAGTAGCTAGATGGCTTCTTCTCTCTATTTGAATCTCAATACAAAGTTCTCCCCCTCTCTTGTGGAGATCTATTCGATGTAATCTTCTTTTTGCGGTGTATTTGTTGAGATCGATGAATTGTGGGTTTATGATCAAGTCAATCGATTAATAATATTTGAATCTTCTCTGAATTCTTTTATGTATGATTGGTTATCTTTGCAAGTCTCTTCGAATTATCCATTTGGTTTGGCCAACTAGATTGGTAGTTCCTGCCATGGGAGAAATGCTTAGCTTTGGGTTCGATCTTGCGGTGTCCTTACCCAGTGACAGAAGGGGCAGCAAGGCACGTATTGTATCGTTGCCATCGAGGATAACAAGATGGGGTTTATTTCATATTGCATGAATTTATCTCTCTACATCATGTCATATTGCTTAAGGCGTTACTCTGTTTTTAACTTAATACTCTAGATGCATGCTGGATAGCGGTCGATGAGTGGAGTAATAGTAGTAGATGCAGAATCATTTCGATCTACTTGTCATAGATGTGATTCCTATCTACATGATCATGCCTAGATATTCTCATAACTATGCTCAATTCTGTCAATTGCTCAACAGTAATTTGTTCACCCACCGTAGAATACTTATGCTCTTGAGAGAAGCCACTAGTGAAACATATGGCCCCCGAGTCTATTCTCATCATATCAATCTCCATCACTTTAATCTTGCTTTGATTTTTACTTTGCTTTTACTTTTTACTTTGCATCTTTATACCAAAAATATTATATCTGACAGATCTCACTCTCGTAAGTGACAGTGAAGGGATTGACAACCCCTAATTGCGTTGGTTGTGAGTAGCTATCATTTTGTGCAGGTACGAGGGACTTGAGCGTGGCCTCCTAGTGGATTGATACCTTGGTTCTCAAAAACTGAGGGAAATACTTACGCTACTCTGCTGCATCATCCCTTCCTCTTCGGGGAAAACCAACGCAAGCTCAAGACATAGCAAGAAGGATTTCTGGCGCCGTTGCCGGGGAGTCTATGCAAAAAGTCAACATACCAAGTACCCATCACAATCCCTATCTCTCGCATTACATTATTTGCCATTTGCCTCTCATTTTCCTCTCCCCCAAGTCACCCTTGCCGTTTTATTCGCGCTCTCTCTCTATCCTCCCTCTCTATTTGCTTTTTTTGCCCGCTTGCCTTTTTGTTTGCTCGTATGTTAGATTGCTTGTTTGTCGCGATGGCTCAAGATACTACCAAATTGTGTGACTTCACCAATACCAATAATAATGATTTCCTTAGCACTCTGATTGCTCCTCTTACTAATGCAGAATCTTGTGAAGTTAATACAGCTTTGTTGAATCTTGTTATGAAAGATCAATTCATCGGCCTTCCTAGTGAAGATGCCGCTACTCATCTGAATAGCTTCGTTGATTTATGTGATATGCAAAAGAAAAAAGATGTCAATAATGATGTCATTAAATTGAAGCTATTTCCTTTTTCGCTTAGAGATCGTGCTAAAGCTTGGTTTTCGTCTTTGCCTAAGAATATGGAACAAGTGCAAAGATGCTTTTATCTTTAAGTATTTTCCTCCTGCTAAGATCATCTCTCTTAGAAACGATATTATGAACTTTAAACAACTTGATCATGAACATGTTGCACAAGCTTGGGAGAGAATGAAATTAATGATACATAATTGCCCTACTCATGGTATGAATTTGTGGATGATCATACAAAAATTTTATGCTGGATTGAATTTTGCTTCTAGGAATCTTTTAGATTCGTCCGCGAGAGGCAATTTTATGGAAATCACTTTAGGAGATGCTACTAAACTCCTAGATAATATTATGTTTAATTATTCTCAATGGCATACTGAAAGATCTTCTAATAAAAAAGTACATGTGATAGAAGAAATCAATGTTTTGAGTGGAAAGATGGATGAACTTATGAAATTATTTGCTACTAAGAGTTTTTCTTCTGATCCTAATGATATGCCTTTGTCTACTTTGATTGAGAATAACAATGAATCTATGGATGTGAATTTTGTTGGTAGGAATAATTTTGGTAACAACGCTTATAGAGGGAATTTTAATCCTAGGCCATATCCTAGTAATCCTTCTAATAATTATGGGAATTCTTACAACAACTCTTATGGAAATTATAATAAGATGCCCTCTGAATTTGAGACTAGTGTTAAAGATTTTATGAATTCACAAAAGAATTTTAATGCTTTGCTTGAGGAGAAATTGCTTAAAGTTGACAATTTGGCTAGGAACATTGATATAATTTCTCTTGAGGTTGATTCTTTAAAGCTTAGATCTATTCCTCCTAAGCATGATATCAATGAGTCTCTCAAAACCATGAGAATTTCCATTGATGAGTGCAAGGAAAGAACCGCTAGGATGCGTGCTTCCAAAGATGCCTTTATTAAAGCGTGTTCCTCCAATTCCTATGAAAATCAAGATGAAGATCTAAAAGTTATTGATGTGTCCCCAATTAAATCTTTGTTGTGCAATATGAATCTTGATGAAACTGAATATGATCTTCCTTTACCTAGAAGGCGTTCTAGAAATTCGGAGTATTTAGATCTTAATGATGAAATTGATGAAAGTGGGATTGAAAGAAATAAAAATCTAGATGTTGCTAAACCCACTATATTGGATGTCAAGGAATTTAATTATGAAAGTTTCTCTTTAATTGATTGTATTTCCTTTTTGCAATCCGTGCTAAATTCTCCACATGCTTATAGTCGAAATAAAGCCTTCACCGAACATATTGTTGATGCCTTGATGCAATCTTATGAAGAAAAATTTGATTTGAAAGTTTCTATCCCTAGAAACTCTATTATGAGTGGGAACCAACTATTAAAATTAAAATTAAAGATCATGAGTTTTATGCTTTGTGTGATTTGGGTGCTAATGTCTCTACTATTCCCAAGACTTTGTGTGATTTGCTAGATTTCCGTAATTTTGATGATTGCTCTTTAAACTTGCATCTTGCGGATTCCACTATTAAGAAACCTATGGGAAGGATTAATGATGTTATTATTGTTGCAAATAGGAATTATGTGCCTGTAGATTTCATTGTTCTTGATATAGATTGCAATCCTTCTTGCCCTATTATTCTTGGTAGACCTTTCCTTAGAACGGTTGGTGCGATTATTGATATGAAGGAAGGGAATATTAGATTTCAGTTTCCATTAAAAAGGGCATGGAACACTTTCCTAGAAAGAAAATAAAATTACCATATGAAACTATCATGAGAGCCACTTATGGATTGCCTACCAAAGATGGCAATACCTAGATCTATCCTCGCTTTTATGCCTAGCTAGGGGCGTTAAACGATAGCGCTTGTTGGGAGGCAACCCAATTTTATTTTTATTCCTTGATTTTTGATCATGTTTAGTAATAAATAAATTATTTAGCCTCTGTTTTGGTTGTGTTTTTTGTGTTTAATTAGTGTTTGTGCCAAGTAGAACCGTTGGGAAGACTTGGGGAAAGTCTTGTTGAACTTGCTGTAAAAAACAGAAACTTCAGCGCTCACGAGAACTGCTGTAATTTTTATTTGAAGAGTGATATTTAGTTAATTATTTTTGAAGATGATTAATAGATAAATTCCTCACGTCCAGCAATTTATTTTAGAATTTTTGGGGTTCCAGATCTTGCGCTAGCTACAGATTACTACAGACTGTTCTGTTTTTGACAGATTCTGTTTTTCGTGTGTTGTTTGCTTATTTTGATGAATCTATGGTTAATAAAATAGTTTATAATCCATAGAGAAGTTGGAATACATTAGGTTTAACACCAATATATATAAATAATGAGTTCATTACAGTACCTTGAAGTGGTCTTTTGTTTTCTTTCATTAACGGAGATCACGAGTTTTCTATTTTGAGTTTTGTGTTGTGAAGTTTTCAAGTTTTGGGTGAATTCTTTTGATGGATCATGGAATAAGGAGTGGCAAGATCCTAATCTTGGGTATGCCCATGGAACCCCCAATATAATCCAAGGAGACCAAAAAGTCAAAGCTAGGGGATGCCCCGGAAGGCATCCCCTCTTTCGTCCACTTCCATCGGTAATTTACTTGGAGCTATATTTTTATTCACCAATATGATATGTGTTTTGCTTGGAGCGTCTTGTATTATTTGTGTCTTTGTGTTTTAGTATGCCACAATCATCCTTGCTGTACACACCTTTTGATAGAGCCATACATGAATTAAAATTTGATAGAATACTCTATGTGCTTCACTTATATCTTTTGAGCTATGTAGTTTTGCTCTATGTGCTTCACTTATATCTTCTTGAGCTAAGTAATTCTGCTCTATGTGCTTCACTTAGATTTTTTTTAGCACAGTGGTGGATTTTTTTTAAAGAAACTATTGATCTCTCATGCTTCACTTAAATTATTTTGGGAGTCTCTTAATAGCATGGTAATTTGCTTAATAATAATATGCTTGGTATTCAAGATTTGTGAAACTTTCTTTTGAGTGTGTTGAATACTAAGAAAATATTGAAGCATGATAATTGTTTTGAGATATGGAGGTGATAATATTAAAGTCATGCTAGTTGAGTAGTTGTGAATTTAAAGAATACTTGTGTTAAAGTTTGTGATTCCCGTAGCATGCACGTATGGTGAACCGTTATGTGACGAAGTCGGAGCATGATTTATTTATCGATTGTCTTCCTTATGAGTGGCGGTCGGGGACGAGCGATGGTCTTTTCCTACCAATCTATCCCCCTAGGAGCATGCGCGTAATACTTTGCTTTGATAACTTCTAGATTTTTGCAATAAGTATATGAGTTCTTTATGACTAATGTTGAGTCCATGGATTATACGCACTCTCACCCTTCCACCTTTGCTAGCCTCTCTAATACTGCGCACCTTTCGCCGGTATCATACACCTACCATATACCTTCCTCAAAACAGCCACCATACCTACCTATTATGGCATTTCCATAGCCATTCCGAAATATATTGCCATGCAACTTTCCACCACCTAGTTCATCATGACACATTCATCATTGTCATATTGCTTAGCATGATCATGTAGTTGACATAGTATTTGTGGCAAAGTCATTGTTCATAATTTCTTCATACTTGTCACTCTTGATTCATTGCATATCCCGGTACACCACCAGAGGCATCCATATAGAGTCATACTTTGTTTTAGAATCGAGTTGTAATCATTGAGTTGTAAATAAATAAAAGTGTGATGATCATCATTCAATAGAGAATTGTCCCAATAAAAAAAAGAGAAAGGCCAAAGAAAAAAAAGAAGACCCAAAAAAAGAAAATATATAAAAAGGGGCAATGCTACTATCCTTTTTCTCCACACTTGTGCTTCAAAGTAGCACCATGATATAGCGAGTCTCATATATTGTGCTTCAAAGTAGCACCATGTTCTTCATATAGAGAGTCTCATATGTTGTCACTTTCATACACTAGTGGGAATTTTACATTATAGAACTTGGCTTGTATATTCCAATGATGGGCTTCCTCAAATTGCCCTAGGTCTTGAGAAAGCAAGTTGGATGCACACCCACTAGTTTCTTTTGTTGAGCTTTCATACATTTATAGCTCTAGTGCATCCGTTGCATGGCAATCCCAACTCACTCACATTGATATCTATTCATGCGCATCTCCATAGCCCGTTGATATGCCTAGTTGATGTGAGACTATCTTCCCCTCCTTTTTGTCTTCTCCACAACCACCATTCTATTCCACCTATAGTGCTATATCCATGGCTCACGCTCATGTATTGCGTGAAGATTGAAAAAGTTTTGAAAAACTTAGAGTATGAAACAATTGCTTGGCCTGTCATCGGGGTTGTGCGTGAATTAAATACTTTGTGTGGTGAAGATGGAGCATAGCCAGACTATATGATTTTGTAGGGATAACTTTCTTTGGCCATGTTATTTTGAGAAGACATAATTGCTTTGTTAGTATGCTTGAAGTATTATTATTTTTATGTCAATATAAACTTTTGTCTTGAATCTTTCTAATCTGAATATTCATACCACAATTAAGAAGATTTGCATTGAAATTATGCCAAGTAGCACTCCGCATCAAAAATTCTCTTTTTATCATTTACCTACTCGAGGACGAGCAGGAATTAAGCTTGGGGATGCCTGATACGTCTCCAACGTATCTATAATTTTTGATTGCTCCATGCTATATTATCTACTGTTTTGGACTATATTGGGCTTTATTTACCACTTTTATATTATTTTTGGGACTAACCTATTAATCGGAGGCCCAGCCCAGAATTGCTGGTTTTTTGCCTATTTCAGTGTTTCGGATAAACAAAATATCAAATGGAGTCCAAACGGAATAAAATCTTCGGGAATGTGATTTTCTCACCGAACGTGATCCAGGAGATTTAGACCCTGCTCCAAGGAACAAAAGAGGCGGTCACGAGGGTGGGGGGCGCCCCCCCCCCTAGGGCGCGCCCCCCTGCCTCGTGGGCCCCTCGTTGCTCCTCCGGCGTACTTCTTCCTCCTATATATACACACGTACCCCCAAACGATCAAAACAAGAGCCAAAAACCTAATTCCACCGCCGAAACTTTCTGTATCCACGAGATCCCATCTTGGGGCCTGTTCCGGAGCTCCGCCAGAAGAGGGCCGTCATCACGGAGGGCTTCTACATCATCCTAGCCTCTCCGATGAAGTGTGAGTAGTTTACCTCAGACCTTCGGGTCCATAGTTAGTAGCTAGATGGCTTCTTCTCTCTCTTTTAATCTCAATACAAAGTTCTCCCCCTCTCTTGTGGAGATCATTCGATGTAATCTTCTTTTTGCGGTGTGTTTGTTGAGACCGATGAATTGTGGGTTTATGATCAAGTCTATCTATGAATAATATTTGAATCTTCTCTGAATTCTTTTATGTATGATTGGTTATCTTTGCAAGTCTCTTCGAATTATCTGTTTGGTTTGGCCAACTAGATTGGTAGTTCTTGCCATGGGAGAAGTGCTTAGCTTTGGGTTCGATCTTGCGGTGTCCTTACCCAGTGACAGAAGGGGCAACAAGGCACGTATTGTATCGTTGCCATCGAGGATAACAAGATGGGGTTTATTTCATATTGCATGAATTTATCTCTCTACATCATGTCATCTTGCTTAAGGTGTTACTCTGTTTTTAACATAATACTCTAGATGCATGCTGGATAGCGGTCGATGAGTGGAGTAATAGTAGTGATGCAGAATCGTTTCGATCTACTTGTCATAGACGTGATGCCTATCTACATGATCATGCCTAGATATTCTCATAACTGTGCTCAATTCTATCAATTGCTCAGCAGTAATTTGTTCACCCACCGTAGAATACTTATGCTCTTGAGAGAAGCCACTAGTGAACCCTATGGCCCCTGGGTCTATTCTCATCATATCAATCTCCATCACTTTAATCTTGCTTTGCTTTTTTACTTTACTTTTACTTTTTACTTTGCATCTTTATACCAAAAATACCAAAAATATTATATCTATCAGATCTCACTCTCGTAAGTGACCGTGAAGGGATTGACAACCCCTAATTGCGTTGGCTGCGGGTAGCTATCGTTTTGTGCAGGTACGAGGGACTTGAGCGTGGACTCCTACTGGATTGATACCTTGGTTCTCAAAAACTGAGGGAAATACTTACGCTACTCTGCTGCATCATCCCTTCCTCTTCGGGGAAAACCAATGCAAGCTCAAGACGTAGCAAGGCCCGGTGCCTGTGAAGAACGACCCAGTGCCTGTGAAGCAGGGCCCCGTGCCTGTGAAGAATCGCCACCCGTGACACTCTCACCTAATAATGAATGGGGCTGTACACGCCCCGGAGCCTCAGGAGTGCCGCCCTTGGGCCTCGGAGGCTCCCTCCCATGCCGAGTGGCAGCACTTAGCTCCGCACTGGTGAGAAGACGTCGAAGACCAGACTAGGTGCCGGACGCGGCTTTTCATTTGCTTTCCGATGTTGGCTCGCCCCTCTTTTCATTGAAATTTGTTTTATGGTATCTCTTGTTGGTCCCGTTTTATCGCTTTCTGCCTCTGTTTCTGCCTTCGCCTCTTTGGTCGACCTATACTCTCCCTCGCGTCCCTCGCGACGGGGCTGAACAGGTACCTTTGTGAGCTTCCTCCTTCTATCTTTTCGCGAGGCACCCTCGTTCGAGCCCACAAGTTGGCGCACCTCTCCTAATTCGTGCCCCACAGGTATCGCGGCGCAAAGCGCCGGGTCAAGGCCAGCGGCGCCTATGACCAAGCCTGGGGTGAACGATAAACCTCTTGACGATTTTTTTGCAGTTCCTAAGCGCATATCAGGTCAAGGAGGACTCGACGGGTACTAGGAAGCAAGTGCCTCGTGAGGAGGAGGCCAGTCAAAACAAGTCGAGCTAAGTTATCCCTACATAAAACGACGATGTTGCGACACAGCACAGGAACGACAAACATAACATAACAATTGAGATCATAGTTCGATACATGCCCCTCCGGGGCCCGTTCTGGTTTCTTTCTGATGCAGGAAGGAAAAGAAGAACAAAATAGAAGCGGCGCCTACAGCGGTCCACGGGGGCAGGCCCCAGCGCCTTCCTGAGCTCAGCCGGACCCCTCCTCGCGCTTCACGGAGGCACGGCGACGAGACGACCCGCCACTGTCTTTGAAGCGGGCATGATGGCGTGGCGGCTTGTCGTAGCTGCCACTGCTGGAGTTCTCGCTGGGGCAAGAGCTGTCATAGCCGGACGAGACGCGGTCGGCACCAAGGGCGGGCTTGCCCTCATCCTCCTCGCGGCCGTCGCCAACACCGAGAACCTCCTCGCCGTCGTTCACCTCGGGGCAGCACCTGGCGCGGCGACCATCTTCCCCAAGCACCCTAACATAGAGGGTCGCATCGCCGTCGTACTAGAAGTGGAGGGTGCACCGCCTGCCTAGGCCGCACGCGCGGGTGAATGTCTGCCAACCGCGGGCCAGAGCTATATTGCCCGCGATGGAGATGTCAGATCACGGGTTCTGGCAGACCCTTGAGGTTCGAACTCTGGGGTGCGCGTGAAGTTCTTTCCCTCCTACCGATCTACGCCCTAGCTCGCTAAAGTCTCGTGGACGAACTCGACGCACTCGCAACACAAAGACACCAGGTTTATACTGGTTTGAGCCACCGATGTGGTGTAATACCCTACTCCAGTGTGGTGGTGGTGGATTGCCTCTTGGGCTGATGAAGAACAATACAAGGGGAAGAACAACCTCCTGAGGTTGAGGTGTTCTTGTGCTTGGTGTGGCTAAGGGTCAGGGTGAGCTGCCTCTAAATCCGTCCCCTCCTACGGTGGTGGCTAGTTCTTCTTATACAGGCCCTGGTCCTCTCCCCAAATATTGAGCGGGAAGGGAGCCAACAACGGCGGCCAATTTGAAAGGGGACAGCTAGTACAAGCTATCCTGACAAAAGGTGGTCTTCGCCTGCCAAAGGTTCTGGTGGTGACGCCGTCCTGGGCTCCATGGTGACCTCCGTCCTGCCATCCTTCTGGTCTTGGTCTCGTTGCACCGATATGAAAACCTTTGCCTGATGCCTCAGTACTCCGCGCCTGCGCTTGCCCCCTTGGCACCAAAGAGGAAACAAGGACACTGCGCGCGCTGGCGCCCGCCTGGCGCCCGCCTAGTGTCGATCTTCATGGCTCACATCACGAGAGCCTCACGAGGTTCGCCCCGCCTTGATATCTCCGCTCCTCATGAGGCAGCCTGGTGAGGCCGCTCATGAGGAGGTCTTGCGTCATCCACCTCGTGAGGCTTGACCCCTCGCGAGGGTCTTGAATGCCTTGTTGATGATGATGGGCCGTACAGACCTGCCAGCACAACCACTCCATGGGCCGCAGGCAGGCAAGTCTGGGGACCCCCATTCCCAGAACACCGACAGTAGCCCCCGGGCCCAAGGCGTGCTCGAGCTTGGCTTCAAGGCAAAGCCAAAGGATCAAGCGCGAAGCGCCGTGGGCCCCAAAAGCTTGCGTCCTCGGTTGACGCGTGGCAGTTGATTGGCCGTGGGCATCTCCACTTCCCCATGCCGCCTCAGCAACTACTCGATTTGACAAAAAGGCTGGCGCGGATATCGTTTGCCTTCATTGCTTCTTCCTGGCCTTGCTCCAGATCCCCTTTCCTGCTTCTTGCTGCCGAAACTTCCAGATCTGCTTCAACTTCGCTCCGCATCGGCGACCAATGGCGCCGCGCAAGGTCAAGTCCTCGGCGCCGGCCTGGTTCGAGCCACCCCTCGATGTGCCCAACGGCACGGAGAAGAACCTTGCCGCCACACGCTTGCTGACGGTGGGGGCGAGCAATGAATGGGGGAAGACGGGGCTTCAACTTGCCTCCGATGCGCCAGAGCCTGAGGGAGGCACCTTCTTCCCCTTCTTCTCTAGCAGCATCGCCGCCAGGTTGGTTCCCCCCTTCTCCGACTTCTTTTATGAGGTCCTCGACCACTACGGGCTGTAGGCGTTGCACCTCCACCCCAACTCTATCCTCCTCCTGTCCATCTTTGCCTACTATTGCGAGGCGTACCTGGGTGTGATGTCGTCTGTGGCACTTCTATGCCACTTCTTCTTCCTTCACGTCAGCGATGGAGCGGTCTCCGGGTGCGCCAACTTCGGCGCATCCGGCAAGGCTAACTCAATCTCGAGCACCGGGAAGAGAACCAACAACATTCGGGCCAAATGGGTCATGATGGACACTAAGTGCACCCACCCATGCTTGGCACTGCCAAAGGAGGTGCCCCAGTCTGACAAGGGGTGGCCATGTGCAGAGCTTACTGATGAGCGGGCATCGTCGGTGCTGGAGCATATGCAGACCGACTTGAAGCCAGGCAATGCGAAGGCGGCCAAGGTGACTGGGGTTATGCTCCTGAGGGAGTTCTTGACGCTGCGCGTTGCTCCACTCCAGGCGCGCACGCTCCCCTTGTGGAAGCTTGGAGATGAAGCAAACAAGGTTCGTCTGAGCTCGGTGGCCCTGCCTGATGACGAGCTGACTGCGGTTCTGTGCCTCTTGGTTGGGGGCAACCAAGAGTACCCGCCGAGCGCCTTTCTTCCTTTCTTCCATCGCAAGGACTGGGAGCAATTTGTTGCTTCTAGGCCAACCTTTGACGCGCGCGGGCTGGTGCAGCCGGCGCTCGCTGGGGCCTCTACAACGCTGGAGCCGGTGGAGGTGTCTTCTGATGAGTCCCGCGAGGAGGAAGAGGAGGAGGAGGGCTCGGAGGAGATCCCCGAGGGAATGGGGGAGAATTCCCCCTTGAGCAAGGCCGACATCCTCCGCGCCCTACCAGACGACGCCGAGGTCGCTGCCCGCCAGGAGGCGAGGGAGCTGCCCCTCATCCTGACAAGGGGGAGATCGTCGCTGGTCTCTCGAGATGCTACCTCCGACGTGGTACCGCTTGGGGCCGGCTGAGGAGGTCCCGACTGCTCCAAAAGCCGCAGTCTCCGAGGCCCTGGTGACGGCGTCGCCTCCTCCTTCTGTCGTGCCTCCATTCCCAGGTTCTTCTGCCTCTGCTGCTGTCCTGGAGCATGCTCTTTTGGACATGACCCAGTTGCAGGCAGATCTCCTGAGCGAGGACCCGCGCCTGGTGGCTGGGCGCCTGGAGCTGGCCTCTGGCTGGCTTCACTCCGACTTGGCAGTTCGCGCGACACTGAACCAGGCCGCGGCGTCTTCCGAGAAGGAGAAGCAGAGCACTGCCAATGCTGCAGCCGATCGTGATGCGGCACTGAAGGACGCTAAGGCCGCCCGCGACCGTTGCAGAGAGCTGGAGGACGAGCTGAAGAGCCTGCGCGAACGGCACGCCGAAGAAGCATGTGGCCGCCAGGTGCAGGAAGAGAAGATGAAAGCCCGGGAGGTCACTGTCAAGAATCGTGACGCTGCGCTGGGGGAGTTGGAGAAGATGCAGGTCGCTAAGCGCAGCCGGCTGGAAGAGCTGGATCAGAAGGTGAAGGCGAGGGAGCCGATCTTGATGCCAAGGCACGGGTTCTGGCCGAAGACCGTGTGGCCTTTGCCAATCTCGAGGAGAGGTCTCGCGTGGCACTGAAGACACTCTACGAGCACGGCTTGGAGAGGCCGCTGACCATCGATGAGGATGGCCCCGCCCTGCTGCTTTCTCTCTTGGTGAAGGCGCTCGAGGAAGTCGTGGATGGCATCGGTCCTATGGTAGAGGCAGGAGCTCGCGTCCTGTCTTCAGCTGCATTGACTCGTGTCTTCAGCCATACGCACCTTTGCGACCCTAGCGCTTGTCTTGACGAGCTGCTAGAGCCTGTGGCTGATGATCTCTGCGTAGCCGTCGCCGCAGCCGTGCAAGGTCAGGTGGAATCCCTGCTGAAGAAGTTCCGTGGCTTTGCCTCCGCACCGTTGTCTGGCGATGCCGCAGATCCTGCGGCTGGTGGTGCAGGTGTAGGCGACGTTACCCAAGGAGGGGCGCCTGCAGGTGTCCAGGGGTGACCTGCGGCTACTCTCATGTTTCATTCCTGTAATATGCATCAGGCCTCGTGGAGGCGTTAAACATTCATTTGGTATTGTGAGGACAATATGTTTTGTAATATTTTCTTTGAGATATTGCAATTTTCTTCCTATCCGCTTTGTGTTCTGCGTCAGTAGAGCCCGGCCCCGCGCATACCTCAACCGCCATTGGGCCGACCAGAGACCAGGACGGACCAAGGAGTGAGGGGCTACGTGACCAGTTAGGCTCCTGAGTCGCGATGCTCAGGAGTCCCCCTTGACGCGCAAACAACTTACAGGAAGAGTACGCGAGGATAGATTAATGTTCTACGTCAGCAGAGCCTGGCCCCGCGCATACCTCAACCGCCATTGGGCCGACCGGAGACCAGGACGGACCAAGGAGTGAGGGGCTACGTGACTAGTTAGGCTCCAGAGTTGCGATGCTCATGAGTCCCCCTTGATGCACAAACAATTTCCATACCTGCCCTTGCCGAGGCCTCGAGAGGGGCATGCGAAGACTAGGTCCACGAGACCTGGTTGGGTGGCGTACGCTTGGGCGTGACCCGAGCAAAGCCCCCGTGTCCAGCCCCCTCCCGCGGCTCTCCCGAGGGGAGGCGTTGCGGTGAGGCCAGACGCTGAGCTCTGGGGCTCCCTGAGGTTGGTACGACCGTGGAGCCACCCTTAGTTGTTTATCACCAGGGCGGAGCATAGTGCTTCCGCTTGTGCACGGGCATAGCCGCTCCTCGGCAATGTCGACGGCCAGCATGGAGCATGGTGCTTCCACTTGTGCGTGGGAGGGGGGGCCCTCCGGGAGGAGCCCCCGGGGCGTGTACAGCCCCGCCCTGACACGTGGCTTGCACGGAAGGGCTGCGAGGTGCATCTGGGCACTCATGAGCCAGCGCGGGACTCATGAGGCCCTACCTCATGGTGGGTTGCGCCTGGTCATGAATCCTTGATAGCTGTGTGCTCCTGTGAGACGGTTAGGTGCAAGCGCTCTACGTTCTCAGGTCCCGGCCCTCGAGCGAGCTCAGCCGCTGCCGGTATGCCAGGTCGTGATGCCGTGGTCAAGGCCAGGGGTGAGGGCTGGAGAGCCAGTAAGAGCTCCCGAGTCGTGATGCTCAGGAGCCCCCCTTTTAATGCGTGAGCGAATTTCATGATAGAGGGGCAGACCCGTGGCACGTGGTAATCGGGTAGATCCAGCATGGAAGGCAATCCAGCTTGTGTAAATACAGAAAGACGCATGCCACCCGGTCAGGCCTGAGCGGCTTGGGGATGATGCAGCCCGAGGGGCGCCCCAACAAGGTAAACTAAAGGCATAAGCAAAAGAGATACATGCCACAGGGACGGACCCATGCGGCCTGGGAATAATGCAGCCCGAGGGGCGCTCCCAGCTAAAAGAACTTGGAAAATGTCACCTGGTTCTGTCGACGAAGGAGAGTTGGTGCAGCTGAAGGCACACGGCGAAGGGGTCGTTCCTCACGAGCCTCTAGGGCCCTGAGCCTTGGGAGGCTCCGAGGGCTCAGGTGGTTCCCTAAGGACCGCTCTGTCAGGACGGCATGGTGACTGGCTTCCTGAGCCACTAGGACATGCTGCAGGTTGCGCTGATAGGCTGACGACACGCTCGGCAAGCCAAAAGGCATGCGAATGTAGCTGTGCAGTGGACCCTCGCAATGGCCCACGCGCGAAGGCCAGAAAGGCTCCTGAGATGCGACCCTGTTGAGCCCTGGTACGTCGACACAGACGCGCAGCCCGGCATTCTCGCCTAGATGGGGAGCTGCGCCTCGTGAGCGGCGGTCGGCACACATGGCCCTTCCGTATTGCAGTTCTTGAGCGGTCTTGGTGATGAACCCCTAAGCGGTGGGCGCTCTTTTCCCTGTGTTCTCCTGAGGGAAATGTGCCGCGAAGCACGCCTCCAAGTGGTGCCCGAGCGCCTCCCTCGTGATGCTGGCAAGGTCTAAGGCCCTCCAGAAGAGAGACCCCGAGCCCTGCCTGAGGAGGGCGCTGGGTGCGCCTTCCTATGCGACGGAGGGAGGCGCCCCAGGAGCGTGCGCTGATCCTGACGAGGTTCCAGTCGCGACGCCACCCTCCTGAGGTCTGGCACGACGCAACTGCTTCTTCTTCTTGGGGATAGCCTCGGGAGGATCCTCGTTCTTGCTGTCGGGGTCGTCGATTGCGGCAGCTTGAAAGGCGCGCTCGAGGGAGCACACCGCATCCCTTTCTTCGCATGGGACCGTGATGATTCCGCCGCTTCCTGGCATCTTCAGGAGGTTGTAACCATGGTGTGCCATCGCCATGAACTTGGCCAGGGCTGGATACCCGAGGATGGCATTGTATGGCAGATGGATGTGCGCGACGTCAAAGGCGATGAGCTCTGTGCGGTAGTTCTTGCATTCCCCAAAGGTGACAGGGAGGCGGACCTACCCTATCGGTGTGGTGGAACCGTCGGTCACTCCCGAGAAAGGCTTGGTAGGCTGAAGCTGCTCGTACGACACCTGGAGGTTGTCGAACGTGTCAACGAACAGGACGTTGAGCCCTGCACCGCCGTTGATGAGGGTCTTGGTAACTTGCACGTTGTTGATAACTGGTGAACAAAGCATCGGGAGGGCGCCAGCGGTGGCTGCGCACTTGAGCTGATCTGCCGAGCTGAAGGTGATGGTGCACTGGGACCACCTGAGCGGGCGTGTGGCCTTGAGCTTGGGGAGGACTGCATTCACCTCATGAGCGAACTGTTTGAAGCTACCCTGCGAGGTTGGGGCCTGTGCGCCTCCCAAGATGCAGGCGATCGAGCACGGCTCCTGGAAGTCCCCACCCCCCTCGTCTTGATGGTGGTCGTCATTCCTTCTTGGTGGTGGCGGCAGCGGGGGAAGACCAGCGTTGCCCTGAGGGCGATCCTCACGAGCATGGTCCCTCTAGGCGCCCTCGCGAGGATGATCCTGCCAGCAGTTCTCACGAGGCCTGTTGCGCCACTCCTAGCGCAGGCCACGGTCGTCCCAGCGTCTGCCTCCACGTCCTCCTCAGCCGTAGCCCTGGTCCCTGCTCTCGGGGTGTCGACCGAAGCGTCCCTCGCGAATGGCTCTGAGTTCTTGACAGTCACTGGTGTTGTGGGTGTTCAGGTTGTGGAAGGCGCGGAATGGTCGGCTGCCCTTGGACGACTCAGGCTGGTCTCTGCCTCGCTTGGTGTCCGGCTCCGCTGCGAGCACGACTGCTTCCTTGCACTTCACGTCCTTGGCCTTGGCCTTCTTCTCCTCTGCGCCTGCAACTGGCAACTCGAGGAGGGAAAGGCGCCCCTCCTCAGCTCTTGCGCACTTGGTCGCCAGCTTGAACAGCTCCTGGGATGTCAGGACCCCAATTCCAAGTCACATCGATCTAGCCGGTAACACCTCATATCACCCTGCGTCCTCACGCACGATATTCCCACGGGTGTCGCCTTACCATGTCCCGGGACCGTTTGCGCCTTTTGGCTCACGTATATGATAGTGTCGCTAGCATCCATATGACAGAGAACCCGGGCCGACATGGCTAGTCGTGAACCCAAAGCGGCACCAACCTATGGGAACAGGCATACATGAATCACATCGAGCATGTCGGTCAGCAGCGTGTGAATCCGGGCTGTAGCACTGGGCTAACAGGACTCCGGGAACCCGGGCTGTAGCAGGCTAGGCAGGACTCCGGATGTCACCGCGTGACATTTCCCCGAAGGGACAGACACAGGAACAAAGTGAAACACATGCCGGCCAGTCAAGTGTCCTGAGCAGTAGTGCTGGGCTAGCAGGACTCCGGTGAACCGGGCTGTAGCGGACTACTATGGCTCATGGAAGCACTAGACTACATTTCCCCATAAGAGAGGCTGCCAAGGATAAACAACTAGATTGTCGGATCCCACACATACCAAGCATTTCAATCATACATACAATATGCTCGATATGTGTAGATACAACATGGCATCACAACATAACTCTACGACTCAAGTATTTATTCATTAGGCTCCGAGGAGCGAGATATTACAAACATGGGTCTCATGACCCAACAATCATACCATACAAATCAAGCACATGCGGAAGCTTAACATGTCTGAGTACAGACGTCTACAAATGAAAACGGCTAAGAAACCTGACTATCTACCAGATCCTGCCGAGGGCACAAGATCGTAGCTGAGGTATCAAGCTAAACGTCGAAGTCCACGCAAAACTACTAGCGAGACTGAATTCTCTCTGCAAAACATAAATTAAGCAAACGTGAGTACAAAAGTACTCGGCAAGACTTACATCAGAACTACCTACATATGCATCGGTATCAACAAAGAGGGGTGGTGGAGTTTAACTGCAGCAAGCCAGCTTTGACTCAGTGGCTAACCTGAACTACGACTGCAAGCAACTCTTTTGAGGTGGCGCACACGAGTCCACATATTCACCATTCAATACACCACTATGGATCCGCTCCCGTCTCCCTACGAGAAGGCCATCCATAGCACTCACACTTATCTTGCGAGTTTTAGAGTATCCACTTTCACTTGTCTATGAACTATGCAAGGGGTCCAAGTTTCCGTATCCGAGGAATCCGGCTATTCGAATAGATAATGATAACCCTACAGAGGTGTACTTCTTCACACACGCTCCCACCACTTACCGTCGTTTACACGACATGTACTCGACAACCTTCAAGCGGAAGCCCAACGAGGGTGTCGGCCACGGCCTACCTAAACACTCAAGTCTCTAGTCCAGGTTTATCGCCTATCCAGGTTCCATCCACAGGGAGTCTGGCCGAGGTTTCCACATACAGCCCCGAACGATGTGTACAGGGTTCCGAGACACCAAACGGGCGCCCGGCATGCCCGGCCATGGTGTATCTACCGCATCATAGCCCACCCCTAGGGTCAGCGCTACGCACGGCCGCCAACACATAACCTATAAACACCAGAAACTAGTTGCAACTCCTGGACAGAGTACTAGGGTGATTAAGAAGACAAGAGGGTCAATTAAGGATCCCAATGAGTGGTAGTAGTTGTTCATGGAGCACAGACACAGAACTCAGTTCCTGAGGACGACTACAATGAGACAACCCACCATGTACTCCTACATGGCCTCTCGCCGCTACCTTTACCAAATCGTGTTCACACACTTAGCTCTCAACGGTAGGACATGTTCACCATGTTCCAATTCATTCCCGATGAATCAGAACTGACTCAACTCTAAGCAATAGCAGGCATGACAAACAAGCATGAATGAGTAGTTACATCAGGGCTCAAACAACTCCTACTCATGCTAGTGGGTTTCATCTATTTACAGTGGCAATGACAGGTCATGCAGAGGATAAGGGGTTCAGCTACCGCAGCATGTAACAGTTGAAACGGTGTTGTCCTAATGCAGTAAAAGAGAGCAGGAGCGAGAGATTGGGATTGTATCGGAATGAACAAGGGGGTTTTGCTTGCCTGGCACTTCTGAAGATAGTATAGTTCTTCATCGATGTCATCAAACTCATCGTCGGAACCACGTCTACCGAGAGGGGACAAATACCGGCAAACAAAGAGGAACACAATCAATGCAATGCAACAATTATGATGCATGATAATGTCATGGCAATATGTTGTTGATTGAGCTAATGCAACTAGCAATCATATTAAATGAAGTTGGTTTGAACCAAGGGTTCAAATTCAAACTCCATATGTGCTTATTTAAATGTCAATTATGCAAACTGCCATGTACAGCAACCCCAGGTGGTTCAAACATTCATGCAAATGCCATAAGCAGATTCCTTGAATTTTTCTGATAATTTTTCATATATAAATTATTTGATTTGGAGCTACAGTTGATTTTCTATGAATTTTAGAAGTTTTGGGCATTTTCTGGGATTTCCTAAATTAAGTTAAATCCAGAATATGAGTTATTGCATCAGCACTGCGTCACTGTGACGTCAGCTGGTCAACAGTGCCTAGTCAGAGTCAAACCTGACAGTGGGACCCATATGTCATTGACTCAGCTAATTAATATGGTTAATTAACCTTAAATTAAGCCTAACTAAAATGTCAGTGGGGCCGGGGCCCACATGTCAGCGGCTAACCTAACTAAATTAGTGTTAGTTTAACTCCTAATCTAGGTTTGACCAGGGGGCGGGGCCCACATGGTCAAATGGGTCAAACCCACCGGCGACATGACGCCGGCGAGGCCCGAGACGGCGGCGCGGCTCGGAAACGCAGCACAGGCGATGAAACTAGCGGCGATTTGGCTTGGCGTGAAGCTGGTGCTCGTCCGCATCCAACAGAGCCATCAGCTCGCGCCGGAGTGGACCGTAACAACGGCAGCGATGGCAAGCGCGGCGGCCGGAGCTAGGACAAGCTCGGCAACGATGTTGCAGTGCACGGGAGGACTAGCTGATGGTGGTGTTGGGTTTCTGGGAACATGCTGAGCACGTAGCAGTGCTTGGACGCGAAGGTTGCTAGCCTATTCACCGGCGACGACGAGCGCGGCGGCGATGAGCTCTCGGGTCCGGTGGCTAGCACGCATATAGGACGCAAATGAACATGGGAGATGGGGGGAAAGATGGCGGGGCTCACGGCGAGTCTTCTGTTGCAGCCGTTGAGCTCGGGGAGGCACGGAAGGCGACGTATCAACGGGCGGCGATCGTCGGGGCAGAGGACGATGATGAGCTCGATGGCGATGTTCCTGGCCGTCCGGCGCCGTGTGACTTGGTGAAGAGGAAGAGGTCGTCGCGGTGGAGCTCTCGGGCATGTCAGAGGGGCGAGGGGGAGGCGGTGGTCGCGACAACAACGAGTGGCAGCGACGGCTGCGCTCGGCATGAGAGGGAGAGAGAGCAATGGAGGGGGAAGAGCTCGAGAGAGAGTGAGAGGCGGTCGGGGAGGCTGCGTGGCGTGCACGGAGGCATCCAGGGCGTCGGCGGCAAGCCGAAGCTGGCGAGGCACGTGCCGGCGCGCGGCGACCACGGGCGCTGCGTCCTCCTGGCAAGAGGAGAACGATGACTGGCCACTGGGCCAGTCGGGCCGGTTGGGCTATCACAGTGCCGGGCCGGTTGGGGCGCTAGGTGGGCTGCGGTAAGTGCCAGGTAGGTTTATGATTCCCTGTTTCCTTTTTGTTTTGTTTGTTATTTATTTATTTATTTGCCATTGATTCCAAATTCAAAACAATTTCAAACCAGTGTCAAACTTTCTGTAAATATTTATGTGGCTTAGATAGGTTTTTTTACAAAGGCACACAAATATTTCAGAGGCATTTGAGGATACATTCCATATACTAGGAATATAAATTCAAATTGAAATACAATAGTGGTTTAAATTCAGTGCCCAAAATATTCCTCAAAAATGTTCACTATTTTTGGTTTGGTCTCAAAGCCATGCCAAAAATTATCAAACATTTATGAAGGCATTTTGGAAACAATGAATGCAATTTAAAGGGTTCTTGCCCTTCTTTTAAAATGATTTCTGAGGCTCTCACTTTCCTCATTTCAATTTTCAGAATTTAGACAAGATGCACACATGAAGCTAGCTTAGTGCAAAGCCAGAAGCTAGGGATGTGACATGAGATGTGCACAACTCCTCGTGGATAGCAAGCTCCTCCTTCATCTTGACGTCGTGGATGCCGTCAGAGAACACGGAGATGATGGCCTCGTCCGTAACCTTGGGGATCTTGAGGCAAGTGTTGTTGAAGTGCTGGATGTACTTTTGGAGGGTCTCTCCTCGTTGTTGCTTGATGCAACATAGGTCACCCGCGGCCGGCGGGCGGTTGCGAGTGCCCTGGAAGTTGGCGACGAAGTGGTCGCGCATCTCGTCCCAGGAGGAGATTGAGCCTTGCGGCAGGTTCAGGACCCAGGAGGGGCACCATCCTTGAGAGCCATAGGAAACCAGTTCACCATGACTTTCTCGTCGCCGTTGGCCGCTTCGATGCTTAGCTCGTAGAGCTGCACGAACACCATGGGGTCGGGGGTGCCGTCGTAGCGTGGAGGCAGATCCGTCTTGAACTTGCCCGGCCAGGTGATGCTACACAGCTCGGGGGTGAAGGCGCGGTAGCCGGCCGTGGTCGCCAGGGCCCGTCTTGGAGGTGGATCCTAGACTTGATGAGGCACGCGTGCCGCCAGCGCGGGTGGCACGTGGGCTTGGCGTGGCAGCGCGGGGAGCGCAGGTGCAGCTTCTCGCGGCCGAGGAATCTCTTGGCAGCTTCTGTCTTCGCACGCGGGCGCCGGGTGTGGTGGATCGCGTGGTGGGGCCGCGCTCCTTGGCGCCAAGGCACCATCTTGGGGCGGAGGTGGTGGAGGCGCTCCATGAGCCACGTCGCCTGTGGCTGGAGGAGGGCGAGGCAGAGAGGGGGATGGCGCCGGGGAGCCCCCTACGGTGCGGACGAGCTCGGCGACGCGGTCGAGTCAGTTCTCGTAGAGGTCGTCGATCGGGCGGTAGCACAGGAGCTCGTTCGCCATGAGGAGCGCGGCCTGCGCGTCCATGGGAGCGCGACGTGCGTCGGATGACGATCCGGCCGGGGTCAGTGATGGGGTGGCGGTGCGGCCGTCCTACCGCACCGATGGGTGCAGCGAGGACGCCTGCTGCTCGTTCCCCGCCGGGCTGGTGGCGGCGTTGGCGGCAGGCGACAGGGAATGACGAGGTGGCTCGCTGACGGGAGCCGTCTGAGCAACGCGGACGGTGAGGGTAGCCTGGTGTTCAGCTCGAGCACGGCGAGCATCCGCCATGGAGACGACGGAGCGACGGAGCAACAATCGACAAAAGGGAAGCTACGGCGCACCCCTACCTGGCGCGCCAAATGTCGGATCACGGGTCCCGGTAGACCCTTGAGGTTCGAACTCTGGGGTGCACGCGAAGTTCTTTCCCTCCTACCAATCTACGCCCTAGCTCGCTAAGGTCTCGTGGACGAACTCGACGCACTCGCAACACAAAGACACCAGGTTTATACTGGTTCGGGCCACCGATGTGGTGTAATACCCTACTTCAGTGTGGTGGTGGTGGATTGCCTCTTGGGCTGATGAAGAACAGTACAAGGGGAAGAAGAGCCTCTTGAGGTTGAGGTGTTCTTGTGCTTGGTGTGGCTAAGGGTCAGGGTGAGATGCCTCTGAATCCGTCCCCTCCTACGGTGGTGGCTAGTTCTACTTATATAGGCCCTGGTACTCTCCCCCAATATTGAGCGGGAAGGGAGCCAACAACGGCGGCCAATTTGAAAGGGGACAGCTAGTACAAGCTATCCTGAAAAAAGGTGGTCTTCGCCTGCCAAAGGTTTTGGTGGTGACGCCGTCCTGGGCTCCATGGTGACCTCTGTCCTATCGTCCTTCTGGTCTTGGTCTCGTTGCACCAATATGGAAACCTTTGCCTGATGCCTCGGTACTCCGTGCCTGCGCTTGCCCCCTTGGCACCAAAGAGTAAACAAGGATGTTGCGCACGCTAGCGTCCGCCTGGCGCCCGCCTGGTGTCGATCGTCATGGCTCACGTCACGAGAGCCTCGCGAGGTTCGCCCCGCCTTGATATCTCCGCTCCTCACGAGGCAGCCTGGTGATGCCGCTCCTGAGGAGGTCTTGCGTCGTCCGCCTCGCGAGGCTTGGCCCCTCGTGAGGGTCTTGAATGCCTTGTTGATGATGATGGGCCATAAAGACATGCCAACACAGCTACGCCATGGGCCACAGGCAGGCAAGTCTGGGGACCCCCGTTCCCAGAATGCCGACAGGAGACCTCGACCGCGACCCAGGAAGCTTTGCTGCAGCAGCCATCTGCCTGTAGCCAAAGCCCGCCTGGACCTAAGGCTGGCAGCTCGTCGGTGAAGAAGCGTGGGAGCTGAAGCCAGTTGCCGGCCAGGTTCTCCGACCAGACGAACTCCGGCTGCATCTCCGCCGAGTGGAAGCATGGCCGGGGTGGCCGCGTGACCACGACACGTCTCCGTTCATCAACGGGACCACCACGATAGGAGCAACCCCTACCCTGTGAAGCGGCACCACCACGGCTGCGCAGGGCCGCGGCGGGGGTTGTGGTGTGCTTGCATGGACGACCGCATCCACGCTTGGGAACTGGAGAGCCAGGCCCCTCGCGAGGGACCTTCCCCTTCTGCGCGGCAGTGAACCTCCTCGACGGCACCATTGGTAGCTGGAGAGGAGCAAGGAAGGAGAATAAGTGGAAGAGGCAGAGGAAAGATGGGCGACGGGGGCTCCGCCCCCTCCCATTTATACCAGGAGAAGGCCAACCAGCACCCCCCATGATCACAGGTAATGATGGGTTTCCTTGCATGTCGGTGGGACTTGTCAAGTCGGGCAGTTGCCGAGGCAGCATGGGGAAGCGGAGACGCCCACGTCCAATAAACCGCCACACGTCAACCAAGGCCGCAGGCTGTTGGGGCCCATGGCGCTCCACACTTGACCTTTGGCTTTGCCTCGAAGCCAAGCCCGAGCGTGCCTTGGGCCCGGCGACTACTGTCAGTGTTCTGGGAACGGCATGTCTTTACTAGCAGGCATGTACGGTCCATCTTCACCAACAAGGCACTCAAGACCCTCGCGAGGGGCAAGCCTCGCGAGGCGGATGACATAAGACCTCCTCAGGAGCAGCCTCACCAGGCTAGCTCGCAAGGGGCGGAGAGTTCAAGGCCAGGCAAACCTCGCGAGGTTCTAGTGACGTGAGCCATGACGATCGAGGCCACGTGGGCGCCAACGCGTGTAGTGTCCTTGTTTCCTCTTCGGTGCTAAGGAAGCAGGCGCAGGCGCGGAGTACCGAGGCGTCAAGCAAAGGTTTCCATATCAGTGCAACAAGACCAAGACCAGAAGGACGGCAAGATGGAGGTCACCGTGGAGCCCAAGACGGCGTCACCGCCAGAGCCTTTGGCAGGCGAAGACTGCTTTTGTCAGGATAGCTTGTACTAGCTGTCCCCCTTCGAATTGGCCATTGTGGGATCCCTTCCTGCTCAATATTTGGGAAGATGACCAAGGCCACTATAAATAGGACTAGCCACCACCATAGCTAGGGAATCAGATCAAGAGAGACCAGAACACACACGAGGTCGCCAAGCACAAGAACACCTCTCCTCAGGAGGTTGTTCTCCCCCCTGTACTGTTCATCCTCAGCCCGAGAGGCAATCCACCACCTCCACACTAGAGTAGGGTATTACACCAGAACGGTGGCCCGAACAAGTATAAATCTTGTATCCTTTGTGTTGCGAGTTTGTCGAGTTAGTTCGTAAGATATTAGCCGAGCTAGGACGTGGATCGGTAGGGGGAGATCTTCGCGCGCACCCCAGCGTTCGAACCTTAAGGGTTTTGCCGGAACCCGTGATCCAACATTTGGGTTTTGGACATATTTGGAATAAAAAATGATTGTCGACTTTGGAGCAATATCACTAAGCATTTTGAGCAAGTAGACCATTAAGCAACACCCCATCCCCTTTTAATAGTATTGGCTTTCCTATGAAGTCAATGTGATCTTGGATCACTAAAATATAAATGAAGAGTCTTGATCTTTTGCTAACATGTGTCATTAGCATTTTGAGGGGTCCACATCTCTAGTCCATGACATGCCAACTTTCTGAAATATTAAACTTGAATGGATTTTAGTTCAATGAGCTATATGTTGTTATGAATTACCAAAACCATCCGGGGATTAGTTGCACTTTCAATCTCCCCCTTTTGGTAATTGATGAAAACATATAGAGCAAAGCTTCGAAAAATGATAATATGAATGAAATACATCATCGCTTTGAGAAGTATGTGATAAGCAAGAGCTCCCCCTAAATTTGTGCATTATTTAAAATTTGCTTTTGAATTCAAATGCACAATCGATTAGGATCATGGGTCACTCTTCCATGTCACATACATCTTGGTGGAGCGCTCAAAATGATAAGAGTTAACTAACATGCACTCATCACCAAGGATACAAGTGATTGATCATACAGAAACATTCATAGATATAATCATGCGAGCACACATTAAGCATAATAATGATCAGACACATGATCACATAAGTATCTCACGAGCATAACATAAATTGTAGCAACAACCAAACAACAAAAGTAGCAAGAGTGGCAACGCAAATGAAACGAACAAAAAGCAAGAGGCACTCTCTCTCTCTCTCTCTCTCTCTCGAAGCCTATGATCTATACACTTTCTCCCCCTTTGGAAACAAGTTACCAAAAAGTTTGAAAACATATAGTGCTATACGACACTCTAAGCACGATCTCCGGGAGCTCCTTAAGGGGTCTTATGGCTTGTTGCTCCGATGTGCGTAGATGGCGTGGAGAGGAGGGCATCTGCAAATGCCCCTGAGGAAGTCTGTGGAGCTGGAGGAGTTGGCACTAGAGGGACAACTATGGTAGTGGATGCAGGTGTAGAAATGGTAGTCCTGGAGTCTCTGGCAACTAGCACAGATGATGATCTTTGTGCCCTTGGCACTCCCTAAAATGTATCTATTGTGGGTCTATCATCATGGTCCTCAACATCCTCCCTAAGATTCTCCACAACTGTCTGAATCTTAGTGACCTTCACATCTAGGTCATGGAACTTTGTCTCAACAATCCTTTCAAGACTTACCTGATTTTGAGACAAGGTGGTCAGGCTCTTCTCAATTCTCACGGTAGCCTCAAGAAGATAACTGAGTTGGTCTTGCTTGGTCTTGAGATTCACAACTGAAGCATCTGGTGCACTTGTTGCCTTTGCTGCTTTTGCAGCCTTAGCTCTCTCAATCTTCTCCTGGGCTTCAACACAAGTAGGATGTGAAGCATCCATGAAAACCTCGTTGTCCTCAAAGTCTAGCCTCAAGGGTACATGCTCTCTATCTAGTAGATATATCCCAGTTCCCATCTTAGAGTTGATCAATGTCTGAATGTGTGGGGCATATCCACAATACCTCTTTTGGTCAGCTATTGTCCTCTTCATTGTTCAACAATCAAGCTCATGACTTTGAATATCTGTGGGACATCAAACAAATGAAGCAAATTGATGGAATGATGACGTATCATCCTATGATCTCCTGACTTG
The DNA here is from genome assembly GCF_018294505.1 of Triticum aestivum. Classification (NCBI taxonomy): domain Eukaryota; kingdom Viridiplantae; phylum Streptophyta; class Magnoliopsida; order Poales; family Poaceae; genus Triticum; species Triticum aestivum. The sequence continues at coordinate 401,282,145 of NC_057800.1, read as the reverse complement.
GGCAATAGAGTGTGCCTCAAGATAGTGTTCATCATGGTCAAACCAGCAAGCAGATAATAAATAGATCCAAGCTTGTGAGTCTCCAAAGCTGCATCAGGTTTGGGCTCATATATATTAGCCATGGAGTTGTGATCCTTCCTAGGCTTTCCATACACATCAATATCATTTTCATCTTCCTTGGGGGCATTGATCAGCTTGGCCCATTTAGAGATTGTTGACTGATATCTGGTGCCTTCTGTCATCCACACTATCTTACCATCAGGGTAGAAGTGGGCAGTGGAGTAGAACTGCATGATCATCTCATCGTTCCACTTTGTCAGTTCTTGTCCAACAAACTTGTCAACACCATTCATCCTAAAGCTTTCATGCAAATGGGAAAGTAATCTTCATTCTCATTAATATATTACTAATCCACCCATTTCATGTCACAAACAACGGGTTTCTTGTCCAATAGGACAGTCTCATAGAAGTCTTGTTGTTCTCTTGTATTAAAACAATAGTCCATAGTAGTCCTTCTCCTTGTGGCATAAGGATCATTTTGCCTCCACATTCTTAGACCATCATCCTTTCTCAATTTCATGTTTTCTGCCACAGGATGATCATCATTATGATCTGGGATCTTGGGCTTGAGTTTCCTGAGCACTAGTGGCTCATCATCTTCCTGAGCTTCAGGCACTGGGGCCTTGTTCTTCTCTGCGGCTGATATATTCCTTGTTGATCTCTTTGGAGTTGTTGACTTGGGGGCTTGAGCTAGAGCTGGGGGCTTGGGGGCAGACTTGGGCTTAGAAGGAGCAGCCCTAGTCCTGATGGCATCCCCCATCAGCTTCTGTGTCTTGGCAGGAGGTGCAGCAAGCTCTTCCTCCTCCTCATCATCTTCCCTCATGGAAGGTCTTCCAAGAACCTTTGCAGTAGTGGTTCTAGCTCTCTTCTTCTCTCCCTCAGCAGCCTCATCATAAGATTGTTCCAAAGTGAACTTCATGGTTTATTGGGTTGAGGCTCTGACTTTGGACACTGGAGCTCTCCTAGGTGGAGCTTTCTTCTACAGTCCAGGTTTTGTGGCAGCAACAACAACATACTCTTTCTTGATCACCTTCTTCTTGGAGGTCACTTCCTCATCAATCACAAAATCTTCATCTTCACTCTCAGAAGTTCTTTTCTTCCTTTCCCTAGTAGCTGCCTTAGGCAAGTTGTTGGGAGTGCTTCTGCTTCCATCATCATAGCTGCTATTGGGACTAGTGCCCACACTAAGATTGAGCTTCTCTTCAGACTTATTCTGACTGTCACTTGCCTCTGACATAGTTGCAACTGACCCTGTGAATAGATGGGTGTGGATAGAGTAGATGAGCATCGCAAAGTACATCTTGTTTTTGCAAAAAATTGAAACAAAAACTTAACTTTAGTTTTCTGCAGAAAGCATTTTGGAGCTACCAATTTGACAAACTCGGTGACAGCGAAGCACTAACAGAGTCTAAACATGCAGTTTCAGTCAGACTGAAATGCAGTTAGATGACTCCGAGATGCTAAGCTTTCACAGAGAAAGTGATTTTGGTCTCACCGATTAGTACACTTCGGTCAGACCGAGTTGTACTTAGTGCAATGGCTAGGGCCAATCGGTGTGACTGAAATCCTCAGATCAGTCGGTCCGAGATGGGTTCGACGGAAACCTAACCCTAAGTTTTTGCATAAAACCTATTCTAAAGGATTTCTTTGCTAGACGAAATGATTTCATACATGTGAGGAATAAAGGCATTATACTTTGTGCAAGAATCGGAGTAAAGGATAGCACAAAGGGTCAAATCCGTACCATAACTCGATGACGGATTGCTACGGCGGCAACGGTGGCAGAGACCAAAGGCGGAGACAACGATGATCCGGGGACCTAGGGGCGGAAATACTGGGGAGGCGCGGGCAAGTGTGTTTGAAGAAATTTCCAAACTTCAAGCCGCGGTATATATACCCAGACACTGTCGGTGGCGCCGAGTGGAACGTCTTGGTGGCACCGAGATGCAAAACTGCTAACAGTTGCTGCAACTCGGTGTGACAGAATCGTTCTAACCGGTTGGACCGAGATGAAAACCTATATCAACTTACTAATTTCGGTGAGACCGAGTTGAATAAGTTGGTCTGACCGAAAACCATTAAGAGGTTTTGGAAGTTAAGCCCTTGGCCGATCGGTGGCTCCGAGTGCTCCGCACCCGGAGGGTCCGAAAGTGACTTGTTCAAACTTTGTGATGTAGCATGAATAGAGTTTGAGATGACAAAAAAGCATAGATAGCTAGAGGGAGTACTTAGGCATTCTTGTCCATCCATTTGGCAAGAGAAAAACCAAACAATCAAAACAACAAATGGATGTCCTCGAATGGATAAAATTATGCAACCAACATGCTCACACAATAAGATAGCAAATAAATCATGTGGCAAAGCATGCACAAACACTCTAGCATCTAGCAACCAATTGGCGATGGCTAGGTCATCTATATTGACTAAGGAGTTAAATGAGAACATTTGATCATAGGCCATACTCATTGTTTAAGCACAAGTGGGGTTACCACTTTTACATAAAGCACTGTTGTGTTCACATCATTAGAGTTGCTTTAGCTCAATTGTTTAGAGCAAAGATCCCCCTAGATGTGATATCCCCCCTAAGAGGGGTGAACTAACCTTGGGTTTTGTCAATGATGACTTCATGTAGATGTTGAAAATGTGGATGATTAATGTTGATGTAGATCATTTGGAGCAATCCATTGGAGTGTTGCACTTTCAATACATGCATGGGTTAGTCCCAAGGAACATACAAGGATGTCCATAGACATAGAGTGAAACACACTTATGATGATGTCCATGAAAGCATTAGGTTACCTTGTCCCTTGTCTTACCAACAAGAGGGTTTGTGACTCCATGAACTAGTGCAAGATATGAAAGTTGAATGCACTTGTCCTTGCCAAAATGAATATGAGTGAAGTATGTTGGCGGAGTCACCCTCAAGAACTCTCTAGTTCTTCTTCTTTGGGATCCACATCAACTTGATGGGAATCCATGGAGTTGTATTCGTACTTGATGAAGTAGAACTTGATGTATTCTTGGGAACCCACTTGACCATGGACTTAGGAGCTTCTTCAAATGAATCAATCTCTTCTCGAAGCTTGTTCGTGCCTTTTAGCTTGTGGTCTTATGGTGGAAGATCATCTTGAGCTTGTGTTCCCTTGAAAGAAGTGGGGTCACACTTCTATTATTAAGTAACAAACTTCGTCTTGGGGTATTGATCTTCTTCCCGCTCAACTCCATTGGCATTGAACTTCCGTCCAAAACCAACACCTTGATTATTCCGGTGCCTTCCTTGATTGCGTACAATTTCTCAAATTGCTTACTTTTGGCAAGGCTGTTGTAAACACCTTTCTCTATAATTTCCTTCAATAAGCTATTTTCTTGCTCAAGTGTAAATTGGCTAAGAGAATCATTAGTGGAATTAAGAGAACTACTAGAAGCAACAATATTGGATTTAACATGGTTATTGTTACTACTAGAGGAAGAATCTTTCTTGTTCTTATTGCCAGATTTTACTTGTGGCATATAAGTAGACAAGAGGAGATGTTTGGCAAGATAATAAGAACTCTTCTTTCGAAGATCATCATTGATAGCTTTTAGGAAATCATGCTCTTGCTCTAAATTTAGCTTCTCGAAGCATAGCTTCTCATGAGTCCTTTTGAGCTCTCTATGATCCTCTAGAGTTGTTTCATGAGGTAACTTAAGAGTGTTCAATTCTTTAGTTAGACACTCAATCTCCTTCTTATCATTTTCATTCGTTTCATCTTGATTAGCATGATTAATAGCAATTTCATCATAGTTTTTATCACTAGTGTTGTCAAAAAGTAGATCATCATCACCTAGCAAATCATCTTCATCACTATTGAAATCAACATACTCGGGGTGTGATACCTTAGGTCCTTTAACCATGAAGCATCATCTAATTCCTTCATTTGGTGACTCAAATATGTTGTAGGAGTTGGATGACACAAGTGCAAGTCTGGCAACACCTTCAGCTTGAGTATATTTGGAGTCGGAGTGATAGCATCTCTCAGAGTAGTTGTTGGAGTCGGAACCGGACACCCATTCACCAACGTGAGCTTGATGTCTTCGTCTTGTGTAGACCTTTGATGACTTGTCCTTCCTTTCCGAATCCTTGCTTCTATGAGAGGGTCTTCGTTCATAATGACCATCTCTACTCCTTCTCTCTTTTGGTGGTGATTCATCTCTTTTTACTTCTCCTTCTTGGTGAATCTTCTCTTTTCTTGTAGGGAGCCATACACTCATTGGAGTAGTGTCCGGGTTTTCCACAATTATATCAATTACGATCACGACTAGAAGATCTTTTTCCATTGTAGGATCTTGACTTGGAGCTTCTCTATTTGCTTCTACTCTTATAGAAATTTTTGAAGTTTTTCACCATTAAGCTCAATTCTTCACAAGAAACTTGTTTCTCACTTGATGTTGTAGGAGCATCACTTGAAGCTTTGTAAGCACCACTTGACTTGTTATGGAGCTCTTCCTTATCCTTGAGTGACATCTCATGAGCAACAATTCTACCAATGACTTCCCTGGGCTTGAGATCATTGTAATTGGGCATCATTTGGATCAAGGCGCACACAGTATCATATTTTCCATCCAAGGCTCTTAGGATCTTCTTGATGATGAATTTGTCGGTCATCTCTTCACTTCCTAAGCCGAAAATCTCATTTGTGATGAGAGCAAGCCTAGAGTACATCTCAACGACTCCTTCACCATCCTTCATCTTGAACTTGTCAAGTTGACTTTGGAGCACATCCAATTTGGATTCCGTGACTGACTCGGTACCTTCGTGCATATCAACCAAAGTATCCCAAATTTCCATTGCATTCTCAAGGCCGTTGATTTTGTTGAATTCTTTAAGGAACAATCTGTTGAAGAGAATGTCGCAAGCTTGAGCATTGTATTGAAACATGTTCATTTCTTCCGTTGTCGCTTCATGATCCGGTTCTTCTCCATCCTCGAAGAAATCACCTTGCAAGCCAATACGCACAACAGCCCAAATGGCGGGGTTATGACCAAGAATATGCATTTTCATCTTGTGCTTCCGACTAACAAAATTAGTACCATCAAAGTAAGGACCTCTACGGTGATAATTTCCCTCGCTAGACGCCATACTCTCCCAGGTTGTGAAAACAAGGCTATGATCACCAAAGTAATGGAAATCAAGGCAAATGGAGACCAAAGCTCTGATACCACTTGTAGGATTGAAAGTAGGTCTAGAGGGGGGTGATTAGACTACTTGACCAAATAAAAAACTAAAATTTTACCAATTTTAGTTGTGGGAAGATTTTAGCAATTAACACAAATCAAGCAATCAACCTACACATGCAATTCTAAGAGTGTAACAGCAGAAAGTAAAACATTGCATATGAAGGTAAAGGTAAGGGTTTGGAGAGTACAAACGCAAAGATGACACAGAGATTTTGGGCGTGGTTCTGATAGGTGGTGCTATCATACGTCCACGTTGATGGCGACCTCAACCCACAAAGGATAACGGTTGTGCGAGTCCACAGAGGGCTCCACCCACGAAGGGTCCATGAAGAAGCAACCTTGTCTATCCCACCATGGCCATCGCCCATGAAGGACTTGCCTCACTCAGGTATATCTTCAGAAGTAGGCGATCTCTTTGCCCTTACAAACTTCTTGGTTCAACTCCACAATCTTGTCGGAGGCTCCCAAGCAACACCTAGCCAATCTAGGAGACACCACTCTCCAAAATATAATAGATGTTGTGTTGATGATGAACTCCTTGCTCTTGTGCTTCAAATGATAGTCTCCACAACACTCAACCCTCTCTCACAGATTTTGGATATGGAGAAAAGATGATTTGAGTGGAAAGCAACTTGGGGAAGGCTAGAAATCAAGATTCTTGTGGCTGGATTGGAATATCTTGATCTCAGCACATGAGTAAGTGGTTCTCTCTCAGAAAATGTAGGCTTGAAGTGTAGGCACATTCTGATGGATCTCTCACTAATGGAGAAGGGGTGGAGGAGTATATATAGCCTCCACACAAAATCCAACTATTACACACATTTGACCTAACTCGGTTAGACCGAATAGATGAACTCGGTGATACCGATTTAGTTCAAAATGTGAACGTTAGGAATCTTGGTGGGACCGACTAGAATAACTCGATGGGACCGATGTCCTAGGGATAGGGCAAAACCTCGTATCGGTGGCACCTATTGCGTGAACTCGGTGGGACCAGTTTCAGCAAAGAGCAAACAGAGAGTTGGTCAAGCAAACTCGGTGGGACCGATCGCTCATTTCGGTGAGACAGAAATGTTATGAAAGGGAAACAGAGAGTTTGCAGGGCCATCTCGGTGAGAACGAGATCCGTATCGGTGTGACCGAGGTGTAAGGGTTTCTGGAAGTGGCTATGTCAAATGAACTCGGTGGCGCCGGATAGAAGATTTTGGTGGGGCCGAGTTTGACTTTGGGTTTTGGACATATTTGGAATGATAAAATGGTTGAGGGCTTTGGAGCAATATGACCAAGCATTTTGAGCAAGTAGACCATTAAGCAACACCTCATCCCTTTTCAATAGTATTGGCTTTCCTATGTCCTCAATGTGATCTTGGATCATTAAAATATAAATGAAGAATCTTGAGATTTTGCCAACATGCGTCCTTAGCGTTTTGAGGGGTCCACATCTCTAGTCCATGCCATGCCATTCATTGAACTTTCTGAAATATTAAACTTGAATGGATATTAGTTCAATGAGCTATATGTTGTTATGAATTACCAAAACCACCCGGGAATTAGTTGCACTTCCACAATGGAAGTCAAAGGGCTCGCTTCCCAGTGAGCATGCGCAGCGTACAACTTGCACGCTTCTTGGTGAGTGGTAGAGGCAAGGGTGTCTATCGGATTTCGGGTTCTGGCAAAACCCTTGAGGTTCGAACACTGGGGTGCGCACGAAGATCTCTCCCTTCCCAGCTCATGCCCTCGCAACGATCTCAGAACCTAACTCGCCGAACCCAAAGAACAAAGGACACAGGGTTTATACTGGTTCGGGTCACCGATGTGGTGTAATACCCTACTCCAGTGTGGTGTGGTGGATTGCCTCTTGGGCTGAGGATGAACAAGTACAAGGGAAGAATAGCCTCCTAAGGAGAGGTGTTCTTGGGCTCGATGAGCTTGTGTGGTTGAGGCTGGAATGGATCCGATCCAAGATGAGTTGCCTCCTACTGTGGTGTCTAGTCCTATTTATAGAGGCCCTGGTCCTCTCCCAAATGTAGGTGGGAAGTGATCCAACAACGGCCAAATTTGAAGGGAGACAACTAGTACAAGTTATCCTGATAAAAGGTGGTCTTCGCCTGCCAAAGACTCTGGTGGTGACGCCGTCTTGGGCTCCACGGTGACCTCCGTCCTGGCGTCCGTCCGGTCTTGGTGTTGTTGCTATTACGGAACGAGTAAAGATACTTGCCGGTAACGAGATTGAACTAGGTATTGAGATACCGATGATCAAATCTTGGGCAAGTAACATACCGATGACAAAGGGAACAACGTATGTTGTTATGCGGTCTGACCGATAAAGATCTTCGTAGAATACGTAGGAGCCAATATGAGCATCCAGGTTCCTCTATTGGTTATTGACCGGATACGTGTCTCGGTCATGTCTACATAGTTCTCGAACCTGTAGGGTCCGCACGCTTAACATTACGATGGCAGTTTTATTATGAGTTTATGTGTTTTGATGTACCGAAGGTTGTTCAGAGTCCCGGATGTGATCACGGACATGACAAGGAGTCTAGAAAAGGTCGAGACATGAATATTGATATATTGGAAGCCTATGTTTGGATATCAGAAGTGTTTCGGGTGAAATAGTGATTTTACCGGAGTACTGGAGGGGTTACCGGAACCCCCCGGAGGCTATTGGGCCTTATGGGCCCAAGTGGAGGAAGAGGAGAGGCGGCCAAGGGGCAG